>NC_092463.1:48521253-48826676 GCF_047495875.1 Pithys albifrons albifrons | reverse complement strand
CTGTTGATTTATGTGGTTTTCCTGACATCACATGAAGTGGTGGAAAACTGAATGGAGCCAACATTTTTCCTGCATTACGTAATGCCTCCTCCCTCCCAGCCCAGCTCTGCTATTCCTGCAGGAGGCTGACTGTTCTTTAACCTTTGTTTACTTCAGCATAAACCCTTTTTTGCTTTTTTTTGCTATTTTTTTTCTTTTTTTTTTTTTAACTTTGCTTTTTCCCCCCCTTCTTCTTCCCCTTTGCAATCTCCTGCTTGGTTTTTATTAACAGCCATTATCTGCTTATGAAGCAGCAGCAGCGGTCTGGCTCCATTGCTCCCTGATGGCTCCCACGTGCCAGCCCTTGTACTGGAGCCTGGCCAGAGCCATAGCGTGGTGCTGAGCTGCTGGGTGCTGAGCTTCACCAGCTCCTCTCCATTTGTCCAACTGCAGCGGACAGTGTGGAGATTCTTCTGTTACTCCTATTCAGTGGCTAAAAGCAACAGCTGAGGGCTTGGATGCTTGTACAGATGATGCTCACCCATCCTGTCTGTGCTTCTGGTCCTTAGGCCAAGTGCTAGGCTCTGCTCTCCCGTGTTTGAAGCTGTGTTCCAGCTGGAGATGAAACTAGGCTGGCAGCGTGGCCAGTGGTGGCAGTGCTACCCGCAGCCTGGGCTGCTGGGGTTGGGACCCCCTTACACGACAGAGGCTCTTTTCATTGTGGTTTCACATGCTGGGGGAGCTTTACCGTTTCAATATCGTGCTCCAACCTGAAATAGGCCCCTCAATTGCTTTCTGAACTCGAGTCATGAGCTTTTCATCTGGCTCGGGAGCATGTGTGAGATCATCCTCAGCACCCCCCTCCCCCCACTTTTGTATCAATTCTTCAAGGAATGTTTAAATTTTCCAGTCCTGTTCTTTCTAAATTTGGAGCGTCTGTTTACTCCCAGGATTCGGAAAGAATGTAACAATATCATCAGCTACAAAACCCTCCCAGCCCTCTGCTCGCCATCTTCCTTAGCCAGCAGGCTGGCCTCGGCAGTGCTGGCCATGACCCAGGTCCTTCCCAGCCCCGTGGTGCCATGGCTATTCAGCACAGCTGAAGAGAATTGTAATTCCATGGCAGAAGTGATCTGGAAGGGGTGGGGGTTTTGGGGGAATTTACCTAAGACAGGTGACTTCAGAGTGGGCAAAATGAACTGTGAAAAGCAAAAGGGGATTTCCATTGCAGGAGCTGATGGGCTGCCCAGGCATGAGTGGGTCCCACACTGAAGCACTGGGTGGAATTATTTTAGAAACAAGTACTCATGGACAGATTATTTTAATTAAAAAAAAAAAGGAAAATGAATGAGAAAAGCCAAGCTAGGCAGGTGTAAAAGCAGTGCATAGGCAGGACAGAATGCCTTGAGTGAGACTCGGGCGGGAAACAGCATGTGCATCTGAAAGGCAGGGAAAACGCAAATAAATCTGCAAAGCTTATCATGGCAGAAGCTGAAGCTAAAAGCTTAGCAGGATCCAAAACCAGTATTGAGGTGTCTTTACAAACCAAACATAAGAAAAAAACATTATCTAAAACCTAAGAAAGAAAGTACCCCAAACTGACACTTTCGTCATCAGTCACAAGCTAGCTAGTGGGAGTGGAGAAGCAGGACCCAACTGCAGCTGGCTGTTCGATGGTCACCTTCTTCATCACCTGCTCTGAACAGCATCATCTGTTGACTTGGTATGTGAGTGTGTCTACGGGGGACATAGCATATGCAGAATGCACTAGCTGGTTGATTTTGTTTTCTGACTTCAGCAGAGCCTCTGCTCAGTGCATGGACCTGAAGATGCACGTGTAGGTCAAGCATTAAGGCTATTTCAGGTACCCTCAGGCTGTAATGTCCAAGACCACTTGTGGACTTCCCAGCATGAATCCATCTGATGTATCTACAAGGTTTTCCTTTAAAGTCTAATTACTGTTTCTGAACCTCCTGCAAGCAGCTCTGTCCACCTATGGACGTCTCCATCCCATAGTATACTGTGATGAACCAAAAGAAGCAGATGCTTGGCTGGCAGGAGTGTGGATATGAATGAGGAGGACATAAGGGTGGGATGAGACAGGAAGAAGTGCTCATGTGGGACTCTCAATTTCTTGCTTCTCCCAGATTTGTGAGTTTTGAAGAATCAGCTTTGCAAATAATGCAAATGGGGATTCTGGTGGTTCATCTGCAAACTGCACACATGATGGTTGGAATGAAAGAAGGATAAGAAGGGCTGTGGATGTGGTTACACCAAGCTTTTCTTCAGGCTCTAGGTGGTAGAATGCAGCAGAATTACCTGTGGTGATGTTTCTCTTTTGACTGTCCAAAGGACTGGAGGTAGGATACTGATATCAGCCTAGTGGGAGACAAATTTTTTAAAAAATCAAATGGTAACATCAAGGTTTGTGATTTTTACAATTGTGGAGGTTTAGATAACTCTTCAAACCTCCCTCCCTCTCATGCAAAACATCCCTGGGGGAATTGCTTTCTCTCCTAGAGCAAAGCCATCCTGTTTTAGCCAGGGCAGGACTATTCTTTTTTGCCCTCCAGCCCTGCTCCAGTGGATGCTGGCATCCAGCTTCAGACACTCAGCCCAGCGGGTGCCTTAGGGAGTGCTCCTAGTCTCTGCAGTCCAAGGCATGAAGGCGGAGTAAGGTGCCCCTTTCTCACCCTCAACCACAATCAGGAGATGCCTGGGAGGCTTTCGGCCCAGTGGGACCAGTGACTGCATCCCTGGGAGGGGTTAAGCCAGGTCATGTATGTGCAAGGCTGATTGTATTCCAGACCTATGCTCTAAACCTCCCTGTTTAGCAACACTGTCGTCAGACAACTTGTTTTCCCGATTCTATAATTACCCTGAGGAGCTTCCCCTCCCCCTCCAGCCACGTTTTTAACCATTGGACCCAGAAAAGGCAAGCAGAAAAGGGTCAAAGGCAGTGGGGGACAGAAGAGAAGGGGCTTAGGGAAGAGCAACGCTCTGGTTGCTGTGACTTACAAAACTGGGATGTAATTTCATTTCTCATTTCTGGAAAGTCAACTGGAAGAAGGCAACTTCACCAGTAAGAGGTCCTGATGGGCAGGAGCCACTGTCCAATTAGAGTTTCCTTCCTTTTGAGAAACCTGCCTCCCCTCATCCGCCTCTCCCTTTCTCTGGGCCTGTGCTGCATGCTTGCAAAAGGTCGTCACTGGGAATTATAAGGTTCCAGTACTGGGCGGAGAGAGGAACCACTGGCTGCTGCCCAGCTGGGCTCGTGCCAGGCTATAGGTACTGTCATGGCAGTGTATGTAGGTGCTGAACAGGGACTCACTCTGCTCTGTACTCTTGCAGGCAGGTTACATGAGTCTCTCCAACCCATTGCAGATGTTTTTCCAATGAGTGCTGTGGCAGAAAGCGAAGTGGGGCCCATGAGACTGGGTGATGCACCTCTGTCTACTAAATAAGGGTTGGAGGCAGGATGGGTGACAGCCTGGCCAGGAGGAGCACCTGGGGAAGGGGCCAAGGGGCAACAGCTGATATGTGGGGTGTTCGTCTGCACTATGGACATTGCCTTTCATCTTTTTACTTGTCAGCTGCCTTCTGCCCCAGAACCAGGTGCCAACCCCTATGCTGCCCTGGCAAAGGCATGAAGAAAATGGAGAGAGAGCAGAAAGGAGGATGCTGCCTGGGGAGTGGCAGCTGCAAGTGGCATCTCCATGTGGCTGGACTTCATACTGCTGGATGAAGGGGGTTGCTGACTCCCTGTGCTCGCTTGTCTTCTGCTGAGGATCAGAGGGGTAGAGGACACTGGTGATCTTTCTGCACTGTCTGCTTGATGGTGTGATGCCCAGCTCAGTAGCCCTGAAGTGAAAACTCAGTCCAAGCAATTCCTTAAGGAATCCGACATTACCAAAATAACTTGTGCCCAGAGCTTTTGCAAATCTGAGGGAGTTGGGGAACTGGGGAGCAGCAAGGGAAGGTAAATGCATTGCTGGATCAGGGGCAAGTGGAGAATTGCACTCCCTAATTTACCACATGCTTCCTGCAGCATCCCTCTTGTCTGGCACAGTGTGGCCAGCCAGCCACTGCCCCTGAACGACATAGTGATCTCAGTAGAGTCATTACATCCACTTCAGTAGACCCCCAACAACAGCCACTGGAGTGGAGCACAAGTGAATCACCCACCAGCATGAGTAGAGCACTGCTGGCACAGTGGCAGTGGGACATGGAGGCATCTCCATTGCTGGAAGACACTGACACTGTCCATTAGCATCACATGCCCTCCCTTGTAGTGACAGGGGTGGCAAATATGGGGTACCTCAGATACCTTGGGGACCTGCTGTGGTAACCACTTCCTGAGCATGGCTCATGGGAAGGCTGCTCCTCTTCCAGCCTAGTTGGAGCATGCTTTGATTTTTATCCAACCTCTGACCCACATCTGATAATAATCAAACCATATTTGTTACAACAACAGGGCTCGTTAGGAGGCTTGCTCCGCTCGGGATGGGGGGGAGGAGACAGCGCTTAGTTAATGCCAATGACCTCATCTCATGTGATGTCATTCAAAGGAAAAACACTGAAGTCACTCACATATGGCTCAGCCTGGGGTTTTTCAGCCCATAAAGCTTCAGATTTTCAAAGGCACAATAGATGCTCCCCCCACCTCCTCCACTTACTATAATCATGAATGATTTTCTGGAGACCTGGGCTCAGACCAATAAACTTATCATAAGGAGCTGTGTGGAGATGCATTAAGGAGTCCTGTTGGTAGGAAGTGGGGAGGCAAGTAATTTTGTTCCTCTGGACAAATGCAAGGAAGAAAACACATCAGCCCCCACCTGCTTCAGAAGCCACTACTGATGGATAGACTCCAGAAGGACTAGGAAAGCCCATTCCTACATGTCCCCTCTTGCTGGAGTTTTGCATTGTGAGAACGTTTTGGCAGAGGGTGCGTCTCCTCCAGACCATAGTCCTGCTTCGCTGGGAACAGGCAGATAACTCCATCTGACACGGCCATGCACAGGTGTGAGCAGCCCAGTGCCAGCCCCTTTTCCTTCCAGCTGTTGGGACTCATTCATCTTCAGCTGTTTGAAACCGCTCTAGGATAAGCATCCCTCCTGGGTGATGCTCTCAGTGGAGACATTACGGGGAAAGATGAGCTGATGGTTAGGGACCTGCTGTCTGGTCTCCAGCTCTGCCCTGCAGCAGAGAACCCCGGAAAAGTGATTTAGTCTTTTGTAGCTCAATTTCCCCGTTGGGAATCTGCAATCGTGGCATTGCCCTTCGTGGCGCTGGGGTTCACATCACTTAGGAGATGCCTGTTGGTCCTGCCAGGAGCAGCTGTGGGTCGGGTGCAGCAGGGTGGAGTGCCCTCACCGGACGAGGGACAGCAGGGAGCGGGGATGGAGCATGACGATGGGTGCTACAGCCCCCCCTTCGCCGCGGGGGTTTGATCACGCACCGCCCTGGCAGGTGCTAAAATGAGGTGTGGGCATGAGCTTCCTCCCACCACGTTCCTGTCACCGTATTAACTGCGCGGGACCAAACCCGGCGTGGGGCAGCGATCCATCTCCTGCCGCGGCTGCTCGCGGGGGGCTTTGGGCGGGCGAGAAAATCGCGGTTGCGCCTTTAAGCAGGGAGCGAAGCATATGTCAGCCCGGCGTTGTGCTGCGTGTCTGTGTGCTGAGTAAGGAATGCGGCCGCATGCCTGACCCGTTAGCTATGAGCGCGGTACGGGCGCGCAGCGAGCGCGGCGGCGGATGGGGCGGCTGCTCCCGGTCTGAGCTCACTCGGGCTGGAGCGGGCGGCGAAGAGGGGGGCGGCCGGGGAAAGGGGGCTACGCCGAGCCCCCCTACCCCGCACGGGGTTTTTTAAATGCTTTTTATTGTTTCAGCCTGAAGGCTAGAGCCGGGGGAAGACTGACGTTGCTCTGCCACAGCGGCGCTTTTTTGTTTTTTTTTAGTATTTTGTTTGCTCGCCAGCTGTTGTTTGGCGACGGTGAGAGGTGCCCCCGCGAGCCGCTGCCCAGCTGCCTGGATGCCCGTGGATGTAATGATTGCTCCCTCCGACGACCAATTCTGGACAGACATGCGCGAGGGGCAGATGAAGCTGAAAATAAGGGTGCGGAGGATGAAGGAGAGCAGGGACAAGAGAGGTTTGTCAGTCGGCCTGGCGCCTTTCCTTCCCAAGGGGACGGAGCGGGAAGAGGGGGCTGCGCCCCCGGAGCCCTGCTTTGCCTGGGGGCCGGAGATCGCCTTTGCCGAGCGGCCGGCGGGGAGCGGAGCGCGGTGCTGGCGATACAAAGAGCGAGCGCGGGCAGCTGGCGAGCGGGGAGATGGACGCGAACGGGGAGCATGCGGAGGGGAGCGGAGCGGTGCGATGGCCGGTTCCCAGCCAGGGTCGATGGGCGCAGCGGTGGCGGAGGCGGCGGGGCTGGGACAGGAGCTGCAGGGAAAGGGCAGCTCCTTCAGGCAGGTGAGCGGCTGCCTGCAGCGGACAGAGGCATCTGCAGCGGCCCCGGCGTTAGGCAGCTTTCCCACCTGGTGCGGGGTCCGGTGAGACTGCCTGGCTGGGGGGACCGCTCCGGGGTCCACTGAACCCTTCGCCGTCCAGAGAAGCTTGACGAGGGCGTGGACACAGCAGAGAAGGGAAGGAGGAAAGCTGAGGGAGCCAGGGCAGGATCTGCCGCTGGCATCTCTGCTCTGTCGGGCGCCGGGTTGCTGGGTGAGAGGGCACCGTGCCCCGGGCAGAGGGGGATGCGGGGGGGAGGGAAGGACGGGCGAGGACAGTCGGGAGAAGAAGGCGCCATCGGCTCCGAGCGCTGCGCTGCTGCCCGCATCCAGGCAGCTGCCCATCAGAGCCATTTCGCTTCACCAGCGCTGCACTGCCTGCCCATCTTCGGGTGGTTTCTTTCAGAAGGGGGTTTTACAGTACTTCCGCTCCCCAGTGCCAGAGTGAAGGGCAAGCAGAGGAAGGGGATATTAACTGGAGCATCTTAAAAATATGCCAAGCCTGGGATGACCTAGATTGCCAAAGGGTTGAATCAAGAAACTTCCCCTCCATCACCACTTAAAATGGGAGGCTGCTAAAAGTGCTTGACAGGTTTTTGTGGCGTGAAGCACATAACCCAGTGATGGTGTCATTACTAATAAGTCACTCCTGGAAATGACACATTTCTCTTTACTTAGAACAAGTAAGGCTGGTCCAAAGCAGGCACAGTCACCAGAAGAAAATTAAGCCCGGCTCGAGGAGTGTGTTTGTGGTTGTGTGGGTGGAGGGCTTCCTTTCTGCTGCTTTTCCTTGTTCTAAGGATATTTCTGCTTCTTTGGTAGAATGGGAGTGAGGTCTGGGACCAACCTACAAAGCATGGGGGAGCTGGCGGACGTTTGGAGGCAGCAGGGTGATGTAGCGGCAGATGGGCAGAGGCTGTTTGGGGTGACCATTAGGGGAACAGGGAATGCACATGAATCCATAATAGGACTGATTCATAGGCTTTCTCATCCCCACTCCTGGAAAAAAAAAAAAAAAAGGCAGCAGTGAGGTGATGAAATCTAGTGCCAAGTGAGGGGATGGTGAAACCTGGGCAGGGGAGTGTGGGGTTGGGCAGAATAAGGGACTAGCTGAATGCTGGATATCTCTCTTCAGTGCACTGAGATGCATGAAAGTATAGGAGTATCAGCCAGGAGAGGACAAGTTGACCAGGTTGCAGAGCATCAGGGTTTCACATGGCATCTGGGAAGGATAGCATTCAGGCAAATGGGCTGTGTCTGTATCAGACATCGCTGACAGGGATGGGGAAAATCAAAGGGGACTACAGTGCTGAGAAGGAAACAGTGAGGATGGAGGCAGGGGAAAAATTCAGAAATGTCCCAGGCAGAGGGAAAATTCAGAAATGTCCCAGGCAGCGGGAAATGCTGACAAAGCCCTGGAGCTTCCTGGAGCACAGTGAGTAAGGATGGCTGTAATCAGTGCTTCATCACGCCACCCAGCTTAGCTACCGGCACCAACAGGCACCCACCCAGAACAAGAGCCAGGGAGATGGGGTTTTTCAAAGAGGGATTCTCCCAGTGGCTCCAGGGGTTGGTGTGCAGTGTATTTGGCCCCTCCAATTTCTGTCCTTCAGTTCAACCTGCCACAGAGATGCTCGGTCAAACACTTCTGCTTATTGCATAAGAAGGCTAAGCATGATGCAGGTAAGGGCAGGGGTTTTGCAGGTCCCCCCAGCTCTTGTCATTTGCTGTATCTCAGTTCTGCAAGATGGTGTAACACTTGGGGATGGATGTGTCAGGGTGCTGAAAGCAGCATGTCCCCAGTGGTCTGGGGTGATGAAGAGGGGATATCCATGCACCATCCTGCCTAGCGAGACCGTACAGCAGTGAGGGAGCCATGCTGGCGTGGCGGCTGCTCCAGCAGCAAGCTGAGACGCGTGCTTGCTTGCATGCCCTGCTGCTCCTTGCCACGTGCCGCCCTGGCAGCAGCTCTCAGTCACCACAAGCATTTTAATGAGATCTGGGCAGAGCCTGGCCTCTCTCAGCCCCCTCAACCACCAGGAGCTTTAGCAGGGCAGAGGGTCTCCAGCACGAGCACAGGCACAAAGCCTGGTGGTGGAGCTGCGGGCTGCTACAAAGGCTGTAGCAGCTGCACAGGGAACCAGTCTCTGAACAGCTCTGGCTGCTGCTCTTTAATACTCATTATAGGAGCAATGAGGGTGGGCTGTAAACCACATCTTTAATACTCTTGTCGGTCTCCTGCCAGCTCTTGGTGTGAGAGCTGGGATTGAGGTGCGGCAGCTGCTGGCCCAGGGAGGGTTTGCAGCTCTGGCTATGCCTGTTCCTCTCCTCCTTGCTGCCACAAACTGATGGCACAGCAGAGTGACATGTCAGCTCTTCTTCCCTGTTGCTTGATGGAGAACCTTTGTGCCCATGATGCACATGGGAGGCTGGTGAACAGAACATGCCCCTGCTGCTTGGTCTATCTCTAGGGGGACGTTTAGGAGACTTATGGGGCTGGGAGCATTCAAGAGGCATGTGACTCTCTTGAAGAGTAGTTTTAGGGTGAGAGAGGTGCTCTGGGCAGCTCTTTTGCAGCCTCTTGCAGTCAGCGGGGCAGTGTCAAGGCCAGGGCTGTTAGGTTGTTTCACATGATGCTGAAGGAGTCCATAGGGCTGGAGATAAATGGGCAGTCTGCAGCCATCAGGGCAAGCCACAAGAGGATTTTCAGGCCCCGTCTCCACTTTACACCTCCAGCCTAGAAAGATGGCCTCAGTGCAAGGAGGGATACAGGGAGCAGCAGGGAGCTGGGATATCTCTGCTTCATGTGTCCTACACCTTCCTTTTATCCCCAGCAGCATCTTCCCTAACATCTCATGCAGGTTAATGGATTGTAAATCCCTAAAGCTGGGGCTTACCACCAGAAGGAAAACAATGCCGCACCACATCCCTTTCCCTAGCCAGGACTTTGTCACCTTCTGTGTCACCTTCCCTGCACCACCACTGCTGCTCAGTCTTGGCAGAGAAGGGAAACGGCTCAACTTGCAAGTGACAGATTTTGCCTGAGATGTTGCCAATGACCCAGCCATGAGCTGGACATCCTCAGAGACCACCTGAAGGTGACAGCCAGAACAGTGCAGGGGTCTCCAGCTGCGTCAAAGTCCCAGCTCAGCAGTCCAACATCTCTGTCGTTCCACCATGTAATCTCCTTCCATGTCTGTCAGCCCAGTGCCAGCACTGGGTCTTTTTGTTCGTTTTTGTTACAACCATCTCAGGGTCGTACACAGACACTGGTGCAAAGACAGACAGACAAAGGGCCTCCCCACTCTGCTGTTTGTTGCTCAAGGGGAAAAGTCACAGGGCTGCCCAACAGTTGCAGCAGCGCTGGTACCTCAAGAGCCCATCCAAAGATGCTACTGGCATCTTCCCGCTGGGCTGATGGGTGGGCTCGGGAAGGATTCCCAGGATGTCTGCCTTCCCTCTGCAGTGTCTGTTCTCCCAGTAAATCTAGTTTCACTGAGAGGTTATCATAGATGTTCAGCTGGAAAATGTGCAGAGGGATGGGCCTGGTAAAGATAGGGATGGGGGAGAAGTTGTGGGGTTTTCCACTCTCCTTTATATGACACAAGGGCCATGCAGAGAAGGACTTGGGGCTGGCCCAGAGGGGTCTCTGCAGAGCACAGCAGGAGGTGGAAGGGTGGTCAGCACCCTGTGAGAGAAACCCAAGATAGGGGAGATAAAAATTTTCAGTTGTTGCATTCTTCCAGTACTAAGTTGCTGCAACACCCTGTGCCTCAGTTTCCCTCTTTCCTCTGGCAAGTGACAGCACTCCCCTCCCTCCTGAAAGCTGCATTTCTCTTAAGCCTAACCATGAGCTTGACATCAGTCAGGGTTTTTGTCTCTGGGGGCATGGCCGAATGAACCACCCCAAAACCTGGGAGGTGATTTTCACCTCCTAGCCCTCCCAGAACCTGCCTGGTCCTGGTTCTTGGCTGTTCCTTCCTCTGCCTTTGGCAGGAGCAATGAAGGCATCCCCACTTCTCTTCTGTATTTTTTTCCTTCTGGTTCCCTCTTCTCCTGTTGGGTACTCCCTCTTCCTCAGGTAAATGCAGTGGGCAGGAAGACACTTTTTTCCAGGGCATGGTTTTGAGAGCTTCAGGAGTGCTGGAGCCAGGAGCAGCTCACTTGGCTATGCTGCACAAGTACCAGCTCCTCCTCAGCAAGCCCTCACCAGGCTTGAGGGGAGCATCAGGAAGAAAGCAGAGATCCCTAAAAACCCGGTCCATGACAAATACAAATCATTCCTGAGCTTAATTCCACATGTGCCAAGAGAAATGGCGGGCCTGGCATCAGTATTTTGAGTAAAAGATGAAGGGCTTGAAAGATCCAGTGCTACCCTGGCTCCTCACCTCACTGGGCTCTGCTGCTCTCTCCCAGGAAAATCTGGGATCCATGGCCTGAGGAATAGAATGGGGAAAGCCCAGGTATCAGTTGGAGCCCAGCCAGGGACATTCACTGCCTTTGGGATTGTTTTGAAGGGCTGCTTCACTTTCTAAAAATGAAAAGCATGCTGGAGCAGCCAGTACAGGGTGGGGTGATGTTGGGATGGTCTTGGGTACCTGGCCTCATCTCTAGGGTTTCCCTCAGCAGCTGCAAGTATGGGGGAAATGAGGACAAGCTGGCTGGGAGCGTGGCTGAACTTCTGGACACAGGGGTGAGAGTTTGGTTAGGACAAGCGAGGTGAGCTCTGGGCATCACTTCAGGTGCCAGCATCCTCCAGTTGTGGCAGACTGCCTGGGTAGGCACTGCAGCTGAGGGTGCTGCTACCACTCTCTGCAAACATCCCCACCTGCTTCACAGCCCCATCAGTTCCTGCCTGGACTTCCCCAGGCAGGTCTGGCAGAGGATCTGCTGCCGAGTCAGTGCTGGCAGAGGTGGGCAAGGGGGAGAGCGGCATACCCCAACCTGCTTCAATCATGAGATCACCTTAAAGAGTCATACAACCCCATATGCTGCCCTGAGCAGCTCTTGATAGATGTGAGTGAGCATGAGACAACCTATGTGTGGACCAGAGCAGACATTGATCCCTGGGGCTGTGCTTGTGTGCACTGTGCTCCCCAGAAACGTGCCATGTTCCTTCAAAAAAATTCCCATGTTGTTTTGCACAAGCCCAGGGGTCAAATCTGTGCCCCACTCAAACCTAGGTGCTGCTGGCTTTTCTGGGAGGCAACTGAATGAAATACTTCCTGCACAATTTCTACTCCAGCCATCCCCAAGGCATCAGCAGTGTGTGCTCAAGCATGGGGCAAAGCAGGGAGGCCACACATGTCCGTGCAGAGCTCTGGCTAGTGATTGACGTGTCCTGACAAAGAGGACACAGCGCAGGGATGAGCAGTAACCAGAGCTATGCTGCACCTGTGCTGGGCCTCCTGCTTTTTCTCTGATTTAATGTCCTATTTGAGAGGTGATGTCATTTCAGAGGGAGCCAGAGAAAAGGGAAGTCCTGGAGAAGATAAGGTGCTTCAACTCCACCCCTTCCGGCTTGACTGGGTTTTCAAGCCAGGAGATGTTGTTAGCTGCTAGGCAGGAAAACATAAAAGAGGGGAGGAAAGAGGTTTGTTAAAGGACAACTTCCTCTTGGGCCAGAAGGTGCTGAGATAGAGAGTGATGGAGAACCTTGGATGTTCCCAGGTGGTGCAAGCATGATTTTGTTCACTGCTCTGTCTTCTCCAACACCTTCATCTCACAAATACATCAGGTGGGTTGTCTGCAGCAGCAGTCATACCTTGCCAGAGCCAGGGTGCCACACCAGCAGCCAGAAAGGTGCTCCAGGAGGATCAGCAGAAATGCTGCCAAGGTACTGGAGAAGGTAAACTGAGAGTATGCTAAGGCTGCCCTGCCTCTGAAGGAGAGAGAGAGTGACTTTTTCAAAGGTCTTGTTTAGCAGTGGAGGTGGGCCAAGGCTTCCCATAGTGCTGAGTCCAGAGACTTGTACTTAAAGGATCTCGTGGGGACATCCTGGGCCTTCTGACAGTCAAAGACAGTCAAACCCCCAAGTCCTCTCTGCCCTTTGGGTGATGTCAGGCTGCATCTGCTCATTCATATGACTGGGAAAACCTCAAGGGAGACTTGAGGCAGATATGACTCAAAGTTCTCCCCCTTGCATGAAGCTGGCGCCCAGATATCCCCAACTGGAGGGGAGTACAGTTAGGCCACTGCTAGTCAGACCTGGCTCTACCCTCAAGTACAGGGTCAGTGAGTGAGAGCAAATCAGGATCACCACTGGTCTGATGCAACTATGCAGGACATGTGACAGCACTGGGGGTTTCCAGCTCCCCAAGCTTCCCACTATGCAAGCTTGCTGCCCTGCTCAAGTCAGTGCTCTTTCCTCTTGAGCTAGCAACTGGCTTTCAGGCTTTTTACCATGCCAGAGACTGTAACAGTAGCTCTCTGGCTGTCACATGCCACCTATTGCAACCTCAGCTGGGAGTTTTCTCTCAGAATTGGACTTCAAGATGCTCAAGCTGAGTATGACTGCCCAGCAACTTGATGCAGTAAACTGGGCACTGCTTGCTGTCGCATTCAGTAAGGTCAGAGCATGAAAAACAGCAAAAGCCTGCAGGTACTGTGAGCCTGTGTGGTCCAATGTAGCAGAAATCATGTGCTCAGCGGGGTTAGGAAGAGGGGGCTTCTCTCAGAAACTGCACTGTGTAAATGTAGCTAATGCAGCAAGGTGTGGGCTGACCTCCCCAATCTGGGGATCTTTGCACCTTGGTGGGCTTGGTTGTCATCACCCTGCCCTGATGGATTTTGCTATCAAAAAGTGACCCTGGCTGTCCTCAGAATAATAGGCAGACAAGAAAAGGTCTTTCTCTTCCTGTTCGTTATCTGAATGAAGTTGCAAAGTGCCAACTTCATTGGAGAGGGTGTGTGATGCTGTGTGTGTTAATAACCAGCTGTGGCAGGAAAAATCAGAGCTAGGTCTCCATTCCTTTCTTTATATGTGTATCAGTTATAGCAACGGTGCACTGGTTAGCGGTGGCTGGTGGAGTTTTGCTCCTCAAGGCTCTTCTCAGTGCAGCAGTGTTATCACCACTTTGTCTCCAGCCTAGGCCTTGGGGTGCCAGGTATAGATGATCTCAGCCTTGTTGTTACAAGCTCAATGTCCCCATTTTCTCCACAGGAGGTTTTGCCACCTTCTCATCCTGCTTCCCAGGACTCTGCGAAGGGAAGCCAGCTGCCATCCTGCCGATGAGCATCTCCCAGCCATGCTTGCCTGTGGCCAATGTTGGCCCCACACGCATCCTGCCACATCTCTACCTAGGCTCCCAGAAAGATGTCCTGAACAAGGTACAGTTCTGTTGAAGAGACATATCTACCCTATTCCATCTGGAACCCCAGCCATGCAGAGGGGTGAAGGTATTTAAGACTCCTGTCCTTCCCAGTGGGAAGCCCAGGCATGGTCAGTTTGAGCATACCCAGAAGCTGAATGAAGGGAGTGCCCAGAAAGAGCGTGGCAGAACTGGGGAGGGTGGTTGCAGGAGGAGTCGTCTTACACTGATGAGCTTTGGGATGATCAGACTCTTCTCGTGTGCCTGTAGCAAACTCAGAGGCAGGAGTAGCATGGCCAGAAAAACACTTGGGTTCGGAGGGGGAGTTACAACAGCTGGAGGGAAATGTGGGACAGGAGTCAGCTGTGTATACACCTTCCTCACGAGCCAGGTTTCCAGATAACACCAATTTCAGCAATCCTATGATCCCCTTAGGAGCCATAGGGAGTAGGAGCAAGCTGGGGTATTCAAACACAGCAGGGGGGTGGGCAGCTCTGGCCAGGTACAGGGACTTGTTCAGGAGACCCAGCAATGAGCAAAGTTTTACTGATGAGAGAGGAGAAAAGAGGAACAGTGCCCTTTTAAAGGTGGTAGAAAGGCTGTGCAGTGATGTCATGCCAGGGAAGAAATTTTATTTCAAGGAAAAGTAATGATGAGAAGAAAGGAGTGTGCTGCCAGGCATCTGCCTACCGTGGGCATAAGGGAGCCAGCCAGGCATCCTCAACCAGGGCAGGCAAGGAGGGAGAGGGACCACTACACCAGAGGCGGGGTGGAGACAGAATGGAGGGGGAGAGAAATTGTATACAGGGAGTAGAAGAATGAAAGAGAAAAATGCCAAGAATGTAAGCCTGGGAGCTTGGCTGGCTCCATCGACCCTGCTGGGGGGAGGCAGGAACCAGCCGCTGGAAAGCCAGGGCCAAAATCCTGGTGCCTAAATCCTAAGAAGCCAATGCCAGGCAGGGAAATTGATGGCTTCCTTCCCTCCCCACTTCCTTGAAGGGTTTTGTTCATCTTTTGGAACTGTGTTTTCTGCCAACCCCATCTCCACAATATGGTCATGTGCAGGAGAAGAGAAGCATTGCCCATGCATGGTCACCACACTTGGCCTTGCTCTGTTGTCTGTGAATAGAGCATCTTCTGGCCACTTTGGTTAACATAGGGTGCTACCAATTATTAACTTCACTCTTCTGGTGAGATGTCTCTTCTCTCCCTCCACTGATACTTTCTCAGCCTTCAGCCAGAGATTTTGCTGACTTCCATTCTTACATTTTCCTATTGCTCTCATTGTGGGGTTCTTGGGTTTTCCCCTCTGAAACCCGCTTCCAGGTGTCTTTGGCCTTGCTTACTTTTACTTGGACCAAAATAAAGATCTGCTGACCTTCACACCTGTGTCACCTAAATTGACACAACCTTCTCAGCTGGTCTGTGTTGTATTATCATCAACTAGGTCAAGGCAGCAGTAAGGGACCCACAGAAGAATATATTGGGATGGGAAAAGGCAGGGAGTGTGTATGGCAAGACAGATCTTCAGCACTTGATGCTGGCTGAACTCAGATGATCAGTTGATGACTTCTTTCCCACCAGGATTTGATGACACAGAATGGGATAAGCTACGTCCTAAATGCCAGCAACTCCTGTCCCAAGCCAGACTTCATCTGTGATAGTCACTTCATGCGCATTCCTGTCAATGACAACTACTGTGAGAAGCTGCTTCCCTGGCTGGACAAGTCCATTGAATTCATTGGTGAGCTTTTCTTACAATGGTTTCAGACCCTCCAGTTCTCAGCCTGCACAACCTGAACTTTCCTGTCCTCCATAGTCTTGCTCCTAGCAACCATTGTCCTTTCACACAAAGGGGCTGAGGGTTTAGGGAAGGGAGGCTAGAGTCATTTTGCTCACCATCTTTGTTTCCTTTACCATGTTCCAGATAAAGCCAAGGTGTCCAGCTGCCAGGTGATTGTGCACTGCTTGGCTGGGATCTCCCGGTCAGCCACCATCGCGATCGCCTACATCATGAAGACCATGGGTATGTCATCAGACGATGCTTACAGGTGAGTTTTGCCCTCAGGGCAGAGGGTCGTTATGCTAGAATGCCTCACTCCAGGGGAGGAGAAGAGAAGCATTCTGGCTGAGTCCAGAAGGAGAGCACCGGGGTTCCTTGAAGCGCTTTCTTGCGTTGGCTGGGTGCCAATGAAATCTCCCCTGATGAAGTGCATGTAACAAGGAATGGTTGGGAGTGGTTAAAAGGGAGTGGGAAGGCAGTCCCAGCTCTAATCCCGGGGCATCCCAAAGCCCCGTGGTTCCCCAAGACATCTTTCTTTGGAGGGTCTGGTCAGAAGGTTCTGGACGGTGCCTTTTGTCCCCAAAGAGGCTGAGAGAGTAGGGGTGGCCCACTGAAGGACCAAGCATCAACCAGGGCTGTCTGTGCCTCTCATCAGGTTTGTTAAGGACCGTCGCCCATCCATCTCGCCCAACTTCAACTTCCTGGGCCAGCTCCTGGAGTATGAAAGAAGCCTGAAACTCCTCAAAGCCCTGAAGTCAAAGGGTGACCGGGGCGAAGGAGATGCCCAGCAGGACGCAGCAGAGGTGGCTGAGTGCAGCCGGCATCCCCTAACACCTACCTCAGAGAAGGCCGAGGATGTGCCGAGAAGCACCGGCTTGGCATCCCCCCACAGTGACCCTGAGCGGCAGGGTGGGACCCCAAAGGTCCTGTCGCCCACTACCCTGCAGCAGGGGCTCAATGGCTTGCACCTCTCCTCCGAGCGCATCCAGGATACCAACCGCCTGAAACGCTCCTTTTCCCTGGACATCAAGTCTGCCTACTCCCCCAACCTGCGGCAGGACCCCCCTGGACCCCCTGGACCTGGGGAAGCCCCCAAACTCTGCAAGCTGGACAGCCCCTCGGGCCCTGGCAATCTCAGCCCTTTCTCCCCAGGGGCAGACAGCCCTGACCGGCCAACAGGGCCCGAGCTCCTGCTGGAGGCCAAGGTGAGGCAGCGGCGGAAGCACCGGCACCCAGCGGGCTCACCGGCCCACGGGCTCAGCCTCAACGTTGGTGGGACCTGCACCACACACAAGAGCCCCAGTGCTGAGGACGGGCTGCCACCACGGCTCGGCCAGCTGCCCACCACGCCCGGTGCCACCACTGCCACCGCTGCCTGGAGTGGGGTGCACCTGGAGTCCCCCAGCACTCCTTCCGGTGAGGCTGGTTGGTACTTTGGCAAGGACTCTGGTGGTGCAGGTGGGAGCAGTGGGGGCTTGTTTCCCAGCACTGGCCCATATCCACCGCCGTTTGGCTGCGGTGGGGTGGCGGGCGGCTGTGAGATCAGACTGAGGGACAAGGCGCGAGCCGAGCCGCGGGACGGGCGGCACAGCTGGCATGAGGAGGCTGGCACCGAGAAGCAATTCAAGCGGAGGAGTTGCCAGATGGAATTTGAGGAGACCATGTCCGAGGGCAGAGCTCGGGAAGAGTTGGGCAAAATCAGCAAACAGTCCAGCTTTTCAGGCAGCATGGAGATCATTGAGGTGTCCTGACACTCACCTGGGGCACCTGGAGAGCTGGGATGGGGACAGGGAGGGGGGATATTTAAGCTGGGGGTAGAGGGGAGGGGCCTAGTGGGGTTAGGGGGTGTATTTATACTTGCGCGTGCATTTTCGGGAGCGCAAGCGCTGAAACCGAAGCAAAGATGGATGAGTCTTTCCAGAGTCGGGAAACATAATGGCGGATGCTTAGTGTCCCTCCTGCACTTGCCCTGGTCCTTTCCTCCCATCCCCAGAAGGTTCCAGCCCTCAGAGACCCACACTCAAAGTTTGGACATAAAACTCAAGTGGGAAGAGGCAGGGGTTGCAATTTTGGCTGTGGGGATGGGGCACAGCACCTGGAGGGGGGACCACAGCTGCCCCTTCCTTGTGGCCTGGTGCACTGAGCATGCTCCCCTGTGTTTCTCTGGCTAAGTATCCTAAAAATGCTGCACTGGAGCAGCCCTATACATATATAAATATATATTATATATAATATAAAGAAAAAAACCCTGGAAACACACACAAAAGAAAAGGTAAATGGTTTTACTGCAATTTTTATTGAGACGTAAATAATATTTCAATTTTTTTTGTTTTGTTTTTAATTTATTGAAGCTGTTCATTCTGGCAATGATTTGCAGACAATGTGGGGCGGTACTTTCGGCTCTATTTTTACTGTGTATGGTATTTAAATCTGAAATACGAGTTTCTAAGCAATATCCGAGGCCTGTGGCTCCTTCTCTAGTTCATGTCCACGACATAGATTCCCCTCTTCCCTCTGGGCACACCAACAAGGGGACAGGAGACTCTTCTGGGCACTCTTCTAGAAACAAACAAGTAAACAAGCAAACCATAAGACCTTCTTGAAACACAAACTGAGCCAGAAACTCTCCTGGAAGCTGCTGCCTCTTCTTCACACCTTGGTCTCTGTTTGCTTCTCCTCATCTCCATCCCAGTCCTTACTGCATCCCAGCCATCATGCCATCCCAGTCATTATCCTGGTCCTCATTCCATCCCAGCCACATCCCCCTCCCCTCCCCTACCTTGGCCTGCCCATCCTCACTGGACTGGACAAGGTGAGAATCACCTAAAGTGGATGGAAAGCTGCAGGGTATCATTTCCAGCTACATGGGGAAGGCATCAGAAAATGCCACAGAGGAGGCAGGGATGGGAGGGGGCTGCTGGTAGTTGGGATTTCTTGTTGGGAGGTGTCTTGCCCCAGCCCCTCAGCTGCCCCTTGCCTCAGCCACCTTGTTTGGGAGGTATGGGCACCACTTTCCCTTTGGGAATGGAGGTTTTTCAGGCTTCCTGCATCTTTTTTTTTCACATCTGAGAAACTTGAGGGGGAGGGTGTTTGCAGCTGCTGGGGCTTCTCCAGTCCTGTTCCCTTCCAGATTGGTTCCTCTCCTTACAAGAGATGATAAGCTGTCCAGACATGAAGCTCTGCAAGCACATGGAGGGGCACAACAGACTTATTTTCAGAGGTGGTTGGCTGCTTCCTCCCCCTGGTGGGAAGTGAAGCTCTTGCCCCCAAACCCCAACGTCACGATTGCTGAGAAGCTGCTTTCTGAAGCTGGAGGCACTGAACTGCCTCCACTGCAAAGCACATCTTTCCCTGCAGCTGTCTTTGCTTTTCTCCCTTGTCTCGCACTAGTTTGCAAAGCTAATACCTCAGGGGTCTGTGTTTGTGCATGTCTGTGTCTGTGTCATCTTTGGAGTGCTTTTTCTTTCCTGGGTCCACATGGTTTCTCTCCCTTTCCCTTGTTCCTCCTCGTGTCATTTGTTTCTATCTTTAAATCAAACTACCTGTGACAAAAGCAAATGATCTCAGGTTTAAAACTGAACACAAAGCAGAGGCGTGAGAAGCTGCAATCATGCAAAAGGAGGGGCTGCTCACTTCAGCTCATTGCTTCCTCAACCACCTCTGTGTTCACCGTTGAGCAAGTCTCACTGGAGACTCCTCACTCTCTTTGGGCTGGCTTTTTTGGTTTTCCATAGAGCTGTTTGGTGAGGTGCTGGGGACACCCATGTGCTCCTGCTCAGTTCCCCAAGATGTGGCAGGGAGGGATGGGAGTGGCTGGAGAGCCAGGGATCACCTGCTTCTCTCCCCACATCACTTTTGATGAGGGTGAGGGATCTCAGTCCTCGAAAGCCTACCACCACCCATCATTACCTCCAACAACCACCTCAGACCTGCTCAGTGTTACGAACCTGATCATTGCTCCCTTCTGATCATGAAAGGGTGATGACACTATTTTCTTAGCTCCCTTTTTAGATTCCAAAAGACATTTGGGCCCATCCCATGAGCCAGACAGCTATTTCAGGAGCTCTACTTGCAGCAGGGTCTCCTGAGTAGGCATTGATGTTAAGTCCAAGGAGGGAGAATAAAAAGGCTTCGTCGTCCCTCTGGTAGCCCACCTACTGGGTGTAGTGTTAGTAGTGTCACCTGCCTCCTGTCCAAGGAGTGCTTCTGGTCCCTCTTCCCCTTCTACTGCCCTTAGTGGCAGCATCTTTTCCCAAGCATACCAGCGGTCATTGTCTGCTCATCTCTGCTTTATAGCACTCAGTGCCTGCCCATCCCGTAGTCCAGAGTTGGTGCCAGCATGGACTAACTGAGCTCAGCTCAGGCAAGTTGCTGGCAAGAGAGGGCCCATGTTGTCAATGAGACCCTGAATGTCTGCAAAGAGGCAAGTATGTGGCTTGCTTTTTGTCATCTCCACTCTGCCATCACCTGGATGCTCCTCAGACATATTTGAGGTTTTAGGCACTATGGACTCCTCTCTCCTCTGAAACCAGAACAAAGATAAGTATATTTTAAGATTAGTGGATCATAAATGCCAATAGACATTAATTATCCACCTCTGCAGCCTTATTTTGAGGTACTTTGCATTCATCCCTCTCATTTACATTGGGCATGTGCACTAGAAACGATCACACAGACAGTATTTTAAGTCTATATCCAGAAAATAAGCTTTGATGGAGCAACCCTGCCTGAGTGTCTCCTGCCAGTGCTGACTCAAAGCCATCAGAGTCACCAAGTGGCTTGCAATTAACTTATTTTCTTAGTTTAAACTCTTAGACCACTTTGTCCATGAATCTGAGAGCTGTGAGTTGTCATTGAGGATGGATGTGACGGCTGGTAATCCTCCCCATCATCTGTGCCCCTAGTCTTTTTATAGGCTCTCACAGCCAGATGACCCAACACAAAACCTCACTGGAACCAAAAATCACCTTTCCGTGCTGGTCTTATGAGGGTGCATTCATTTGTAGGGATCTGCATGGCAGAAGTGTGAGCAGAGGAGAGGAAAGGCTGCTCCTTTCAAGGGAGGAGCCAACAAAGTTGTTGAGTGTCCAATGGCAGTGGCAATGAGTGGCAGACGTTTCCACCACACAAAGGATTGACCAAACCACAGCCCTCCTTCAGACCAGAAAGGACATTGCACCTTTCCTTCCAGCCTGTCTCTTCCTGAGGCTAAGCCTCCCAGCCACCTCCTTCCCAGCCACCGTTTGCAGGGGCTGAGAAAAGCAGAAGGACAGTGATCAGGCTGACAGCACCAAGCCAGAGGCTTGGGTCAGAGCAGGCTCGTCTCTGGCCTCAGCAGTAGCATCTCCAGCCCCTGCTACTTTCCCAGCCCTTCTCTTGTCTGCTTGTTTCTTTGGACATCCATTCCTGTTACATCTGCCTCTTAGGAGACAATGCCCCCCAGAATCCCCTCCTGCTGTCCCCTTTACCATCCCATCCTTGATACTAATGATAATAAGCTATCAGTGTTGTCATTGCAGTCTATGAATGATAGATTTGAGTATTTATTATTATTATGATTATGGTTATGATTCTGTACTTTTTTGCTTCTTACTCTTTGTATGTTGCTCTTTGTTTCTCTGTTGTGAATAAAAGCAAGGCCCCATCACACCTTCTCTCTGCTCCCCACAGCCCAGCTGTGGCTGCATTTGGCACAGCTCCTGGCTGCCCCAGGCCTCAAAGAGGAAAATCCTTGTCAGAGGAGCTGGAGGAAGGTGCTTCCTAGGGATATAAAGGCACCCAAACCTGGAGCAGATCCATTCTCTTAACTCTTCCCTGCCCTTCCTGGAGGTTCGCTCCCCCATACTGGTGCCTGCTCATTTTTGCAAGAGGCAGGAACCCACTGGCATAAACAACAGAACATTAAATAGCAAAAGCTTAAGCTTTTGTAACAGCTTTAAGGAGCATTGGCCAGGCATCCAGCTTATGGAGTCAGCTCCCTCCAGGCTGTGGTCCTCTCACCATCTTCAGCTGGCTGTGCCTGCAGGCTGCATCTTCCCTGGCAGGGGCTTCTTGCTCTGGCATCACAGCTGATTTGCAAAACTGTCCTGCTCAGCCAAGCCTGGGTCTGCTGCGCTGCTTTAGCCAGGTATCCTGGGCTTTCTTGGCTTGAGTGTTCTCCTGGTGCCAGTGAGCTCCCCTGCCCAGGGACAGTACAGCCTGGGGAGGACATGTGGCCAGTGCTAGAGCAAGCTCAGTGGCAGAGCAGCAGGGAGACATGTGAGTGGTCTTCAGTACCTGGAGGGATCTAGAAAGAGTTGGTTCCCAACATGGGACTTAATATAGGTTTTATCCAACACTGATAAATCAGGATGTCATCAGCAGAGTCTGGTGCTGGTTTTTTGCACCTGTGATCCTTGTGCAACTTGGAGGTTTCCAGATGACTCTAAAGTGAAGGAGGATATACTGGGGGGAAGGGAAGAGGAACCCCGTCTGCACCGTGGTACAAAACACTCTCCATACTGTGCCAGACCCATGAAGAGTCATTTTAATTTGCAGGGATTAACACTGCCCTTCTCCAAGTGGCCCAGGCACAGTTTCTTGTCTCTGTCATGACTTTGCTTTGTCATGGGTTGGGGTCCTTCTCATCATGCTGAGCTGAACACATTTCCAAGGTTACTCTGAGACCACACTGGAGAGGAGAGAGCTCAGGTCTCGCCCCTCTCTCAGGGGACCCTGGTAGACCCCTCTTGGGGTCCTGGTCCAGCATCACCCTTCCTACCTCACCTGCCTTTGGGGCAACCATGGACAGGGAGGGAGCAGGCAGGTTCCGACCATGCCAGGGCTGAGCCTCCTCTCTCACCCTCATCCCTGCAGGATCTGACTCTTCCTCAGCAAGCACAACACAGAGAGGGGTCTGCACCCACCCTAGTGAACCTGGGGACTCCCAAGCAGGGAAGAGAGGGTCTGGCCATCAGCCCTACCACGCTTCCTTCCTCGCGTCAGACCCGGGGAGACACCCTGCCCCTGCCTCGTCTTTATTTATTTATTACCAGAGGCTGTAAACAGCAGTGCTTTTCTACCCTCTACTTTCTTTTCCTTTCTTTTGTATCTTGGAACAATGTGTTGTAATAAATACCCGAATAGGTGTTTTAACAGCTGGTGTCAGCCTTGGTTTTTGAAGGTCAAACCTTCTCATGGTGGGGCTGGAGGATCCTCTTTGGGGATTTGGGGAAGGTGACGGACCTTTGGCTGCACTGATGAGAGTCAGAGCCGGTGAAGAG
Organism: Pithys albifrons albifrons; assembly: GCF_047495875.1. Taxonomy (NCBI): domain Eukaryota; kingdom Metazoa; phylum Chordata; class Aves; order Passeriformes; family Thamnophilidae; genus Pithys; species Pithys albifrons. The sequence continues at coordinate 48,803,833 of NC_092463.1, read as the reverse complement.
CTGGACACAGAGCCAGGTGTGGACACAGCCAGAACTGGACGCACAGCCAGACCTGTATCTATGTATAGGGCCCAGCACCTGAAAGCTGCAGCTGGACTAATTCAAAGCAAAAGTGAGACTCATGGCTGAGAGAGTAGAGGCATAAAAACTAATTGGGGTATTCATGGGCTCTTGTACTGCAAACAGCCACTCCAGGGGCTTCTGAAGGTCTAGTGTGGCTCTGAAGCTGTAGGCAAGTACCTGAACATCCCCTTTCTAGTCAAAAGGACTGGCCAGGTCCTGTTCCAGATGGGTATACACGAGTGTAGGGAACAGTACAGATTGCTGAGCTAAAGAGCACAAAGGCATGGAATGTCCTCATGGAAATATACTATTATTGTTACTACTACTATTATCTTTATTGTTATTATTTTGCTTCCCAGCTATGTTCTGCTCCTGCCTTTCTCCTGACGTGATGCCGGTGTAGCTGCACACTTGCTGCACCCTACACCTAAACCCTGTAAACATTCCCCAGTCCCCCCATGGCCATATGAGCCATACTGTGCTCAGGAGGCAGTTGGCGGGTGCCAACCAGCAGCCCCATTTTGGCTGGACTGCCATCAAGCAGAAACTAATGGAGGCATTTCCTGTCCCCCCTGCAGCAGGTTTTCTTTGGAGGGAGGAGAAGGTGTGAGCAGGCTCCCTACAGTTCTGGCTCCAGAAAGCCTCAGCACTTACTGACTTAGATGCAGAAGGGACATCCATCCCCACAGCTGCTTTCCACAGGCTGGGCTAAATTCCCTGGTCCTTTATAAATACACTCCCCTCATCCAGCTGCAATTGCTGAGTCTTTGGTAAAGTCTCTTGAAACTATTACCATCAGCTGCTGCTGGAGTAGAAATGACACTGCCCAGTGTGAAGCTTCAGCCTTCCATGTGGCTGACACTAGCAGCTTCAGAGAGGCTGTTTGTATGTCCTCCTCTCTCAGCCACTTGTTGCCACACGTGACATGGGAAGGGACAATTATTTAATACAGAAACATGAGCACTGCTCCCATTTCTCTCCCCATTTACCTGCCCCTGACTTAGTTATTCCAAATCTGCCTCAGTAAAGCTGCTGCAGCAGAGTCCCCAGAGCTGACATCTGTGCAGCTACTTCCACAGGCACAACTCATGTTCTAGAGAGAAACTCCCTCCGGACCAGGGTACTGGCAACAGCACCAATGCAGGAGGGAACTCAGTTAAAGCTGCAGGGTGCCTGCTCCTACCTGGGACTGGGGCTACAAGTGTGTGAAGGCTCTCCCCTGGCAGAGGCTCCCATGGTGTGCAGCCAGCACAGCTTCCTCCCCCTGCCCAGATGCCGAGGCTGCCTCTCCTCTTGCTCCTCGTGGTTTGCACAGCAGAAACCATTACTGCAAAAAGAAACCCAGGATCATCCTTTTTCCAGTTCTCTGGCTTTTATTGACTCAGAATGGCTGCCAAGCCTATAAATAAATGTTCCTTGAGCTAAATATAGCAGCCACTGAAATAGGCTGCTGGCTATTTATTTAGCTGGTGGCCTCTTTGAAAGCTTGCCAGTCCATACTGCCTTTACCTTCATGCCGTCCCACTCCAGGCTGTGGCCACCCACCACGGAGGCATGGCTGAGTCAGCATGGGAAGGGGCCACAAAAAGCCCCATTTCCTCAGGGCTGGAGGGCCAAGGTGACAGGGTCCGGCAGCTGGAGGAACTTCGGCACCCTGGATTCCTGCCCATAGAGCTAGGGATCTCCAGGAGGGACATTTGCTGGAGCAGCCAGGCAGGGGCTGAGCCAGTCACAAGCCAGTTTTCTCTCCTGGGAGGACTTGGGGTATTTTTGCAGCACTAGAGACTGGAAAAGAGAACCTATCATCTCCCACAAGCTTTCCAGCATTAGGTGATGTTGCATTGCTTTTCCATACTTTGCAGGAGTGTAAATACGCCTGGTGCACAGAGTTGATGTGTGTTTTAGGACCATGAAGGCACCCAGGGGCATGAATTGACACCCACCCATGCACCTCTACTTTGAGTCAAGACACTCAAACCTGTTCCCTGAGCCGTGCTGTGGCTGTGACCTGGTCTCTGGCCCCAGCTGCTGAGTGATCTGGCAGTGCTGCAGCCATGGCCCCTCCCAGCTTGACCCCACTTCATTGCATGTCTGAGAGATGCCATTTGCCACATTGGTGAGATGAGCCCTTACTAGGGCACCACACTCAGAGACCCTCCATGAGATGCATGTTCCTCCAGAGCCCTGTTGGTTGTGCATTGATGCAAGGAAGGATGGGCTTCACCTCTCCAACACTGATGGAAAACAAGCTGAGGACTGCTTTGTGCTGCAGATGCTCCTCTACGCTCTGAGCCTAACAGAAATAGGATTCTGCTTACCTTGGGCTGGGATGAATTCACTGCAGCTCCATGCCAGTGAAGGGAAAAACCCCGTCACTCCCTGGAAAGTCACATTCACTTGTGAAGCAATTCAAGAACATTAATAACGTTTAGCACTTACAGGGAGTTTTGCTCAACATGAGCTAATCCTTACAACACCCATGGGAGGGAGAAAAGTAATTATTGTTATTTGACTTAATTTTTCCTTTTTCATGTACCTCTGCAGATGGAGATCAGCTCTAGTAAGTCCAGAGAGCTCTGGAAATCAGAGTATAATCCCACTTGTGCCAGTTTGTACAAATAGGAAACCTGGAACAAAGATGGCAGGTTATTTGCCAAAGGCCACCCAGGAAGGCAGAGTTAGAGCCAAACTCATGTATGTGAGAGAAATTCTGAACCCCAATCCTTCTCCTACACCACCAGACTATAATTCCATAACTGACAGAGTAATTTTGGTTCCCTCAGGTCCTCTCCTACAGGATGCCAGAGGGATGCAGATGCTTTGTATCGCAGCTTACTTTCCCCTGCACAATGTCACTTCACAAGGTGGTGAGATCATAAAATCATAAAATATGCTGAGTTGAAAGGGACCCATCAGTATCATTGAGTCCAACTCCTGGCCCTAAGCAGGACACCCCAGGAATCACACCATATGCCTGAGAGTGTTGCCCAAACACTATCCATGGCATTAGGTGCTGACAAGGCTCATGAGCATATTGGTTTGGTGTACTACTGCAGTGAGTCCCAAAATTCCCACACATGATCCCCCTTCTGGAATTACAGCCCAAGACCTGCTGCCAATGTGTGGTAAATCTCACTATCCTTCAGCCACTGAGAGAGCAGCCCCCATAGCTATGGCCAGAGCACCACTGGTAGTACAGCAGAAAGGAGATGATGGGGTGGTCCCTGGGTTTGTTCCAGCCATGTGGCATTGAAGAAAGGCCCGTTTAGAGACCTGAAATACTTCTGAGGTCCCTCCTGGGGCACGAGGTCTCTTGGGGTGCAGAGGGCCTGGGTTAGGGTGCCCTAGGTGAGACCAGAGACCAAAATGAGAATGAACTGCCTGCCTGGGTCCTTTGCAGGAAGAAAGGGCAGTTTTAGGGGCTTCCTTAAAAACATCAATGTCCTCTGGCCACATCCTCAGCTGAAACCCAAGCACTCTGTGTATGAGTGGAAATACTGTCTGTCAGCGGTACCCAGATGATGTCATTTAGTTTTCCAGGCTTCTGGGCTGAGCCAGCAGCTTGAGCCAGTATGACTGGAGATGCTTTATTTAGAAGCAGTCCAAGTGAGTTCAGGCCTTTGCAGCACCCTCTGCCACCTCCCTTCCCTGCTGATGCAACCACATCTGCAGCAGAGATGTCAGGCTGCCTCAGAGGAGAGGGTTCTTAGAAGCTCAAATTAGGACCCTGCCAGGCAGGTGGAAAGCGGGGAATGCATTAGATGACAGGTGAGTGTGATGCTTACTCTGTGCTGCCAGATGTCCCCAGGACCAGGAACCTCCAGATGCTTCTGGATAATGTGCACAGTAGAGGAGCACTTGTCTCCCCAGGTGTCTTTTACCTCCCTTCAACTCCCTGAGAAACTTGGCCTGAGTTCCCTGCACAGCAGTGGCCACCCTCCTTATCCTCACCGTTGCCATCTCCAGTCTGGGTTACTGCAAACAAGCCTCAGGCTAGGTTTGGGGACTTTCTAGTTGGAAGGAAAATGTTTTCCCCCACTGACACCCCTTAAACTGCCTCCTCTGCCTTGGCAGCATCTCCTGACAGGAGAGTGGCTAAGAATAGCCTTGCTGCTGGCTCCAGGCTGGTGCTGTTTACTCAGTGACTCAGAGCTGGCCAGGCAGGCACTTACTCAAAGGGCCCCATTACTCATCTGTCTACATTGCCCCAAGGATAGGTTTGTGTCTCTCCTTTAAAGGTGCTTTATTTATTTCTTTTTAATAAAGCCATCATCCACAAAGAGAGGTAGTTATCCAGCTGTGGATTTACCACTAAATATGTGTGCCCTGACCCAAAATGCTGCAGCCCCTATAGATCACACTGGCAGACCCTCAGTATTACTCCTACTCACTGCTGTTCCAGGAAGGAGCTGTGTCAGCAGGATCAGGGCAAAAGGCAGTATCTCCTACAATCACATTTCATGGTACCAGGGTAAGCATGCAAACAAAATTCTTTTCTCAAGAAACCATCTATGTTGAATCTGTGCCCAAATCCAGCTGGTCCCTCAGATGCCCATGGCATGACCCAGCTGCTCCCATCTTGCCCACAGTCCACTCTGATTGAACCCTCCTTCCTCTCTACAGTGTCTCACTGCCCAGTGGATGCTGCAGTGTCTGCAAAGCACCTTGACAAATTAAAACAGGTCTCCATGTTAAAAAGTAGCTTCATTTCCAAACAACAAAAAGGCAGCATCTTTCTCTCTTATCTGGTTTGCTCCCCTGAGGCACTCTCTGAGTCACAGCCAGTCATGCTGGGAACATCCTGACCGGTGCACATCTGTGTCTGCAAGGCACTGCTATGAAAGTCCTGCCAGCCACTGCTGTGCTACAGAGGTCATGGTTTCTTGGGAGATGGCAAGCATGGCTCTGGCAATAGCGTTGGAGGAGGTGTGTAAGAATGGCATTTTATTGTCCTACTGCTACTTCAACCCCATAGTCTCCCTCTTTTACTATTCTTCAGGCTTTTCTTCCAGCTTTTCCAACCCTGATGCTTCATGGCATCACTCTTCAACCCTGCTGTCATTAGGGAGCCCAGTACTCCACTCCAAGGTGTTTCATGAAGCCTCAGCAGCACAAGGAGGGTTATCTGAGAGAAGCCTCCATGCCGGGCATGCCTGGGATATCCCAAGCCAGGTTTGTGTTTAGCTGAGATGCATGTTGGGCGTAAATACATTCATTTTGCATGGAAGTGGGCAGCTGGTCTGGATTTGGGCTATGGCACTTCTCACCACCCTGCCCTGGGTCCCACATAATGGATGGTGAGGGTCTGATCCTGCACTGCTAACCCCAGGGAAGCCTTTCCATCCATGCTGGATGAGCAGACTCCCAGTGCCTCTCCACAAAGCCCTGCAAAGGGGACCCAGGGGCTCATGCCTCAGAGGAGACAGTGTCCCCAGCTTCACAGTATTGAGCTCAATCAAAGTTGACTGCAGCCAGGGGTGCAGGACAGAAGGAAGCAGGAGTGTGGACATCCACCCATAGGCTGGAAATGAAGACACTGCATGCCCTGGTAAACAGGTATTTGTGTGCTTCCTCCATCCCAGTGATCTCCCCTCAATAACAACCCCTGGGGCCATCTCCTGGGCGTGATGGTGTAGGAGAGCCGGACCAGCCTGCCCGGTTTGGTCCTGTCTCACAGACCTCGCTGACACCCTACAGCATCCATCACATAGCCAAGGCTGTCAAGCAGCGGGTGGCTATCCTGGGAGCTGAGAGCACAGCAAAGCTATGCTGTGCTTAAGGAGGCAACGGAGGCATCGGTGCTTCAAAGCAGAGCATTGTGGGATGCCTTTCCCTGGCACCTGCTGCAGAGACAGGCTCTGAGCCGACCTGGAGGGAAGTCCTTGAGATAAGCCATTAGCAAGCGCTGGGAGCTGCCCCTGCAGAGCCCCTCAGCTCCGGCCCGTAGCGAGGCGAGCGAGCAGCCTCTACTGGCAGTTCCCGGAGCCTCGGGAGCCTTAAAACCGCCGCAGTTCTGTTTACCCTCGTTTCACATCCTTCAGAAGAGCTCGGGATCACACTCAGTGCTGGACAAACCCCATTCTGTAAGCTTGCTGCAATGCCACTGCAGGTGTTCGGTACAAAGAGGAGGAAGAGCAGGAGGAAGAGAAGGAGGAGGAAAGAGGGATGAAGGTAAATGGCTGCTAACCCACCTGGCTGGACTGATGCAGGACAGAAGTCTGGAGGGCAAAGACATCTGCAAGACAACAGCCCACAGAGGGCCAGGAGTTCCCAGCCTGGCTTCTCCCCATCAGGCTGCATGATTTGAGGAAGGGCAGGTGCCCACTCTGTGATTCAGCTCTGAAATCTTTTGCACTCTACAGGTGCAAACTAACGCATAAAAGCAAGGCCATAGAGGTTCAGTGTCTCTGCAAGCACCTGCAACCTGGCTGGTAAGGACATATAAGCCCTGGTGTTCAGTGTCCAGCTCTCATCTCATCTCCAGGCCATGCATGGTACTGGGGAAGGGCTCCATGTGTTCCTAAGCGCCTTATGTGTCCTGCTTCATGCACCTGAACCATGTGGTTCAAGTCTGAACCCACTGAGGACCATTTGACCTGGAGCACTGGCAAACTCGAGGCATCAAGGCTGTGGAGAGGTGGCTGTAAAAGATGTTACAGTCCACTTCTAGAAGATTCTGCTCTGCACCCCTAAACTTCTTTATTGACATTCCAGCCTGTCTTCTTCCTCAGCAAGAGAGGTCAGTGACAAGTGGCCTTACAGATTCCAGGTGCTATCTGTGACACACGTGTGCAGTCCCCAACACCACAAACTGCAAGACACAGCAGCAATCCTCTCTGGCTCAGTACATCATTTTGGAGTGGGCAGGAATGTCGCTCCCTTCAGCCTGTCTTCAGGGCTTGGCTTTGGCTTTGCCCTGGCATCCACTGAGCACAGTGCTGTGACGAAGCGTCTGCACTTGGGCTGCAGGAGCCTCCACACAACCACTGTCCAGGAGACTTGGTGGTGCCCCGAGCAAGGGCCAGACTGCCTTGTCTCCAGCCAAGCAGCATCAACCTTCCCCCATCAGAGACATTCCTCAGACCTTGCTGATGCCAAGAAAAAGTACATCATAGAGTTGAAGTGCTGCCAGGTCAGCCTCTTCCTGCTTTGCTTTCCCCTTTAATTGCTCTTCAGGCCATCCATTAGGGACAACAGGCAAGACGTGCAGGAGATGCTCCCTGCAAGCACCTGGCATGCCTTACTCTCACTTGCTACAAACCTCTGGGACAGACCAGTCAGATGACCAGGATGTTTTGCTCATGCAGCCCCTGAGAAAATACCCAGGCACCTAAGACTTTTTGGTGCTTCCCCTGCTGCAGGGTGAGCCCAGAGAGTTGTGGGTTCAGCCCTGGGCACCATGCTAAGATTAGGGTACAAGCAAGTCTTAGATAGAAGAAGTGCAATTTCCATCAGGGTGAAGGCACTGGTTGACTAAGTGGTGCTTGTGAGGCCTGTAGCTGAGGCTGTAATGTCACTGAGCAGCACAGTGGGATGCATTTGGATGGCTGATCTTTCTGCCCTTGCCCCTTCCCCCTTGGCCCCATAATTGGTCCTCTGGGTCACTCAGGGGTCCTGAAGTGCTTTTAGCCCTGAAAAGTTTGTTTAGCTGTGGAAACCTAAGGAAAAAAAAAAAAGGAAAATTCAGTATTCCTGTGAAAATCCTATTAATCATATTCCCCTGGTTCTCCATGCTGCAGCATTGGGTGCAAGCAAACCCTGGTGAGGCAAACCCTGCCAGGCAAAGTAGGAACAGGCAGTGAACAGGAATAGCTGAGGCTTAGGTGCCTCCTGCACCGGCCCTGGGTGTGGACTCCTGTGGTAATTGGTTTCACTCCAGTCCCACAAATCCCCTTTCACCCCTTCAAATCCAGACAATCAGGTGCCTGGGAGAGCAGCAGTGGGAGTACAGAAATCTCTTAGGAAGAGGAATAACCTCCTTGGGGAAGGGAATCATCCTTCCTTGGGGTATTTTTATATCAGAGTGGATTAGAGGAGATACAGCCAGCGAGATAACCCAGATCACAGCAGGGAGTCATCTAGCTCATATAACCTCTGCAGTTTCACCAGCTCTACTGTGCATTTGACAGCAGTAGTCAAAGACCAAGCCTTGATACCCCTTCTCACCAAAAGAGCTGTCCATGCACCGAGAAGTAATGAAAAATGATCCTCCTGCTTCCTTCTGCACCAGGCAGTGCTGCTGACAGAGCTACAGAGACAGCATCGAGGCTTTCTACAAAGCAGAGAGGCTGCCCTTGTTCTCTCACCCACCAAAGCTATTAGCAATGAGCTCAGCCCTCTATTATCACTGAACCAGGGAGTCTGGAAGTGCAGCTATCGATTCATGCCTCTTACTTGTCCCCCTCAGGCCTTTGGTTTCAGGAAATCTCTTTTGTCTCTCCTCTCCTTGTTTCTTCTCTGCAAACTCCAGGAATGCTTTTCTGAGGGACCTTGATGGTGGGAGTTAAGGGAAAAGCAATGAGGACTGCATTGAGAGGGCCAAGAATTTATCCAGGCCAGAACTACATGTTTGCTTTGGCCAACTGTGTGCTTTATTCATCCTCTCCATCTTCCTCAGTGGAGGAAGGGGAGGACATTTTCCCCTAAGTTAGGATTGTAGGTTAAGAGAGAGAAGGCTTGGTGCCTTGCATGGGAACCAGGTGATCTCTGCTCAGCCATGGCATGGGCTGTGCCCATGGAAGTGTCTTCTCCACCCTCTTCCATGCTTCAGAGCTGTCAGCATGACTTGCACCAGCTGGTTAACAGGTGACTGCATTTCTGTGCAAACTCACCCTGATGGCACAAGCAGGTAAGTCTGTTAGTCTGCTGGGGAGCCCTTACTCACAGTACTGATCAACTCAGCAGCATCCTGCTACCCCTGAAGGACAATTTTACACCCCTTGGGCTACTTCTCCTGTGTGTTCACGTTCACCTTGCTCAAGCAACCTCATGGCAGGGTGAGGATCCATGCTGGGCAGCTGGAGTATTAAAAAAACCTGGTGAAGCTACAGCCAGCAACAATGTTATCTGCTCTGGGCTTCTTTTTTAGGTGTGAAGGAAACAACTTGCTGCCCAGCCCATTATAAAATGGGTTCCCTCACTGTCCCCACATCCCCAGGAAGACTTTCAGGTTCCTGGGTCCACTCCATAAATGACTAATGAGCCATCGCAAACATTAGCACTAGTGCCAGCTGCCAGAAGCAGATTGAGATCAAGTCCTCCTTTGCATATCAGCTCCACCCAGGAAGCAGACTTGCCTTTGACAACAGCCAGATTAAGACACAGGCAGACAACCAAGCACTCGGTGCCCTGACCAGGCAAGCTGAGGATGGCAGCATGGGAGAGAATGACCTTTTGCAGATGGAGGAAAACTGACATCTTCCTGCAGCCCCCATCACAGAGCTGGGAGGCATTTGGTAGTGGCTGTGCTTAGAATTAGGGCTAGCAGAGAGAAGTTCCTCATTTTGGGGTGTGTTTTATGGACCACTGAGCCTTGGAGCCTGTGGATGCCCCAAGGAAACCTCCACACTCAGTCAGACCCCAGTGTGCTCAGCACAGAGGTTTTCATCTCTTTCTCTAAAATTGCTCATGCAGGCCCAATTTTGCAGATGGGATGCACAACTTGGAACACAGGCTGGATTCCATGAGAAGACCAATGGGTGTGCTTCCATACTATTGCAAATATAAACTCCAAGGATTTGTTTCAGCTGGTTCCATGTACACCAATCATGGTCCTGAGGTAACAAATGGTGGTACCTGTTTTAAATGATGACTCATTCATGGCACAATTGTATCCCAAAAAATCTGAAGAAATTGCCCTGGGTAAAGCTTTCCTATTCATCGCTCTGCCCTCCTGGATTTCACGTAGTATCAAGTTACTGAGCGAGGGACCAAAATTTAGCTGACTCCTTGCACTTCCTGCCCTTGCATTTGTCAATGTCAGAGAAAGAGAACAGGTCACCTTCCATTGCTAACACTGCAAAGTAGACATGGAATAAACTCGACCTTTGTTTACAGCCTTTGCTGGAGAAATCAACACTTCCTATACATAGAAAAATCAGTAGAATGCATTTACCAAGCAAATTCCTATTGGTCTAAACCACCTGAATTAACAGAGCTTTACATGGGCATCTGTGCACCCCAAATTATCCCCCACAGCTCCAGCAAAGGTTCAGCCTTCCCCTTCCCAGGCTGCTTTGGCAGGGTTTTTTCTTTGTTTCTACCAGCACACTCATTCTGTCCCAGTGCTCTCTGCTCTGAGCTGGTTTTGGGGATTCTCAGCAGCATGCTACATTTTTGTGATTGTGCCCTGCAAACTCGCTGTCACACCTGTTTTCCACATACCTGCACTGGATCAGCTGCTGCTTCTCCAATGTCAGCACTGAAGAAGCCAAATGAGGAAGAGGGTAGTGTTCTCCCCATGTAGTCCAAACCATCCCACCTCTCAACCCTTCTGAATCCCTCCCAAAGTCTCCTTGAAAGACCGCTAATTCATCTGCACCTAGAAACCTTGTCACTGATTGGGAATAGCTTTGAATGAACAAATATCGATGAATATGAGTATTTCCCCTCAACCATCAGATGGTGCCATTGAGTCTTCTTAGGATGTGGAGCCACAAGGACAGCAGGCTGGCTCCAGGGATCACACTGGCTTCTTGCTCCACCTCACAGGCAGAGTAGAGATTTAATGCTCAGTTAAAAATACTGATATGCAAATACTCATATATTATATATTCAGCTGTTCCCAAATACATTAACAAGCATCTGTCTCTCTTTCTTCTGAAGGTTTTTTTTGCACAAGTCTAGCAAGACTGGCTATCTTCTTGGAACTGGACTCCAGTGATACCAGTGTAGGAACAAAGGTAGCAGTATAGGAGCACTTCAGCTTCAATTTGTGCTCCCCTCCCCCCCTTCCAAAAAAGGTGTGTTCACGGCTGGAAAGATTTGGAAAAGATGAACTGCTTTCACACAGCAGGGCCATAAATGAAGGAGAGCAAAAGCTCCCTTTCCCTCTACAACAGTGATGTGAAACACAGGACTTGCCCTCCTTGGACACTTAGAGAGCAAGGCAGCAGACTGCCTGATGCTTGGGAGTGACCATCTTAGTTCCACCTCTCCCTGCCTCTTCTCACCCTATTTTTTCGCCCTATTTTTTTTTAGCACAGAGTGTAGTGAAAAGACAACAGACTTGTCTGTCAATGCATGCTGCCTGTGGAATGCTCATCACATTTGACATCTCCCTTCCAGATGTGGGGCCAGAACTTCCAGGGCTTTGATACTAATTCTCTTTGTGGATCTTTGCTATGACCAGAGCCTGGCATGGACAGCCAGGCTGTCCAGCTGAGGCCTCTACCTGGCATTGCAAATATGCAGGAATAATAACTGATCAGTACTTTTCCTGGGTTGGTTTTCAGATTGAATTGTGCAAGATAAAAGAGGAGAAAAATGCTAGCAACGTGAGGAAGGAGGGAGAGGAGAAATAATTACAAGTGCATTTAGTCAGTGATAAGAACGGCTGCTGAACTGGGCTGGGTGGTTTCCAAGTACAGTGGGAGCCAGCTTCAATTTCACAGCATAATATTTCCCGCACCCTTAAAATAACTTCTCCCTGCCCCCAGGGTGTCACAGGAGCCGAAGAGCAATGTGTGCCCCCTCCCTGTGCAGTCCCAGGCTGTTGGGTGCTCAGTTATCATCCAGGGGCTCTTTTGAGAGCAGTCGCGTCACACGTATCCTGCCAAGGCAACGTGACCCAGCCAAGAGGGCTGGAGCAAAAAGGAGGGGTTGCTTTGCAGACCCAGACCCGTGGTCTCCCAGGAAAGGCAACAGGCGGGGGAGACCTCGTTGTTTGAGCCCCCTTCGGTGCCCGGTGAAGAGCAAGTTCCCCGAACGGCTCGGCAGAGATGGGACCTCTTTATTGTCGGGGCTAATTGCTCATGTGAGTTGTATTTACAGAAGCGACTGTTTGTGCAGAGCGCAGCAGACAAACAGACTCCTGTTCTGCCAGGCACCCTTTGTAATCTGTGGGGGCTGGGAACACTTTATTGCAGTCATCGGAGGCCTCATTTGTACCGCAGGCACCAACCCGCGCCGGGCTGGACGGTGCCAGCGGGATGCTGAGCCCCGGTCCCGCTCCCTCCTCAGCGCGAGGGGAGGCGCGGGGCAGGCGCTGGCCCCTGCCACTGCTCGCTCCCACCCACCTTACGTGAACAGGCTGAGGGCTCACAGGTCGCTCCGAGATGGGCGCGCAGGACCCACACAGCAAACCCCTGTGTGTGGTGCTGGCACTAGTCTGACCACCATCCCATGACTTGCAAATCTAGGGCTGCTTCCATGTGGGCATATGGCTGTGGGGAGGCAAACTGCTCCACATGAGAGCCTGTCTCAGGGACAAGACATGCCAGAAAGTTGTTCCTTGTCTTTGCAAATAATGTAAAGGAGTGGTTAAAAGTACCCAGGACTCTAAAAAATTGTGCAACCTCTTTGCATCCTGCTGGGTTTTGTTGAGGTGGAGGCCTAGGGGGAGTTTTGCCATCTGAAAGACAGTTGCAGCATAAGGAAAATAATGCAAACAGTTTTTGGCACTGTCTCCATTTTCTTGCAAAACCAGTGGGGATGGACAAGCCCTGTCTTCCAGTTACATGCAAGATCTTCTGCTTAGAGGCAGCCTACAACCCAAACACATGGTGGACATCTCTCTCTAAACTTAAAAATGTATGTCCTAGTTTCGACCCTGCTCTTTTCTCCACTCTGACACAGGCAGTATGTTAAGATACACTCAAGGAAGAGCTTATCTGTAAGGAAAAGCAGCATCAACTACAACAGAGCTGGTGAGTGTCTCCTGCTTCCTCTTTCCAAGGCACCATTCCAATTGGCTGGTATTGGTCAGGCAAAATGGAAGCATCAGTTTGGTTACAGCCTGTCCACAATGACACAGTATTGCCAGCACTGGGACAAAAGGAAACCCACACTCATCTGCCATACAGAGGTCTGACACATGCAAGTCAGCCCAGGCATTTTCAGCGGATTAAAAATAGTCCACCGATACGGTGGAGAGGTTTCCGCTTCCAGGAGCCAGGCTAGGAAAGCGACAAGCAGGGCTCCCTAGGATCAGGCCCCTTAGAAGCGAGGGATGGCTCCTCCCGCCCCCGGCCCGGCGACCGTCCCGAACGGAACAAGCCCGCACTTGCCAGGAGTCCACGAGGAAAAGCCAAGTTTATTGCCGCGCGCTAGCTTTTGAGGAGAGCATGGGAATTCCCCGGATGTAGGTGGGGAAGAGGGGCGGAGACGGGGAGGAGTAACACAGTTCATTGGGTACATGCAAACGAAGGGAAGGAGGGAGGGGAGGAGCGGCAAAAGGACCAATGGGAGAATGAGATGGGCGGGGAAAGTCTACCGTAGGGCTTCAGGCACTTCGAGGCAGGGACAGCCCCCGCCCGGGCTCCAGCGGCGCCTCATGGGCGGCCCCGCCGGCAACCGCCCCCATGGCCGGGTCAGGCCAGGACAGGGGGCTGCGACCCGGAGGGTTTCGTGGGAAGAGGGAACCCGGACAAGGAACTACCAAGGGAAAAACAACCAGGGTAGACACATTGGGGTGTATAACATTCAAGCTGGGGAAACATCAATATAGGGTGTGAACATTAGAGTCCTTATAAATCTGTCGCAGAGCTTCCATATTCGGGGAGCCGGGTTCCTGGACTTCGGTGTCCTCGTCTATCCATCTCTTGTAGTATTTTTGCCACTGTATAAACCCTGGGTCTCCTCCGACACAGGCATACTGACCCCATGAGTGGCCATCTGCATTTCCTAAGCTTCCCAGCTGAAACTAAGACTCTCTTGGCTACCCTTCAATTCACTTTATCATAATTTTTGTATGCTCACTTGAAGGAACAGGGAAATCCACATAACTATTAGCACTCCTAAGCAATGAAGGTTTCTGAGCATTTACACATCATTTTCCACAAGACTTAGTGCAGAGGGAAGTGGTTTTTTTTTTCATTTTCCAGATGTGGAAGCTGAGGCATAAAGCAGGCATCGCTCAGTAATGCCTAATTAGCGGGGGAAAAAATAAAACCCAGTCACCACCAGTCTCATGCTTTAACAACCACTCATAAGTTGTCTAAAAGAGGAAATGTCTAATACTTCCCTTCTTCTGTGACTGGGAGAAAAAGATCGAACTTTGGACAGCATCCCTGGAAATGCAGACCTCCAAGGACAGATTCTTCAGCTCTCCTTCCTGAAGCTTCATCCCTCTTTTAGTCATCTGAATAAAAGCCATATTTCCCAGCTTGTTCAGGACCCAAAATGCTATTTATTTTTTCCAATCTGGTCCTCAGCAGGATTGACTGTCTTGTTGCAAGACTATATCTAAAATGTCTTACTATTACTGGCAGCAATCAATATTTATAACCACTCACAGTGTTTGTTTATTTATTAAAAAATCAAATGTTCCAACCAAGAAGAGTGTTATTAATATCCAGCATGATTAATAATCACATTCAGGGTTGCAGGCAGGCCCACGCTGTCAAACTCATGCACTTTGCTTTTTCTAATGGCTCTGCAAGAATTTGAACCATAATATGTTTCATGCACAAGGACAAAGATGTTTTGTCTCAGGGATGGAGTATGTGAATGTTTTTGTCTTAAAGAGCCAGTGCCACATTCAGAGCTTCACAAATAGAACCGTTTTGATCCCAAGACCATCAGTCTGCCACATCTCCTGGAGATACACTACATGGGTTGTATCTCCTCCTGTTGCTGAAGACCCAGATCAGAGCAGCAGATTTGCAGCTTGCTGGAAAATGTCACACCCCCTCTGTGTCAGGGCAGCCATCACCTGCTCTGCTTCTCTGCCACCCATTGGAAATGCCTCAGCTCACCAAAGGGATTCACATCTCTGCCTGCTGAGGCCTCTCAGCTCCCTAGGGTAAGACGAGTTCCTTGGGAATGACACTGCCTTAAATGAAGAGAAGGAAAACTCATAAGCCCTGAGCAATGCTTTGTTTCCGCTGCTCCTTCAGCATTACCACAAGGAAAGAATAGCGATCATGCAAAGCTGATGTCAAGGTATGAGATATGAGGCTGCTCGGCCCCACACCAATATTTGGTGGGAAAGGAGGTACAGGTGTTTCTGATGCAATAAGCCAATAAGGGAGCAAAGTTCACTCCCACTCCTTGGTGCTCTGCCATGCAAGGCCATGTTTGCCCACCTGTGTGTTTCACTTTTCCCACTGCAGGAGGTAATGACAATTAAATCAGAAGCTGTAAAGGGAGAGAGTTGCAGAGAGACCGATGCCTTGATTACTTCCTTATAGCCACTGGCCCTCTGTGGCACTCCTTTATCATGAGATGGGCAAAGCAAGCTGACTAAAGCCAGCATGAAAATCAGGTATCTATGATAGACATTGTCTGTGTGGTTATCAAATATCCTGTTTTGCACAAAGCTAGTCATGAGAACTGTGGGAGAAAAATAAGGATGTAAATATTCGCACTTGCAATTCCGAAGTAGTCCTCAGCTAGTGCTGAGCCAGTCTTTGGACTGCAAGGTCTTTCTTTGGGGCTTATGGGACATAACAGAGAGTTCTGATAGATGGTGACCGGCTTCAGGTCCATACTATCTTCTTGTACCTTGGCTTTTACTCTGAGCTCTGTAGAACTTTACACAACCTTTGGGCTCCTCTTGTGTCAGCCAGCCTAGGGATTACGGGTGACAGAGCAAGGAGAGAAGCAAGTGAAGGCAGTATTCCCCTGCAATGCACCACAGGGCAAAAGCCCTACAGCCCAGATCCTGCAAGCCCACAAGGTGTACCTTCTGCCCAGACTGTCTCTCAATAGTCTCGCATTTTTAATCCCGTTAGACACAAGTAAGCTGCATGACAGTAATCCAGGGGAGAGTCGATGCAAAACCCTCCAATGTCAAGCACTATAAACCTCCCAGATCCTCTGCGCTTCCTGGCACATCTGTACGCCAAGGACTGTCTCTTGTTAAGCACCTTATATGCATGTCCTACAGGATCTCAAAAGCCTATTGCCCTGAACAAGGAGCACCCTTTCTTTGTGCTTGTGCATAAGGCTTAGCACAGAAGAGCCCCACAGCCTGCCAGGCTTGCTATTGTCAAATGAATAATCGCTGTGATGCAATTTATGGAGGGTTTAGAAAGAGAAGGGGAGTTGCAGAACAACCACCAGAGACTGCTTTGGGATTGGCACATCCCTTTCTCTTTAGAGCTGCTCACATAGGGATCTGACTGAAACAGGATGAATGTGAAATGCTCAGTCTGCCAGAGGGACTTCTGCAGTTTTCAGTGGCTGAGGGGAGAAGTAAAAGCAGCAGGTGTAATGTCAATGGAAAAAAATTACAAAATAATCACCTTAGGTGAGATATAGATAAATGCCATGTGCTGTTGGAAAGTGTGACGCAAAAGATTAATGAAATATATGTTCCTTGTCAGAGTTCTTTTTTCTTTTTTACCAGTAATTTTCCTATGCCGTACATTTTCCTTGATAGAATCAGGAGAAAAACAGCTAATCTGACAAGACAAACTCATTGTATCAGAAGTCATCTCTGCTTTAAAACATGTGTCATATAACTAAACACCCTACTCCTGGTACAATGCATCCCTCAGTAAATTTGGTTGGAGCTCATCCTCAAATGCTCTGCTAAAAATACTCCTAACAACGGACAACAAGAAAACATAATTCAAATGAGGGACATCTGTTCTCAAATGTTTGCAGATAATGACTGGATCAAGTGTCGGCATAAAGGGTAATTATTTTCTGCAGATGGTTTGATCTGGTATTTTAAACACTAAAAAATCCTCGTCCCGGCACTCAGTAAAGTATGTGCGGTTTTGCTGCAAGATCTCTTTCCTATCCTCTGCTACATTGTCTAAAAGAAAAAAAATAGAAAAACTATAAATAATTAAGAGATGAAATTTATGTGTTAAAGATAGATGCTCCATTTGAAAACAGACAACATACATTTTCAAGTTCTGATCTTCCAATTCTTATATTACACTGCTGTATAACCCAGATAATTCTTAGGCTGAAGTTTTGTTATAGGAGAATAGCAAAATGAAGCAGTTATGTGTTGTGCAAATGATCCCCAGCAGATTTCAGAGAGAAGGTCTGTTCCAAAAACTACAGTGCAATATGCTTTTTAATACAAAGTAACTCTACTGCCTTTCCTTAAAACAGAGAGGTACAAAACAACCAGGACCCAGACACATTCTTATTAAATCAGAGCCTGCCACCCCCTTGCTGCAGGATAACACAGCTGTGTTGGAACTACATTGGAGTCAGTGTGGTGGCTGGGGACCCACTCAGCCCCCCTGAACAAGCATGGCCACAGGTGGTGTCTGTGGGGTGAGGAGCCCCGGGGCCCCTCACACTCTGAGCACCACAGGGCTGGGAGGTCCCTGGGAGCCCCAGCATGGCAGGGTGGAGGCAGAAGGGACAGTAAGGTGAGCGCTCAGGGAGCCTCTGAAAGGAAGTCCTTCCCTCAGAAAGCTGGTGACTGCAGGGAGTCTAATGAAGTAACCATTACACTCCCATAACACATAATTAATGCATGTGCCCAAAGCATGTAATCACCCCTGGCTCTGCCTCTGCAAACATCCCCAGGTGCTGCTGGGCTGGGAAATCCGTCAGGAGAACACACTGGTCTCACAAAGCCTCTGGAAGCGCAGCACCTCAATGATCTGCATGGATAAGAGTTACCCTTAAAACATTTAGGGTTGTTTAAATCTCCAAGAGGTGCAGTGTTGAGCTGTCTGGGGATAGGTATCTCTCTTTGGTCATTTTTGCAGCTAAAGGAACAGAGAATGGAAGAATTTTGACTCAAAGAGGAGATTCTGCAGCACAAAGTGCAACCTTTGGCAGGCAACTGGAGACAGGACAAGAGGACATAGTCTCGAGCTGTGCCAGAGGAGGTTTAGTTTGGACATTAGGAGGGATTTCTTCAGAGAAAGGGTGATCAGACGTGGGAATGGGCTGCCAGGGGAGGCGGTGGAGTCACTGCCCTAGAGGTGTTTAAGGAAGGACTGGATGTGGCACTCGGTGCCGTGGTTGAGTGGTGTTTGGGCACGGCTGGACTCGATGACCTCAGAGGGACAACCTCGGGGTGCTGAAGGCACGGGAGGCCCGAGCGGTCTCCACGCAGCAGGGCCTGGGTCGGTGCCTGGCGGCGCCGTGGGAGCCCTGGGCTCCCTTCCCTTCTCCAGCTAATACATCCTGCCTTGGGGTGCGACCTCCCCGGTGCTGCCCTCCGCGAGAACTGAACGCCGAGGCGCGGACAGGGCAATCCCGCAAGAGGGGACGAGTAACGCCACGAGTCCCCGTTCTGGGGAGCGCTCAGAGGCCCCGCTCCCTTCATCCCCTCGGAGCTCCGAGCACCGCCCGCCACGCCCGGACTACAACTTCCGGCGTGCCCCGCGCGGCAGCGAGGGCGGGGCGGCGCGGGGCCGCTTCCGGGTTGGCCCGCGCCGTGTGTTTACTTCCGGCCGCAGCAGTGCGCGAGTGTCAGCCTGGGGGGGGGCACGGGGGGCCGCCCCGCCCGCGACCGGGGAGGGACAGACCGACCGACAGACAGACAGACCGGCCGGGCAGAGACCCGCGCACACACCGAGCGGGGGAGGAGTCCCGAGCGGCCCCTGCCCCCATGAGTGGGCGGTGAGCAGCGAGTCCGGCGGCCGCGGGAGTTTGCCGGCGCGGCGGGACCCAGCCATGGACTGGCTCATGGGGTGAGTGGGGCCCCCCCGTCGCTCCCTCCGAGCTCTCCCACCCCGGCCACGGCCGCCCCGTTCCCGGGCTGCCCGAGCCCCGCGGGCGGCGCAAATGACTAATCAGTTCGTGCCGGCGGGGACGGGAGGCGGCCGGGGCTCGGAGCCCCGCGTCTCTGGGTGCAGCCGCCTGCGCCCCGGGCCGGGAAGGGGTGCATGGGAGCCCTCGCCTTGTCCCAAGGGGTGGCTCGTTGGAAAAGTAACTTTTCGTTCCTTTTCCGCGGATATAGGCAGGTGTGGCAGCTCGCTGTGCTTCCCACCCTTACAGTGCGGGGCTAATCCCTCTGCGACAGAACATCACTTTAAACCGAACGGCGTGCCAAGGTTTAAATGGCTTTCTGTGGGGACGAAGAAGAGACCTCGGCAGAGATTAACGCCAAATCAGAGCCACGCCAGGGGGCTCGGATAGCCTGGGATTAATAGTGCTAATTACACAGAGACAGAAGGTAGAAAGCTCTTTGCTGCTGGTTTTAGGTCTGCAAACCTCAGTGCAGGAGAGTGAGATGCAATTGATGGGAGTGACCTGATACGCTGTCAGTATCCCAAGCAAGATATTCTCGGTTACTTTTTGCATGAATTCTGCTGGCGACCTGTAGTCGGGTGAACTGTGAATAATTATGCCTCAAAATCGCATGAACTGTAGGTTAACGCTTCAACAAAACTAGTGATAACTTGCTGCCCTTAGTTTCTTCCTTACAGCAGTTTGGTCCGGTTCCTGAATGTGATCTTTACCGTCTAGGTTGCTCCTTTTCTAACGCTGACGTGCCTAGAATACAATGTGAACTATTTTGTCGCAGTTACTACATGTGTGTTTAGAAAGATCATTTGTGTGTGTGTTGCCCTTTGTCTGCAGCTGGTCTGGTGATGGAAGTGCAGCCCTCGTTACTTACCTTCTCACTGGATGTGTCCGACTCTTGAGCCAGTTGTCAATACCAGTTATGTTTTCCTGAGAGTCTGACCCCTCGCTCACTCTGGTGGAGAGAATGCTGAGTATCTGTGGAGCAGACACTGATGGTTGGGTTTTCCTCCAGCAGGCTGAGCAGCGGAAGTGCAGTGTTTGTGGCATGTGAAGGTGTCTACCTGCTATGTGCTGCAAGCCTTGTGTCTTGTAAGTCAGAGAGCTGCACTCGATGGTCTCAATGAAAACAGAAACAATGAGTTTGTTTTGTAACAACCACAAAGTACCGGTAGTCAGTTATGTTGACTTTGTAAAAGTAAAAGCCGGAGTGTCAAAAAGTGTCACTGTAATTACAAAGAGATATCAAACACGGGACTTAGGCAAGACTCAAAAATGGCTCAATGCAACAGCTGTACTTATTTTGTGTGATTTATGTTGTAAAACGGAGAAGAGTCAAGGTTTACTTTAGCCAAACTCTCATTGTGTTATGATGGGGGCTTTTGTGAAAAATATTTTGGGCTTTTTGAAGTTGCTACAAAACATTTGGCATTTGTTCTGTACTTTTGTCCCAGGGTGGGTGGATCCCTCCATATGTGGAAAACGAGTTGCCTGTTTTCCCCATTGTAATGGCAATGGATCCTGAGTCATTTGTGCGTTACTCGCACATTCTCAGCTATTTCCTGATACGTTTCTCCCCTGACCAAACCCAGTATTTGTCCCACTGATGCTCTTAATGTTTTCTCCTTTGACGCGTTGGGAGTTCTACTGGGGGCCGGTGTTTGTGCGTGATTATGGCAGGAACAGGGAGCATTGATATTTTGAAGGGGGAAAGGCCTGAGGGACCCTTTCTTATTCTGTGCAAGTTGGGGCTGCTGTTAGCAGCATGATTTGAAAAGGGAAACGTCCTTCTTGCTGTTTGAGAAAGAAACTGCCAACATTTCTGTGCCCAGTCAGAAGTTTGGGGAATCCATTCACTCAGCCTTTCTCTCGGTGCATACTGCAGCTGTTTGGGTCTCCGGTGTGAGAAGGGCAGGGCTGAAGAAAAACCTGCAGAATAATAGGAGTACGTGTCTCTCCGGGTAACGCATCGGTTTGTGTCAATGTCTCTGGCAAGCAAATTGTATTTGTCTGCCTCTTAGTTGTATCACTCTTTCCCGAGGAAGTGTCGGCACTAATAAAAGCAACTGTGATCTTTCTTATTCGTAATTGCTTTGGTAACGTGCTGGTTTGCAGTTTCAGCTTTCCATGCATTTTCCATACCCATCTCGCAAGTCTCATGTTATCGGTTGAGCCTTCTTAACATTTTGGTGTGAGAAACACCCTCTGTGTTTGAACTTTGTATTACTGAGAAATGATCCGTCAAGTGCAAGTGTGTTATATTAGGCATCAGTAACAGTTGCTTCTGTTCTGAATCTCCACCCTTCGAGCTCGTGTTGCATTTGTCTGATAGACGATTAGGAGTGAGGTCTGCTTTATTCCTCGCTGGTCCTCCCTTTCGCTTGTGGCCTTTTGGAAAGCGGGGGAAGGGTAAGTTCTTATCATGCCACATAGAGCAGCAGCCCAAGTGTCTCTGATTGCCTCCGAGTGCTTAATATACAAAAACCCGGAAGCTGAATTTACAAACAATAGTGAATTTATTGCGGATTAACAAACAGCGACAGGCTTACATGGTCACACAGCAAAACTTCTGTGGGTGCTGCCTTGTGTTCAGTTAAGTGCTTCAAAATCCAATCAGGTCCTGTGGAGGAAAGCTGAAAAGAATCAGCTGCTGGTCTATTACAGTGCTTAGTTGAGCACCAAAATAAAGGCAGAGTATTTTCTGTGGTTGATTACTATTTTTTACCCTTCCAATGAATGTGACATTAATACTGATATTGGTGAAAGACTATGGTTTCTTCAGTACATTTGCTCCATTAAAAAAAAAAGACCATTTTGAGTTTTGGGGGTTTTTTTGTTTGCATAGGATATATTTTCATTGCAATTTTGACTAGAGATCAGTGTAACTTAATTGCTTTGCTCACCTGCATTTAACAGAGATCTATATTAAGCTCTCTGAAAGAGATTCCAAACTTCTGTGTCACAAATAGCATTAATTGCTCTTGAAGTTCAAAGTAATAACAAAGACAAGCATTGTTCCTTAAGTTATGAGACTTGCTTTTTAAACTTATTTTAAAATTCATAATGGGAAAGGAGTAAAACATGAATAGTGCTGGTAAACCTGACATGGTGTCAGTCATTTTTAGTCTTCAGCAGTGGTGTCTGATGCTGCAGTACCATTTTTCATAATAGAGGAGAATTGAGTACTGTAGTATTTTTGGTGAACTGTAAAAACGGAGGAGAGAAACAAAGTGTTTTACCTACAATTACTTGTTAAACAGTCATAATTTGGGCTACATCTGTACTGTAAACTTTGTAGTTTAGTAGGTTAAGAGACTATGCTGATTGAAACAGAGAGGTGCTTACACTGATCCTGGAATAACACAGACCTGTAATACAGAGAGCATATTGATACATATTCAACAGAAAATAAGCCTCGTTGAAGAGTTTAGAGGTAACATTTCACTTCTTGAGGATGCAGCGTTTTTGTTGTGCTCAGAGGCATTCAAGTAAGAGGTGAGAAGGAATGCCATTAGCTTGTGGAAACGGGAGCTTTCTCACAAATTAAAAAAAAACCATTTCTTAGCTGCATTGTCCACTCCTTTCATAGGCCCTTCTAGACCTGTCAGGGATTTAAATAACAGCTGGCAGTTTTTTCACTTGTTTTTGATATAGCATTTTATCACATTATTCCTGCAATAATTTTGAATGCTAGAAGAAAAGGAACACATCTGTTTTGTTGTCTTCCATTCTGCATTTATGGAAGGATCTTTAAAAAATTCCTCATAAGGCCTTAAGACACTGTCCAGTTCAAGATAGGCTATGATGAAATATGGATAATATTGTTATGCAGAGAAGTCCTAATCTTGAGCTAGAACAGGTAAGGCCTAGATGTGAAAAAAGCACACCAGTGTTCTTGAGTCAGTAAAAGTCCAGTGTGCTGATTGTCACCTGTTAGACTAAACCTCTCTAGATTTTGAATGGGGTGCATTATAGAATATCTCAAGTTGTAAGGGACCCATAGAGATCATCAGTTAATTGGAAGGAGTGCATCTTGTAGTGGGAACAGTGAACAGTCACACAGCATACTTAGCTGTCAACTTGGCTGGTGCATAATACAGCTGAACCTGTCTTTGCCTCACAGACCTTTATATGAAAAGCAGCTAATGATTTTTATTCTGGATACTGTTCAAAACTGCCTAATTATAGCAAATATTTTTGTTAAAAGGAAAGGAATAACGTTGGATGTTCTTCAGTTGCTGTAACTGTAAGGAATGCTTTCCCCTTTCTTCTCTTCGGTTATCTGCAGCGAAGAAAGTCTCCTGCCTTTATAAGGCACTCTTCTCTAGAAACTGCTGCAACCTTTCACCTTTCACAGCTTGCATGGTGGGTATATTTGTTCTGTTTTTTAACTGACCTCACGACAGGTGTTTCCCTTGCATTGCATTCACTGCAGATTCTTGGCTTCACATGTCATTTTCCCTACTTTGAAGGAGCTGAAAATAACTTGGAACTGGTAAACCAGACATGTACAGTGCCATTGGGCAGGAAATATTCACATGCTCCTTACTTGCTTCTATTTATAGGTATAACATTACCTATGGGGTCCCAGGTTTCTCTCCCCAGATAAAAATCTAGGTGTGTCTGTGTTGGACTCTGTTCACTGCTTACTGAGGAAGACTTCAGTGTTACCTCATACCTGTAGCACACATGAGCGGTACCTCTGCTAAACCAGAAGTTAACTATGAAAACAACTAGTATAACATTGTCTGCAAGTAAAAGAATATCTTAATTAAATATTAACTTGTAATATGCATTAGTATAGTAGTGGAAAGGTGATGGTAGTTTGAAATGTGTGTTTCAAGGGCTATTGGAGTTGTAGAAAAGGTGTCTACTGTACAAGACTGTATGGGAGTAATTTAAATTTTTCAGCTGTCTTATTCCCTTATGTGTGCCTGCCTTAGAAAGTGCTCTCTTGTATTACTTAGATGATCACTGCTAATGCTCTTCTGCTGCAACACAAAACAAAATAAAAAGTAACTGCAGAGCCTTGCTCCCTCAAGTGTCCTGTTGTAGTTAATTAATGATTTCTTGGAGAAAATGCCAAATAAATCCTGCATTTTGAAACCCGTGTTACTTTAGCAAACCAAAGAATTTGTATCAGTCAGTTACTTTCCTGTGATGAGTAGAATGCACGTGAATACTGGTTTGTTCTTACTAGAGTGTTCTTTTCCAATGAGAATTTCACTGAGGGACAAGAAGAGTAGATCAATCTTAAGGTCCCAGAAGTAAAATGAATTATTACTTTGCTTTTAGAAAGAGTTGAACATTCTAAAAGTGTAGCAGTAATCCTTCCTTGCATGTCTCTGCATGTTACCCTCTTCTTTGCAGCAGCATCAGGATTCAGGAAGCCTGGTAGGTTAAGATGCTCATCTGAATTAAAACAATTTCTTTTTTTTTCCTCTGCCTTATTTCCTCTCCTCACCTTAGTTTTCAGCTAAATGATTTCCTGCAGCCTTTGTCGCTACATGGATAATGGTAATAGCACTGTGGGTGTTGGTAAGAACATAAAGCTTAGGGGATGCTCATTTTGGTGACAGCAAGGACTTAAATCAATCGAATCTAATAATGTAGTAATGTGATTATTAGTGGTAATTACTCTACAAATAATTAGTGATCTGTCTTCTGATGATGTATCCTTCTGCTTGAATGCTGGGAAGAGCTGCGGAATGTCTGAAAGTAGGAGATGCCATGACCTAGGCTGGTGTCCTGGGGCAGGCAGTGGCATCAAAGCGCTGTCACAGTTGCTGTCCCACTGTGTTACATTTGGTTTAAAGCTAAACTATAAATATAGTAATTATGACCTGGATATTTATGAATAACTTAGACTTTTTAATTTGCTGTAAATCAAGTTTCGTCTACCTGAGAAAAGTGCTGGCTCTGTCACGGTGTGAATGTGAAGGCAGGTGGTATTTTGGGTGCGTGGCTGAATCCAGCAGTCTGATTCAAGAGAGCTTTTGGGAAGCCTGGTTCATGCATGATGGCCTACATAACTTTGACATGTTTCACTGGCAGTTTCCATCTGTTACATCCGCTGGATGTGGGCCCAGAGAAAGCATACTTGAAAGAGTAAATGAATAAGAGACTGCAGTTTTTAGGTAGCTGCATATACAAGTTTGAACTTAGTGTTGTCAGATCTGCATGTTCTGCAATTGCTGCTGACCTATTAAACAACTCTAATGTGGGTTTCTGCTAGAGGAATGCTACTGCAGTAATCTTGTCCATTATTTTTAACCCATCTTTAGCCTTTTACAGTTGGTGATAAGGTTGTGAAAGGTTGCTAGGTTCAGTTTATTAAACTTATTCTTAGCAGGCTTTCCACTCATGTTATATGCAATTACAAACAAACAACAACAACAAAACAAACAAACAAAACCCATCCCAAAACTCTGTTCTTCACTGGACATGAATTGAATAAATCTGATTATTTTCATTTATTTTTGAGATTGTGGTGTTTATGATAGGGCTGGAGACTGTTAAATCAGTGAGACTGCTTAAGGAAGAATATCGCTCATGGCTTTTTTCTGGCACTTCAAACAGTTGCACTCCTAGCTTCCCTCCTTCTGAGACATTGTGCAGTAATTTCAAATAATTTAATTTTTCAGGTAGAATGATGAGTATAACTAAATAGCTGAAGAGCAGTCATAGAACTGTAGCATTTGGAGAGGAAAAACAATGGCAGCTGTCAGGTGAAAAGGAGGGGCAGAAATGCCAGAATTTCTTGTCCCACCTGTATTAATATAAAGTTATTAGCTATAAGCATCCTTGGAACAATTAAAGCTTTATGAACCCAGCAGTGCCTGTTTAACGCTGGACAGAACACAGGCTGGAAAGGTTTTTGACCTTCCTGTGAGGATCACACTTTAGCCAGGGAGAACTTAGTAGCTATAAGTGTCTCCAGAAAATCGAAGTCTTATGAATCCAACACTGCCTGTCAAACGATGGACAGCACGCAGGTTAGAAGGGTCTTCGACCTCTGCTATGAGACCACACTTAATAGCCAGGGAGAACTTTCTCTGTCAAGGTATCAGTTATAAGCATCCCAGAACATCGAAGTCTTAGGAACACAACACTGCCTGCCAACAGTGGGCAGCACACAGGCTGGAAGGGTCTTCGACACTCTGCTGTAGGAGCACATTTAATAGCAAGAAAAGAACTTTCTCTGCAGCAGCCCTGAAATAACTTTTATTAGTACAAGCATGTGACTGTTATTGTGGGTTTTGCATTGCTGGTGATAATATTTAGCTGCATGATTGTATTTAATTGATGCCCAAAAACCCCAAGAGAAACCAGGACAAAACATTCTACAGAGACAAGGACACCAAACTTAAGTTTCAATACAGCAGTATACCTCCCATGACAGACTTAACTAATAACAGAACTACTAACCAGAAACACAACAACCTAAAACACAAATCTAAAACCTCTCTCCGTAACACAGAACAACAAAATTACCTGAACACCACCTTCTCTATAACACAAAGCAAAAGGAAAGAATATAGCTGTTTCCCATTAACACATATGTTAAAAAAGAACTACACACCACAAAGGAACACAACAACTAATATAAAGTAAGATGTATACTTAGTAAGTTGCAAAGTGTAAGGCAAGTTGCTGTTATTAAAGTGGCAAAACACTGTTAGTAAACAAGGGGCCTTTAGAATAAAGATATGTCCCAGTGAAATTGGCATCAGAGTAGCTGTGAGGTCAAAGCGAAAGCATATTGTAAGAATATAAGGTAAGACATAAGGTATAGGTGGTGTAAGAGAGTAAAGTATAAGATGTAAAATAAAGAGTATAGATAGTACATGGTTTTCTTACCCCTACATTGTCTGAAGGGGTAGGAGGAGACAGGGCAGTTGCTCTCAGCTACCCTCACAGAGACATGGCATTTCTCCCCCACTTTTTGCTCATGCCCAATTGCTTTTACACATTTTTTTTTTTCCTCTTAGGTGGTTTGGGTGGCTTAGTCAATAACTGGTTTTGAAGTGATAGACAGCATAGCCTGAGGGTTGGCTCCCTGGGTCTTCATAGAGTATCTCGAAGAAGGGCTATGTCCTCTCCACAACACTCCATTTTTCTGTAATCCTATCAATATGACTTGACTTTCAGGAAGTCACTGGAGCCTCCTTGTCCACTGACAGTGGTTTCTGGGAGCACCATTCCAGGGGCTGAGGTGTTCCCCTTAAACCATCAAGAGGTTATCAGGGCTATCACCACACAGCAGTTTTCTCAAAAGTTAGTTGTTAGTTTCTTTTTATTCTGCTAGCCCATAGAAACTGGTCAGGGTGTAAGTTTTTCACACAGTCCACTAACCTCTGTTCCTGATTGTGGGGAAAAAAGCATTGAACATGTACGTGCACACACACAAAAAACACCCTTGAAAAAACTCCAACCAGACCATAGATAAAATTTTCTGAAGAACGTCAGAAATCAAAACTAGAATCGAGACAGAAATGACTGTCATAGATCAAATTCCTTCCTGCTCTGAGCACTGAGAGTAAAGCCATTAAACACGAATGTAAGTTTGCAGAATATCTTTAAATTATCCAGGCTGGGTAAGTCAAGCTCTTCAGAATTTATCTGCATGCTTTTTAATTCTTTTTTCCTTTCCTTTCATCATTTCTCAGACTATAAAGGTGTTCCCTGAATATTTTTATAATCATTGTTCAGTGACAGGATCACCAGTGTCCCTTTTCTACATGGAAATGTGTAAATACTTGGGACTTTTACCTAGAAACTCTCCTAGTATTTATACATAAGGCAAAGAATTTGTGTGAAATAGGTTGCAGAGACTCAAGCCTTATTTTTCTTTTAACTGCTTCATTCTACAAACTTCAGTCTAAAATATCTTAATTTAGAGAACTTGTTTCTTTTGCATGGTTCTTCGTAAACTAGCACAAAGTTGTTCAGAAGAAACAAAGCCTCTCCTGAACAGGTTATGCAAAACTGGCTAGAGATGTTTTTTTACAAGGAGGCGTCTACTTTGTGGGTGGGCTCAGGTTACAGAATTAACTCTGGCTCAAAGTTTGTGTCAGGTGCAATATACGATAAATAGCTTTTTTTTTCAGTCAGCCTTGTCTTTGATGATATATCCAGGTGTTGCTGGAACTCCCATTTGTAACCTTCATGATTTTCGTGTCTAATAAAGTGTTGGTGTGTGACTGTTTTCCACCAGATGCAAGAGGAACCAAATCTGTAGTGTGGGCTAATAACTTCTGTTAGACCAACTGATGTACTTAGGAAAGAAAGGAAAAGCTTCTGGGCATGCTTGTATCTCTTGGTTATGTTAATATACTGTCTTGAGCAAAACCCTGTTAGTACTACAGCTCGATGTCAGCTGGTTTAATTTTGGCTGTTAGTTTAGCAGGGGGCTGTACCTTTTTTCAGAACCTGACCAGTCTACATTCAGAAATCCATATTTAGACACTGGTCTTGCTATTTAATGTTATCTGAAGCTCTTCTAGGAAAGAAAATATTAGAAATAGGAGCATTTGCTCGTTCGGTTCAGGGTATCCAGGTCTTCAGATATACCTTATCTCTTCCAAAGTTGTTTTATTTTGTTCTCTGAGCCAGCCTTTCATGGTTCCCTTGTCATTTTTGATTGGCGTGCCTGTGCTAACCTGCAGTTCTAGTCTTGTGTTTCCTTTTTGATGTAGCCAGGTAGTGCCATTTTTTTGAATTAGCTGACTTTCAAGGTTTGGGATAAGTCTGACTGCTTAGAGGTGAATAGAAAAAGTAGAGAGGGGGAGACTTCAGCCTAATGACTGTAGCTGGATTTTTGTTCAGTTCTAGCCTTAATCTTGTAAGGCAGTGGGTCTGTTGGATACCCCTCTGCTGCCTGACTGGTCAGGCATTTAGGAGTGCTGTTTATTCCGTATTCCTAGATGGGCCACCAACAGCAGTTGTTTTTACCGTGTCCCTTCTTCACTTGATTATTGTGCAGTTGGTGAGGAGTGTTTTTTGAAGACTAACGTGAAATTTCAGGGGGTTTTGGGTGTATTTATGAATGTTTCTTGTTAGGCATATGATAAGTTTTTACCCTGTTGGTCTGGCATAGCACAGATTTTAGCTTTGAGTTATGGATGTTATTCAAAATGCTGACTTCAGTGATTTGCATTCTTATACTCCCCAGAATGTCTGACTTTAGTGAGTTCGTCTCCCTTGCCCCACCCTGATGAATATGAAGGTACTGGCCTGAGTCACTTGAGCTTGTTGAGGCTTGAGCAGATGGAGTAAAGTGCTATGAAAACTCACCTAAGAGAGGGGAGATGGTGGGTAAATGGTTGTAACGCACAAGCATGTAGGTATTTAGCTGCAAGTTGACAGGCAATGTGGTTAGTTTGCCTTTTAAAGGAGGGTCCTTTCTGGTTTCACTCTGTACTCTGATATGGTGGCGGGGGTTTTTTTGGTTTTTTTTTCAAGTGTTTATAAGTGATTTTCCAGGCTTGCGTCAGGCAGGATGTGCCCAGTCATCTACTAAAATGTAGGCAGCTGTTGCTATATGTGGT
Organism: Pithys albifrons albifrons; assembly: GCF_047495875.1. Taxonomy (NCBI): domain Eukaryota; kingdom Metazoa; phylum Chordata; class Aves; order Passeriformes; family Thamnophilidae; genus Pithys; species Pithys albifrons. Next base: position 48,774,389 of record NC_092463.1, on the reverse strand, counting down.
ATAACTTTTCAAGAGGGCAAGATATTATTTACATGTTCAGAGACTTTCATTTTCTCATTATTGTTAATAGAATCAATGCTTCTGTTCAAATGAAGTTCATTGTGGTTTTAGGCAGAGTGAAAACTTAGTAATTTTCACTGCTGGACTGGCTGGTAATACTGAAAATTAGTCATCTTGTTAATGAAGAAGTATTTTCTGCAGTTCATGAAACACATGCAGTATAATTCACTGTCTTGCAGGACAAAAATGCTTCCTGCATTGTTTTTGTTTGGTTTCTTCTTGTTGTTGGGTTTTTCCCCAGTAGAAATGCATGTAATCTTTGTATAATTAAGTAAAATAAGAAATACTTTTTCCTAGTGAATCTATTGAATTTCCATACTTAAACACTTTATTCTGGAACATGATCTCTTTATTATTATAAAATAAAGAAGTTGGCAAGAATTTCTTGGGAAAGAAGTAACTTTGTTATGAAGACAGACAAAATTTCAACACATTGGTTCTACTTGTTTAGGTGTGTCATCTATCCACAGTATTTCTAAGCCAAGCCAAAAATGTAAAATAAAAGGTGGTTAAATATTTTTGTGGGCATCACAAATTAAGGTAACATGGAGGTTGCTTAACTTCGGAATGACAACTTCCTTGAAGGTTTTAATGTATTTTAACATACACAGTTCAAATTCATTCCTTTAACTGGATTTGACCTCCTACATGTGAAAGCACTCTTGCAATGACAAACAGTAAAAAAAAAAAAAAAAAGAAAAGAAAATTTGGAAAACAAACCTGAGAGGGCATGAGAAAGATCCCCAGGTGATGGTCCCCAGTGTTTGGAACAGCCTTGCTGTTTGAGTAAGCAGAATTTGAGCAAAGAGGAAGGAAATATAGGAATAAAGATGGCGTTTATACATGTAATAAAACTTTGCTAGCACATACATCATCATTTCCTGTCTTAGTCTAATAAAGGAATTTAATTATTTTCCATAATTACTAAGACCTTGATATTTTTATAAAATACTGCAGACAGTAGTATCTTATGTACAATCATTGTTGGTAATTGAGTTGTAGCTGTCAAAACAAATGCCTCAAGAACTTGGATCCGGGGAATTCCACTACATGCTTGACCTAAAGGAGTAATTTATTGTTCATCCAGATAAATGTCTGTGGCCTGGTGTGGCACACGTTCCCATTCAGCAAGCAGCGGCCTGCAGTGCTGCCCAGGCATCACAGTGCGCTGTGCTGATGTCTGCGGGGACTTCTCAGTTGCCTGTGGCTGCAAACATTATTGCCTCCCTTTAATCCCTTCGCTGGTGGTTCTTGTCCCGTGGTTTCCATGTAATATTTTCTTCTGCCTGAGGTCGTAGCGCGCTTTTATAATAAGGGGTGTGTGGGGTTTGTTTGGGTCTTTACAGACAAAGGTTCTAGTCCTAGTTATGCCAAAAATCAGGATATACAATTTGATCAATCATGTGAGATGTGAACTTGAGGGCACCTGACTACCAGCTCAGTGCGCCCTTTGTGGACTACACAGAACCTGAGTGGGAAAGAACCTTTACTTTCTGGAGGGCTTGATTTCATAGTGTGATGGAAAATGAAATGTGGTTGGGCTGAAACGTGCAACTTTGTGCAAAATTGTGTCCTCTGTTGTTACCTTTGAAACTCCAGTTCAGGAAGTGCTCCACATTTTCTGCTCTTTCTGTGTTGATCAGGCACTCCAGAAGTCAAGATAGACTTCTGTCAAGTGAGCTGTGAAACTGTATGGGAGGCTTGGGGGAGGCCAAAGGGTGTTGTAACGGGGGAGTCAGACTGGGTGTGCAAACCAAATCCACCCAGAGCTTTTCATTCCTACCTAAGTGAGATGGAAAGATGCACCTATTTTTTTCTGTATTCCTATTACTTCTGCAATCCACTATCCTTAATCTTACACCTTTTTAAAATGGCACACAAAGTTCTAGTAGCCAGAAGGAAAGTTAATGTCACCTGTTTGATATTGCTGACCAAACAATCCAGTAGATTTGCTCAGTATTAACTAAAATTAGAGGGATAGAGCATCCTAGCTTTGGTATGCTTGGGGTGAAAAATGTTGTATCATTACAAAAGAATATTGCAAATATGAAGTTTCTCAAAGAATCCAAGTAAAATTAACTGTACCCTAATCCTTCTGCCCAAGTACATGGACTTGGTACATGAGAAAAAAAAAAATGAGAGGCAGGACCAAACAGCTAGTCCAAATTGTATTCATGTTCCCAGTGAAAGTAATAATGTTCTTGCTTACAGGAACTCTCCCCATGTCTTGTTTTCCTAAGATCCCTGGAGACTACTGATGTGGGTGGAGTGCACAGGACATGAAGTAAAACACTGTGAGATAAACCTGTCCGAAAAGGAGTCTAATCGCCAAGGGAGACAATGGTTATCATATAGCCATGGGCTACTCATTAACTCATGGTTCCTAAAACAAATATTATTCTAGAGTGACAGCCAGCTACTAACATGAAACTTACTTTTGAATCTCATTTTGGATTTGCCTTTTTTGCGCCAATTTTTTGAAGTTTAGTAATAAAATTAGAACATGAGTATTACAGCAGGCACCGTCGCAGACCTCAAAAGGATGAATTCTCCAATATGCTCTTGTTAGAAAAACAAATCCAGGAAAACTTCAGATTAACCATGTTTCAATAAATACTTTTTCTGCTTCATCCTGTGGAAAAGCAACAGCATGTTCAAAAATGAGGGGGAGAATAAGGCAAAAGTGGATTTAAAGACAATTGACTTGCCAGCATATTTGATGATAATGACCAATTTTGGTGTATTGCATAACAATAGAAGGTTGAAATACTAATAAATAGGAAGAATTTTTATATGCAGCCCAAAGTTGAGCCGAGGATTTAATTTGTATGATTAACTAAGGTAAATAATACAATTCTGTAAAGATTAACCACATTAGCAAGAGTACCAGCTGGGATAACACTGATTTTCAGTCCGTGCATTAAAGCTGAGCAGTCAAGAGTCAGGAAGGAATTTCTCTTGGGATATGGTGTGGGCAATTAGCTGCATTTCCAGGGATTTATGACATCTTCTGAATTATTTCATTGTTGGCCATTATCAGAAATGGAACATTGTTCTTGATAGGCTGTTGTTTTGCATCATGATAGTCCTGTGACGCAGAGGTAGATATCCAGAATGTATTTGCTTAACAGCACAGCAAAGCTTAATCTTTTGTTTGCAAAGACCTCCCCTTTCAACATACAAGAAGCTGAAAGACTTCACGAAAGTCTGATGGTTACAGAAAGACAAAAATATAACTCCCTTCTAAAATATCTCTTGTAGCACTCATTTCCAGTATATGTTTCTTCTTACAAAAGTACTGAATGTTGGTGATTCAGTATTGAGTTTGAAAAAGTTTAAGAGTGGAAGCTCATGGAGTGGTTTTCCTCGTGATTTTTAAGTCAGAGCTATTTATGCTTTTTTTTACCTGCAAGGTGTGTCTTATGGAAAGATTAAGAAATGGATGTATCTTTTTTCATTGTTTTAAAGTAATACCTTTTTGACTAAGGCCAATTTTTTTTCAGATTTATTATCTGTGAAATAAGCTGTCTTAGTATATTTCATTCTTCGTGTGTTTAGAGGCCCTGAATGATGGTATGTGGTCCTGAAGGATGGCAGAAGTCACTCTTTTTGTAGTATTTACCTTTCCTTGTTGAAATGTCACCTTTGGGACTGTGACTGTCATTAGATGTATGTTAATCCTTCTAGTAACTTTCAGTGGTCTTGATAATGCAATGACAATGAGGGGGAAAGATGGAATTAGTTACTGGGGAGAAGATTTGAAATTCTATGGACTTAAAAGTATCCCAGCATATGGTTACTGAATCATGGTGGTACTCTCTTTTATATTTCTGGTTTTCTAGAGGTGAAAATACACCACCTTTTCACTTTCTTACGCAGAGAGAGGTAAGAATTAAGATGAAGTCTGTTTTAACATCATTGATAATAGAATGTGAGTTTGGAAACAAGACCACTTGGTTATATATATCTGTTGGATTATTGATCTGTTTTTTCTCTAATCGGTACTTGCACGTTTTTTTCTGATGGCTTTTTCTCAAAGACAAATGTCTACTGGGGTCAGGGATGTGCTTTCAGAGTTGCCACATTGTATGTTGGCCTTGGTCGTCTTGAATCTGTGGTGCTTCCTAAACAGTTTAAATACTTGAAACTTGCTTACTCCTCTTGGCTATTTTGATCTTAAGCTTTTTGAGTTTATATAAACTTTTGTCACAATCTGAAGAGTTGTTTTCAGTCTGGTAATTTTTTTGATTAAAACAAAATAATGCAATATAATAAAGTTTAAGCACAGTTTGCTAGTTCTAATTCTTCAGTAGGAATTACCTTAGCATCCAGAAATAGGAAACAAAAAGATCATGGATTGAAGGTGCTTTCCTTAAATGTAATTGCCATTTAAAATTATCTAAATGCTGAACTGAAATTTCTTCTGACAGAATGCTTTGGGTGAGGATCTGTAGTAGAAAGAATAATGATTGCTTTTTCTCCCCTCATTAGGTGAGTGCTTTCCTTGTTGATGGGCTTTTTTGGTGCCTGCCTGCACAAGAGAGGTCTCAGTATGTGTTCTAGATACACTTTATATTTCTAAAGTTCTTTGGTTAGTAGGCACTAGTTTAATCCTTCTAGCTTTATTTATGTGGTATAAATAGAGGAGAAAAGTCTTCATCAGGAGACAGGTATGTGTGACAGTGTCTAACCTTTGAGTCTGGTACCTTAGCGCTTCCTGGTGAGATTCCATTTCCTTTAAAATACAGTAGAACTTGAGTTATTCAGGTATTGCATTCTCCAAAATATCTATTAAGTCCTGTATCATCTAAAGGATGATCTTGTCCTGTGCTAAGGGAGCAAATGGGACTGTAGCAGCTCTTATGAGCCTTTATCATAACAAGGTGTTCAGATTTTGTAAATGCTGTCTCTTCTGCGCTTTTTTCTCAAGAAGTTATGGCTTTTACCAAAACAAATCAGTGAAGAAGTTGCTGATAAATACTTTGGATAATTTTGGGAGTGGAAGGAAAACGAAGAAAAGTTAAACATGCAGTGCCTGCTCCCTCAGATGCCCTGTAGCAGGAAGGTGTTTGTAGGCTCCTTGACAGACCCTGTCTGAAGAAAAGCTGTCTGGACTTTCAGCATGGCTCTGTCGAAGCAGAAAGTTCCCTTTTTATAGGGCGAACTATTGCTTTCTATTGCTCCAGTTTCTCCCTTCAGTAAGTTTATGGAGGACAACATTTCTTTTGCTACACCTTGCAGTAATAATTGTCAGAGCTGACATATGTGTGAATTACGAATGTTTCTGAAGATGATTATGTTTAAAAACCACACAAAACTACTCAACAGTGACGTTGGTACTTTATGTTGATCCGTGGTAGACTGCAGTTGTCACTTTGTGGTGTTTTGGGTGCTACTGTAAATAAATCCATGTTCAAAAATTGGAGTGATTGTCTGTATGCCACAGCAGCCTCTACTTGCTGTAATTCTCACTACTGTGTCTTAGAGTAAGATATTTTTACCAGTATCTGACAAGTGAATACAAATTTCTTCTGAGTGTGTCATTGTCATAGCTTGATATTATGGGAACAAAAGAAAGCTGGGGACCCTAGTGAGAATGGTAGGGATTAACAGAGCCTTGTAGCTATGGAGTTAAGCTGGGCTTGTTTTCACTGCCAATGACATCTTGATTTATGCATACTGGAGATGTTTTTAAACATAGAAGCAATAGGAAATAAGACAGTTTGCTTGTAGCCTGTGTTTCCTGCAGGGCTTCTTGGCTTTGCCTTCGGGTTAGACAAGAGTATTCAGAGCATAACCTTGTTGCTCTGTCCTGTTATTGCTGTTTATTTGTTTGCTGGTTACGTAAAGCTCTCGGCTTGAATCTGTTCTCCCCTTGCCCAAATATTCCTTGAAGATGTAGGTTGGGAATGTGCATGCAAAGATCTCTTGTGCACATCCTGTTTTCAAATTGTGTTACTTCCTTTAGTGTTGCACTCCTGAGACTGTGGCTCCAAGGATGTCTTGTGTGACTGACCAAGCTGGTGACTGCGAAGGGTAGAAGTGCACAAATCGTGTGAGGGTTGAACGAGGTTGTTCAGCTTGCAAGGTTGTTTTAACTAATGGATGAACTTGTAGTTTTCTGAGTAGTATTTTGTACTACGGATATCTAAGTAGTCTGAATTGTGGTTCAGGATTTGGGGTTTGTTTTTGTTGCTGGTTTTTTGTTTGGTTGTTTTTTAATTCGGTGCATATTAAGAAAAAGGTAGTCTGGTAGCAGTTTCAATATTCGCACTGTCATTGTGGAACAGCATAGCCACAGATGAACTTAGACAAATACCGAAAGCAGCAGCCTGGGACAGGATTATAAATTTCTCCCTTCCTTCTCCCTTTTATTTATTTCCAATGTGCAGATTGCTGAGGTAAGCAAGCTTGCAAAGTTGAGATGGATTAGCCATAAAGTAAGCGTTAACTACTGTGAAAACAAACCTTCTATTGCCAAGCACTTCTGAGTGGCCTGTTGCTGGTCACTTGCTAAAAGGTGACAGGATTTGCAATTCTAATGTAACAGCCTTTTCCTGTCATGCTGAAATACTTTCGAGGTTTTTCTAGTTGAGGTGTGCTCACTAAAAATATATTATGATTTTGGTTACGAGTTTAATGTAAAAGCAAAATGATTTACAGAATTTTATGTTTATTATCAAAGCAGGAGTTTTAGAATGTATTAAAGGAGTTTTACTAGAAGGATGATGGATTTTAACTCTAGCCCTAACTCAGCGATCTTTGGTAGTAAATTGCTAATGCAAGGTGCTGATTAGGATCTTCCCATTCAGTGAAATCATATTACTTTGTCTTCTTTTGTAGGTTTCTGTGAAACAATCTCTTCAGCTAATGCAGTTACAGTGTTGCTAAAAAGTAAAATATGCCTTCATCTATGTAAAAAAGCGTGGAAGCTTTCCTAGTCCTTTAAGAGCTCTAAACCAATAATTGTTGCTACAAATACAGAGAATTTAACCATAATACTGCAGTGGGTTTCATCACTAAGTTCTTGCATGGTGCTTGTCACTAATTTCTAATACTATACCCAGAACTTGTATTGTACCACACAGAAACCATGTTATCTCTTCGATTTTTTTTGAGCTATGCAAAAATATATATAGTAATTTTATATTTTAGCAGTGGTTTAGGCTGAACATAAGGAAATGGTGAATTCATAGGATGGAAGAGGTTTGTTCCATTTTATTAATTGATTTTCCTATTTGAATTCTTCCCCAATTCTCCTATTGTGAGAATATTTTGCATGATTATACAGAAGAAATGGTTCTAATGTTTGTTTTGTCATATAACGAATAAATTTTGGTTTGGAAAATTCCTCTCCCTAATTCCTATCTTTAAAGTCTTTGTTATGCTTCTAATTAGTAGGTATTAGCATATGTATCAAAATGCAGAATGTGCAAGTACTGTTTGGAAAACTAAATGCTAGGTTTAGCTCATTTTCTATCATTGAGATTTATTTTGAACAAAACATTAGCACACTGAAGTATGAAAAGTATAAAATTATAGCATAAAATCAACATCAATAAAAATCTGTCTTGTGTACATGGAATTTTCCTCTCGTAGTATCCATGCAGCTGGGCAGAAAAAGAGCAGTGTAACAAATGTGTTGCTACTCTTCATGACTGAGACTGGAGGAGGTAAATGTGGAATTCTCAATGTGGAGTTGAAAAACGTGAAACCATTAAATTGCTTTTATAGTGCTGAGAAGCAGAAAATGGGGTGGATCACTTGGAGGAGAAGGTGAATTTTCCTCTTCAGACAAAACAAGCATATTTTTGTCCTAATTTTTGTCAGTTGCAATAATGTGCCATCCAGCACGAATGTTGGTACCACTAGGTCTGTGATAGCTACAGCCATGGGCTGGAAGATCCTCGGCCCATGAGCTCTGGCTACACTACGATCGCTTCTACAGTGATTCTTCCTGTTTTTAAAACCTTCCATTCTGAAAAAGGTGAGAAAAGAGGAGAGAAGAGCTGTAGAACTTCCTAATTTTTTTTAGACTTGGCATAAATATCTCATTTGATATCTTGTTCTGCTCTCTACACATTATGTTATTTTCTAATACATATGCTTTACTTTCTCTCCAGAAGAGAGAAAACAACTGGAACAACTGAAATTGAAGCAACAACTGAAGGATATGTAAAGGCAACCTTGAAGATTTGCTGTGTAACCGAACCTAGAATAGAGTTTTACAAGGAGGAACAGGTCTTTATAAAAAGCACCACAGCGTCCTGTAACAAAATATTGTTACCACACAAAGACTATGCATTTTATGCCGTGGTTCCCTGAGCACTTAAGACCAATGGGACTGCTGTGAGAAGTACTCTCTTCTCACTGCTTGAGCTGTTTATTCCCCTCCCTTTGCCAGTTCAAGTGCTTGAGTGCTTGGGAATTGGATCCTGCTTGCGATGCGGGTTAAAACTAATGGAAAGAAAACAGCATTTTGGTTCAGCTGAGATCAATTCCTCATCCAATTCACTGTACCACTGCACAAGTACCTCTGCATGGGAGAAGCACAGAGGGAAGATTGAGAGATCAGGAGTGATGGAGGGGGAAGTGTCATCAACTGTAATGGTGGTAGTGACAGTTTGCTGGCTTGATGTATTTGTGGAACTGTGACATTGGGTGCTATGCTCTCTCTTGGAAACTAGACAAGGTGTACTAGACGAGATGAAACATTTTTTTTTCCATAAAACAGGCTAAAATAATTAATTTTCAGTTAAGTAATATGTCCTCTCAGAAATAAATAAGTGTTCAAGCATCTGTGAAGTTATTCTTCTCATTTGCTACAAATGTGAACCCAGAAATGTCACTGTGACAGAATATGCTTGTGTTTAGTGGGGGAAAAGTAACTTCAAATCTGGTCTCCAAATGTGATCAGTCTGGCTGGCAAAGTCAAGCTGCCTTGGTAAGCCAAAGAGTAGAGAGGCCAGGGTAACAGCAGAAACAAGCTGCAGGTCAGCTTGCTGGGTATGCTGTTTAATTGCTGCAGATCTCACGAGGGTTTGTAATGATGGTTTGCACATACATGTGTGATTTTATGGGGGAGGTATCCTAGTTTGGTTGATAGGCTTCAACAGATTCTTTAGCACACTTTCCATTGTAGTGTCTAGCTGAGTTTAGTCTTTCGAACTAGATTATCATTATTTGAAGAATACTTTGTACATCAGCTTATTTTCTGCTAAAATTAAGACTGGCCATCTATCTTTTATATGCAAGTTGCTTTGCCTCAGCAAATGCAAATTGGACTCTTTCTATATCTAGTCTTGTGTTCTGTAACCCTCTACGGTAATAGCCAGTAAAAAGCTCATCTTGAAGTCATTCTTTTGCATGTTTTTTTTACTGCTGACATAATACTGCATAACTGGGATGCCACATATTCTGGGGACAGAAATGGATTCTCTTTGTGGATAGTCACATGTAATCTTTTTGTGAAGGACTGCCTTAGATAAAACATACTGCCCATTTTTGTATGCAGCTGTTAGGCCTGGAATCCTGTTTACTGAATATGTGATTTAGAAGAATAATGACAAATGTCCTGCCTCTCTTGGTGCCACAGATGGCCAAGTTGTGCTGGCCAGAGGGCCAAGGGGAAGTTAGGAAGTAGGGTGTGCATCACATACTGTCTATTGCCACATGCTCCCAGCCAGATGTTTTGCTATGTAAAAGTCTAGCGTGTCACAAAACAAAAAATACGCATTTAATATGAAATGACATGAAGTTCTAGACTAAAATCAGTTATAACAGAATGTTCTTAAATTGCTAACTTTGCAAATTTGACTTCATTTTGGGTGACTCAATGAAGATGACTAATTTTGTTCACCCTGAAGTTACCTAGCTGCTGTTCAGAGTACAATCCTTGTTGACTCAATTCATGCTTACAATTTCTGCTTTTGTGCAGTTTTTCCCCAGTGATACTTGTGTTTCCAGGATGGAAGGGGCCATGTGTTAATGCACTTATTACAGGACCAAGCATGCTGTGCTCAGGCACAGTGCTTTAGAGGGCTCCAGTGTATTGTGAAATGCAGCCATGTAGGTTTATCAGGAGCAGCTGGTTTTGTTCTTTGGATGGGTCTATTTGCGGGGAGGGAGGAGAGTGCTGGTGGCTTTTAGCAATTGGCTGGTGACAGTTTTGCTTGGGAAGTGTGTACCAAGCTTTAGCAGAGCTACTGTAAGAGAGACAGGAGCTGGAAAGTGAAAAAACATAAGTCCTACTAATCCTTTAGTGTCAGAAAAAGTCTTCAGGATTTGGTTATCTGCATGTGGGTCTAATTGCAGCCTTGGTTGAAGAGCATGTAATACTATACTTCCTACTGAAATAAAGATTGGCTGAGCTGTTGGACACACAAGGCCTAGATAAGGCATCAGAACAGCTATGTCTTTGTGCAGGCGAGAGGGAGGCTGTCCGGTTTATTGGATCTTGTCAGATCATGGCAATGCATGCTTCTTAAATCCCTCAGGGTAGGGAGGGAGTGTCAGAGCAGGGTTGGCTTATTTTAGGTAAACAGATTTAGACAGCAGTCCATTTTCTTGTTCCTTTCCCCCTGAGAAATGTGGGAACATCTCATGAAAGGGTAACACGTGATCTTCAAAATGTTCGTGTCCAGCCTTGTGGTGTTTTGTGGGCAGGAGCTGCGTGGCAGGTATGAGCTGGGCAGAGGGCCTGCAGCAGCTCAGTTAGTTTTGGTGCCTTTTGCTTAATTTCAGAAAGTGGTGGTTGTGTGTTTGCTTTTAATGCTATTCCTACTCTTCTGCTTCTACTCTTACTGTTTTTCTGAAGCTTGGGTCGATCCAGCATTGACAGTAAGCATTTGCTGAACTGCTTCCTTTTGTATTAAACTGTAACTGTGAATTCTTCCATAGTGAAAGAGCAGTGGAAGATTTCTGGGTTTTATTCTTGGCTGTTGGAACTTCATGTTTTGGAGGACTTCAGAACGGTTTTGTAGGATCTTCAGTATTCTTGCAGTCTATAATAGAGTTATTGCTATGCTTAAGTCTTCTACCTATTTTTACTACATGAAGCAAATGCTTTGCTCTACAACTGAGCAGAAGGGACTTGAGAATAATGCCTTTCAAATAAGTACCATATTCTGGTTGATTATCCTTATCTTGGATGGGATAAGCCTTGCTCCTGCATGTCAGAATGCAGTTCTCTGCGATCTGTTGCTGTGCTTGGAGAAGTTCTAGTTATTACACAGCAATGGATTCCTCTTTCTCAGAGAAGAGGAAGGTCCCCTGTCTTTTGCAGTTTAGACCTGGCTGATCTAGTACTGACTGATTTGAGAAGTGAGAGAGTGATAGATATATTTTGGGACCATAAATTAGCCATGAGAGACAAGTCAGTAAATAAAATCTCTTCAGAGGAAAACATGCAGTTTGAATTGCAGAGGAGACTTAGAACAATTGTGCTGTACATGAGTAAGAACTTGTTCCATGCATATGGCTGTGACAGTCAACTTGATATCCAGAGTGTTACAACTGGAGGTCTGAATCTTGTATTTTAAGCTTTTAAGCAGCCTGTTTCACTCCCTTAGAGCAGAGTCATATAAAAAGGCTGATTCAGTGGTACCACTGAGGAAAAGGAGGATGGGATTTTCATTAATCAGTTCTGCCACTAGTGGATTATTGCTGCTTGGTTAGTTTGTCATCTTAGGAGACTGAGATGCTGCACCTGCATCAACAATTTTTGTCTCCACTCGGTAAGGGGGGGACAAGAACTTTGTGGGATGGGGGAGGGAGTTAAAGGGAGTGAAAAAGATACAAGCATGCCTTTTCATGTTGATAATAACAAACCGATTCTTGTTTTATAGAACAGTAAGTAACATATCACCTATGACTGAATAGTCCCAGATCTAAACATAAAACTTAGAAGTTTTGGAAGTTGTTTGGAAGGGGGTTGTAGAAGATCACTATGCAAAGAGGCTGCTAGCACTTGGGTGATTCTTTAATTTAACAAAAAATTTCACTGAAAAATTTTCAGAAATATTTTAAACAAGTGATGTGTGTGGATTTCAGCTCTTAGGAGAGAAACTCTGCATTCAACTCATCTGTTTCCTGAAATCAGGACTTTACAAGTCCTGTAGTTTCACTGTAAACTTTAAGTTTTTTTCCTCCTCCCTGTAGTGCTTTGCTCATGTAATAGGGAACATTTTACAATAGTAATGAACTTGGCAAGAGAAGAGCCCTTTGCCTGCTGCCAGAGTAAAGCAAATAAACAAATAAGGAAAACAAAAGAAGATCCCTCCCTGTCCCCTCTGCGGGTTGCAGGAGCGGCTGGCACCACTGGCCATGCTGGCAGGAAGGGTGGAATGTCCTGCCGTGCATTCCATGCAGATGGCCTGGACCCCGGCCACCCCAGCAGAGCAGAAAATGCCACACTTTCAGCCATGCCACTTGTGATTTAATTGGAACTGAAGCTAACTTTAAAAGGTAGCGCATCATCAATTAAAACTGTTTTTCTGTGCCTCCGAAACTTGTACAAGGGTTTGCTCAGAAGAAGTTGAATTCTGTAATCCGACAAACATTACTGGAATCTTCAACTTGAAAATATTATCTTGCTTTATTGGGATAGCTCGCCACTAAGAAAGTCCCAGTATCCCATTCTGAACAGAGCACAGGCATCACCTGAAGAGAGTATTTTTTCTGTATTCCCCTCTTCTAGTTCTCAGCAAATTATTGGCTGCCTGCTTTCAGAAATGGTGACATAATGCTTTCTGTGCTGCAAATACTAGTGCTGTTGCTCAGGAGCATTTGGGTCTGCTAGCTGTACTTCAGCAGTGATTTATATATATAATTGTAATGATCACACTGACTCCTGCTAAAACAAAAGTGAATACACCTCTTGCAGAAACATGTACTCTCAAATTCTGAACTGGGGTCTGAGTATTTTTTATGTATTAAGAATGACTGCAGAAGAAATGTGCTAGTTCTTGCAAGACAGGTACTCATCTGAGCTTATCTTGCAGTTTTGCTGTCTATAGCACTAACTACCATAACAGCTTCTTACCACTAATCAAATCTGCAGGTAGCAGGAGAGAGCTCTCTTCCTGTAGCTTACTATTGTTTGGTCAGTCACCATTAAGGAAGCAAAACACTGTAACCTTAACTAAAGGATGCAATAATGATGCTTTGTAGTTATTTATCAGGCAAAATCTAACACCGTTAGGGAAGTAGAACACCCTGTTCTTAATTGAAGGATATGAAAATGAAGCTTTGTAGCTGTTTAGTAGGCAAAATCTGTGATTAGTGTCACGTATTGTTTTAGGATCTGGAGAAGGAATAGCTGTTTGTGGAATGAAATAATTTGAGAACAAACAGGGAAACTTACTTCACCTAATTCTACAGTGAAGTCTTTACACTGTGGAATGCAGGCTGGTAATTCAGTGCTTCCTGATGTTTGGTAAGAAATTGTTCCTCACAACTGACAGAAGCATAAAAGCCGGAGTGTGGTTTCCACTAAGTGTTTAATGATGGGGAAGACAGTGCTGTTTAGAAAACTAAGTTCAAATAGTCCTTTTACACAAAGTATTTCAAGAATGCTATGCAAATCCATATATTAGAATAACAAAGCACAAATCAGGTTGCCTCCCTTGAAGCCAATAGCAATTTAAGGCCACTGCTACCTCACAACCATCGAAAGCTTTGTGAACCTGGAAGCACCCAGTGTGCAAGTACCTGCCATCTGGGTGTTCCTAGTGCAGGAGTGCAGAGGGAAAGGTGACACTGCAAAATTCTTGGGCTTGCAAGTTTGCACTGTGACCTGCTCTATAGATTCATGGGGATTATGCAGCTGTGAAAGAACACAACTGCAAACTGGAGGTATTTCCTTGTGATGAAAACAGCCAGCAGCTGTTGGATGAGTGTATTTTTTTGCCCTACCAGAGTCTGAGTCACGTTTGAGTATTGCAATATGGACCTTTTAAAAAACTTTGTGTTGCACCGGAGCATTTTTATGTGCAGGTGAGTGCATGATTGTTACCTCAGCATTATTTTCACACCGAAAATGAAAATGTAGAGAAGAGCTCCAAAACCAGCAGTACCTTGTAAGATTTAGTGTGTTGCTTTTCCAATGTTTGTACTTCACTCTACAGCTCTTAAATTCCTACTGATAACATTTTACAAACCTTCACAAGACTTTTGTACAAACCAGTTTGCTTCTCTTTTCCATAAACATGGTTTAAAATGGTACAGGTTTCATGTTAACGTTGGCTATGACTATGCTAGGCTTCTCATTTACTATGAAATGTTTTTCCTTCAATTTAACATTGCTTTCAGATATAAACAAGAGGACAAATTACTTGCAGTACCAGATAAATGTGTACTTGGCTGTCTGATGAAAAACTGTCTTTTTTTTGTCATCTGTATATATTTCATAATGTCTGTTGTTCTAAAATGTCCGAAGGCAATTACCAAAAGCAAATCAATGGTGGATGATAATTATAAGAGAAATATACTGCCTGGAGCTGCTTACGCAAATATCGCGTTCCTGCTAACTACAATTATAGGGAAAGGATTACATTAGCCACTTGAAAAGGACAGCAATCCCTGTTTTAACAAGCCATGTAGCTTTTTCTACTGTTTTCAGCATCCCTTGGCCTGCTCAGCCAAGATCAAGAGAGAGAAACCTGAAAGGACACTGTACAGTGTGTTGTGAATTGCTGTTTCTTCATTAGCCAGCATTCCTCACCAGGATTTATAATTGTGGTGCTGTGAATTCTGGTAACTAAAGCATTTTAGGTTCTGTTTAGTTTAGCAATACTTCTCAATGATGAAACAGTTTATTTCTTGCCTGAGTTGCTTGGAGGAACATCTGTGCACCTACTCTACCAAGGCCTTTCAGGAGGAAATAGTCTCCAAGCTCCCTTTTTTGAGCACAACGGGGTGGCTGTGGACATAGTAGCCAATAGCTTGAGACCAGGGTGTGATACCCACTGAGCAGGTGAAGATCCTGCAACGACCTGCACAAGCTTCATCCAGCAGTGCTGGGGGGCTGTCTGCTTACCTAAGATCCTCCAGGAATAGAGATTTTTCAGCTTTTTGTGTGTCAATTTAGCAATGTCATTTTCATCACTAGAAAATCTCTGAACCTTGAAGGGTAAAATAAATAGAGCAACATCCTGTCCATAAACACATATGTAACAACATGCACTGCTGCAGTTACTAGAAGAGAAGGGCATGTGCATGAGGGACTATGATATCCCATTCAGTTAAGGGCTGGGAGGTGTTTGTGCACAAGTGTGCACATATATTTAGGAGAACTTAGGAAGATCCAAAATATATCACGGATTTTGAAAATGTCTTGCATATTAAAGTCTACTAGTTAATTTTTTTTTTTTTTGCAAACCATTCATCTAAGATATTGAAATAGCTTGTCGAATAAATGAAAGAGGAAGCATCTCACAATAGCGTTTCTGTCAGGGCTCTCTTACAAGTGTAAAATAAGAAGTAACAAAGTAACCTCAAATCCGAAAGTGCAGGTTGCCTCTTTAAACCCTATTCTTAAATAAGTGACTAGAAAAAAAGAAAAAGGAAATAGTTCATATTCAAAACATACGCAGTTTGCACAGTAATTTCTGAAGCTGCTGAATCCTCAGGTAAAGAAATGAGAAGGTGAGATGTGGAGTAATATTGCTAAAAGAGAACGATGCCGTGCCTTTCACTGCTGCTAATGTGTCCTCTTCCAGCCCCCCATTCCCGGAGGCTCCTGGATTGCCTTTGGGTATTGTTATGCATCGGGGCCAGAGCACACTGTGAAAGACAATTGGGATATGCTGTTGGTGCCAGAGCTCTCTCTGACTGCAGGTAACTGGGGATTTGCAGAGTAGGAAGCTATACGAAGCTATACAGATCAGCAGACCTGGACCCCAGCAATCTGTTGTTAGGGAAAGACTGACAAAGAAAAAGTAATCAAGTATTGTATAGAGTATTGGATAGTATTTAACTACTTCGTTCAGCATAACAAATAAACCCAAACAAACAACAAAACCAAACAAAGTTTCTGGAAGTTGTTGAATTCATGGTTGCAGAGCCTGAATCAGGTGCAATGCAGACATTGCATAAGTGGCAGACAATACTGTCTGCATTTGGTTATGATGAACATGTTCCATAGCCCTATCACAGAGACATGAATGTGAAGTTATCTACCTCTCCACTACCTCTTGAAGAACAATTTCTGATGAGGATAATAAAATACCTCTAAACTTGCTCCTTGCAATTAAGTCTGTTTGTATTTCCATTTTGGGTAAGGGAGAGAATTCTGCCGTTTCCATATTGTTACAAATATTTGCCAGGAGAATTTACCAAGAAATGCTGGTGAACGTGGAGAAAAATACTATTCTTAGAAGTGGAGCTTCTCTTGATGTGACAAACTGGATTTCATATTTTCTTGCTGTTGCTACAGAGGACTTGTTTAGGACTCTTAGCAGAGCTGGATTTTTATTTTGAATTTGGCCATTAGCATGCCAGGTGACTCCAGCTCCTTTTTTCTCTTTCACTTCCCATTTCTAAAATGGTACTTTCAGGTAAGTCACTGAGATCAGCTGATAAAATTTTTGAAAATTCACATATGGTTATATCCTTGAGATACTTAGTCTACATCTTATTAAGCTGGTAAGAGGACTGAAACATTGCTAAATATGATAAATACCTAGATTGGCTGAGGGACAAATGATTTTTTCCCCTCGAGATGACTTGTATCAACACAGACTGCGGTACCAGAAAATGCAGCACACTTTGAATGTTAGGAAAGTGCTGTCAACAGTGGGTGTTTTCCCTCCCCAGTGTAGGACTGGGCTACATGGGTTGCAGTTTGTTTTGAGTTGGTCAGTATGGACATAGTTATCTATATGAGCTTTGCTCTCAATTGTTGATTTTGGAGGAACTTTGTGGGTGTCGGTTCTACAGTGACTGTTAGCACAGCACCTCAGGGATGGCTGATAACTTACATTACTGTTGTAGCAGCACTGCCTTAGGCCTGAAAAAAGAGCAGTAGCCAGAAAAATAACTTAGTCTTGATCTGATAGAAAGAAACTCGCAGTGTAACAGGGAATTTTTTACTTGGGCAATATAGCCTGATTTGCTGAAAGACTATTGTGCACAGTAGTGAAGAATCCTAGAACTCTTTTGATTCCAGCTAAATGAAAAAATTAACAGCAAACCAATTGAAAAAACAAGCTTGAAATTTCTGTACCATACTGATGTCTTTGTGAGTTTCTGGAAAATTATGTTTTATAAATGGAATAATTTCTCTGAAATAACAAAAATAATGACTTCTTTTTCCTAAGCAACATTGTCAAAAATTCTTATATTTTGGTTAAGTGGATAATAAGAGTTAACTGTACTACTGTAGCCCATAAAATAAGTGATAGTGAAGATGATGTTTGGAAACATAATGATGTCCATTTTGCTTGGCTTGTTTATGTATTTTAAAAAGTAAGCAGGAGTTGGCAATAGAGGTACTCTTGTATTTTGTTTCCAAGTTATCTGTGAAACACTACCAGGAATTTAAGATACATGTGGCATTACAATAAGCTAAATGAGTTCTGGCAGCATTTACAGTTCAGAGCTCTAAAAAATGTTTTGAGTACTTCACTTTTCAGGGTAGATAAATCTCTTCCTTGCACCACATTTTCAAGGGAGCCTCAGAAAAAAAGCAGTGATGCAGCGGATTTGTCTGAGAGGCATACCTTGCTATCTTGGATTTTGGTTTTTTTCTTCACCCTAGAGTATCTCCAGGCCTGAGTCAGAGGGAAGGAAATGTGACACTCTTGGGTCCTGTGGCTTCAGCTTAGATTTCCATCTATGTTGTTGCTCAGGTTTTGAGTTTCTTATCGTTGCTTTACTGTGGTAATATGATAACTATGGTCACATTTTTCACTAATAATTTTTCCACAGTGGTTGGGATGTGCTTGTCTGAGAAGAAGGATATAACAGCAAATTTAAAATTACTTTGTCACTTCAGTTTTTAGTCATGGTCAGAAAATATAGTACCCTGATTTTCATTAAAAACCTTCTACCTTCACTATCGACTTTTAAATCTGCAATGCATTTGCCTGTTAGATAATACATGATTTAAGTGTATTGTTCATGACGGAGCAATTTCAAGTGTGATTTCCCTCTGCTGTCGACTTCTGCATCCTCACAGTTTTTACAGTCCCTAAGAAGATAGCTATTTGAAAGATTCCAGTATCTAAAGAAGTGAATTCAGACTGAACTTTCTGTAAGAGGAAGGCCACCACTAATATTAAGGCTCTGAAATATTATTTTATCTCTTCCTGACCTATAGATGAATTGTGCATCAATTTTTTTAATCTGAAGCCACCTTTCTGCTGTCAGGTAAGAATGCCACCTGATGTACAAGGTGCTACTCATTAGACTGTGAGATATCTGTGAGAGATCCAAGACCTTTAGGAAGGGGAGACTCTTCTCGCTGCTGCCCTGTGTTTAAGTTGCTGCCCTAAACTGACAGCAATGCAGAGCTGTGGAACTTCTTAAGATTAGCAGGTTATGAATGGTATTCCCCATAACAACCTTGATTGCTGAAGATTGTGTGTCCCAGGCATACATAGAGAAGATGGAGGGTGTTGTGCTTTAGGTCTCTTGGTGACTGACGTATTTCTCAAGGAACACTGTGCAGCCTCAAGCAAATCGAGAAGAGACGTGTTTACATGAAGGAAGCTGCTGCTTCTATCACAAGTATAATTCTGGAAGTGTAATGAGAATGAGAGGAAGTGGAGGACTTCCTGCATTAGTTTTTGTGGCTGTGTGAAGGGGCTGTCTAAATTGCAGCTGTGTTGCACAACCGATAAAAGTTATGTTAGGCTCAGATAAGTCTCTTGAGATGTGAACTTACATACCTCTTTGTGTTGCACGCGTCGTGGTTAAATTTTTATTAACCTGAAAGTCAGAACAACAGTAACATTGACTGAATATGCAACTTCTCTGTGTATTTTACCTTAAGTCAAATACTTTTCAACAAAAATGTATCAATGCTAAAATATGTCCTTAAAGTAGAATTCATGCCTATGGGAAAAACCTCCACAGTAAGATAAGTAGTCAGCATGTAAGTAAAGGGTCTGTGTAAGCTGGGAGAAAGAAAAGGGTCGTGGGAGACCTTTAACACAGTGGTGATACATCCCTCTTACAGGTCTCTAGGCAAGATAGGGAGACAACCTAAATTGCAAAGGATTAATTTTATTTGGAAAAAGCTCAGGATATATGTGGTGTGCTGGAGGGGAAAGAGAGTTTCTTAAATTCCTTTCTGAAACATCCAGACTACTTTTACCTAATTACTAGATTTAAGGTTGTGCTTGATGCTGTGCTGAGTGAGACTACTTGATTAATGATTGTATTTGACTCCTGTACTATGGATTTATGAAGCAAATTGATGAAATGTTACTGAATGTATTATTTATTGTCATTTTTGTGATGGCTATTAAAATTTTAATAATGTTTATTTGTTCAATATTTTGTTTTGTAGTATCTTTACAATGGCTTTAGTGAGTGTCCAGTGTTGGTTTCTTTTTCAACTTGTAATTTTGCTTCTATGATTTTTTAATTTTTTTTTTAAATTAAGGTCTGGGACCTTGATGAACTTTACTATAGGGTTGAAGAGTGATTTTTGAGGCCAATATGTGAGACATTTATTTAAAGTGCAAGGAGAAGTGAAGACTCTTTTTGCCTTTGACCTCTGTGCTTTTGTGGGGATGTGGTTTTGTGCCCTGTACATGATACACAGGAGAAGTGCTTTGGAAAATGCATGTTTTGGAAGGTGCTTTTTTCATATCTGTGGATGAGAAGGATTACTCTGCTGGTCAGCTGGTCAGTGAGAGAGCTTTTCAGAAAGAGTAAGGCATGCCAGATTTAATTAGCTCAACTTTGCTGGCTGACACTGGTTTTTCAGGGTTTTTTTGAGTGGGCGTAATGATCATCAAATAATTTCCAGAATCAAATACATAGTAGCCATGGGGGAATGGGGGGGGGGATCATAGGTGAAAATAAGTGGTTGCCTCTGAGTATTTTTGGTTGGAGAAAAGAATACTTTCTGAAAATCAACTTGATTTTCCTGTCATTGTGCTCTACTGCAGATGTGTATATCCTGTATTAAACCAGGCAAACTAGAACAGTCCTGGTTCCCAGCAACCCAAAGGGTGTTTGTTTGCCTTTGATAACTGCTCTACATTTAAAATCACGTTTTTGAAGGTAATTGGGGAGTCCTCTATTTTCAATGCAGAATAAGATGGATTAGGTCATTCTTTGTTAAGGATATAATGCTGACGTTGCTGATTAGCTAGACACAGGAGATTGTATGATGAGATACTGATCTTGTGGTTTAGGTTACCGTAGGAAAAAACAGAACTGTGTAAAGCAGAGGCTGAAGACAAGGATGGCAGTCACACTGTAAAAGTCGGTCCATTATGTAACATTAGGATGAAAAGCAGCAGGGAGAAGCTGAATTTCCAGAATCCAGCTGCTTCCCTGTGTGCAGTGCTGCAGATAATGCAGGAAATAATATAAATATGCATTCAGAAGAAAGGCTGAACATTGTTTTTTGCATTCATTGCAGGCCATGTATGTTTGCCCTTTTTTGCATGTGTTAATGTCTTTCTATACAGTTTTACTTGGAGAATGAAAATATTGATTTCTCTTTAAGAGGGAACTAAGTTTGCTCTCAATTCTTCGTCTGCCTTTAGTTCTTTTATCTATGTAGGCGTGAAAGTGCAAAACATGGACTAGTCTGCCTGTTCAGCTGCACTTGTTACAAATCTTCTGTAGCATTGGGCAAGGACAACATTCCAGAATGTTGGTCTCCTCAGTCTTCATAAAAAAGATCTCAAAGGTCAGATAGAGTGAGCATGCTAATTAAGAACAAAAATGTTTTCTTTCTGTACATTCTTATGTCAGTAAATTTAGAAATACTTTCCATTAATTTTATTATAATTTCTATGTATTGCATGAAGACTGCTTTCCAATTAAGTGACTGAAACTACCAGTTAGTATTTTGTTCAGATCCTTTTATTTGGGAAGTTTGTTCTGATTGGCTGTTTGAAATCGCAGTGGTCGAGTTTTGTCGCAGTATTACAAACCAGGGCTCAGGTTTTAACTGCTTACCCTCCTTTTCTGGATTGGATGTGGTCTTCCTCTTTTATGGTTGACAACTGTAGACACCATAAGCATAACTGCACTTTACGTGAAATCTTGGGCAAGGAATATCAAAGAATATCAATCTCGGGCAAGAGAATTATTTGATGTCTTTGGTTACTAAATGTATGAAAATAATGCAATGCATAGAAAGACTTGTCAGTGAGGCTTATGTAATCTGTCCCTGCAGTCCATACTTACAAATTGACTTCCTTTTAAACATGCAGAAGAGGCCTACATGGATTAAAGGTCATGGTATGTGTGTTGCTGTCAGAGGGCATTATGATGGCAAATTGCCTGCATTTTGTTCCATGCCTTCAGTCTCTATGGACTGTAATTTCTGTGAAAGGTGGAGATGAATAAACTTGTCTCATTTTATTATTGTGAGGTGAAACAGGCGTGAATTTTTCATAGTTCTGAGCCTTCTGCTCCGTTCTTGTGCTCTGGGGGAATTATCTGCCTGGAACACTCTTCCTCTAATCAGACCATTTGCATGTAGTTCTCTAATATAGCTGTGCAGCCTGAGTCCAGCCTTATTTTTTATGAAGTTTTGCTGTTTTAACTATTTGTGATGAAAAGGATGTGCTGAAAAGTGCATTTGGAATATGCTTCTGTGGATAGACAGGTCAGTCCTGTGGTTCATTGAAGGGATCTTTGGAATTTAATGAATTTTTACTCTGTAGGATGTTTAATCTAATTGAAGTTGTGAATTAAAAAAAATGGTATGTCAGTTCCTGCTAGCCCTTTGATGTGATGGATGCTTTTCTTATGCTTGCAGACTAAGTGGTTCAGCAGGCATGGTATCTCCCCACCAAAGAAACTAAGCCTGTGGCAGCTGAAGTAAGACAGTGATAAAGCACGGTGAGGCTGCCAAGCAGAAAGATATTGCCGTAGTGACAAAGCATGTGGCAGCACTTGGGGCTTTGAGAGAGATAATCTAGCTGTGACACTTGATTTCTATGGAAGAAATTGCTAGAAACTTGATACAGTTTTATCTCAACAAGACTGACTCGGACTAGGCTAGGTATGTTGCTGCTTCTACTGTTGCAGGAACAATTTGGTTCCATCCCTTTTTTTAAGGTTATATGTAACCTTTCCTCACAAAAACGTAAACCTACAACCAATTTACAAAAGGTGCTTCTTTTCTCAGCTTCAATGTGTTCCTTCAGTTGCATGTTGATGAGGTCACATAAGTTAGACTGGGTCTGTCTGCTCTTGAATGCAGTGATTAGTGCTCCAAGCAAACTAATCCAAACCACTGCATCTGATACGTGGGCACAAGTGTAGCTGAAGCCTGGTATGGGGCAAAGTAGATTATTCAGTAAAAATCATAGTTCAAGATGAGTAGCCTTTTCGATAGGTTCATATGAGGGTCAGAGGGAGAACAGTGGCTTTGAAACTTTCATGTATTAGGTGTCAATTTTAGACTAAGCTTTGATTTTGTGAAGAGTAATAAATCAAAGCTTCATTTAAACAAGGAGCTTTCACATGCTGGTGACAACAGGTCCTTTTGCTTTGGAATGCTTTTTTTTTAAGGTCTTCATCATTTTTAGTACGTTAATGGGCTTTTCGCCTCTTGTCCGTACATAGTGTTTTCATTATTAGCAATTTTGGTCCCTGTCCATGACCTATTAAAAATTAAAATACATTTTTGGATTTTGGAATAAAGACTGTATGAGTGAGTGAGGGTGGGTTTTTTTGTTTGTGTGGGACTTATTGTTTCTTTGGTTGGTTTGGTTTCATTTTGTTTTCTTTTTTACATAAAGACTTGATAGTTTCATCTGAAAGACTACAGTGACCAAACATGAAGTAAATTATTTCAGGTTATGTGCTGGGGTATATTTAGGCTCTCCTGTTGGTTTTAAAATCTATTAATAAATTAAACTTTGTGCTCTTTTTTTGTAACAGCCATCAATAATGGAAATCATAGAGGACTTCACAGACACTGAACGTTTTTGTCGCAGGGAAAGGCTGCTTTTATTTGTTTATTTTTTTAACTAAAGAGAGCAACCAGGATATTAACTGAACAACCCTAGGATGTTTTATTTTCTTTAAAAGAGAGAGTCTGTCCTCCACAGAAGCTTTGTGTGAAGCAAAAGGTCATGCAGAGATGGAGCTTAGAGAACAGGAAGAATAAAATATTGAGTGTAATTTAAAACAAGTACCTCTTAACATACAGATTGGAAGAGTACCACGCAGTAGCAGGTCAGACCCTCTTCTCTTTGCCAGCTGAGTAATTGCCTTTTTTTTTTTTTCCGATATGATCATTGCTGAGAAGTGGAAGCGAGACCGGCCTGTGGGTTGCAGTGAGTGACATGGACAGTCCGTGCCTTTCCAGGCAGGGGACGGAGCACCGGGAGCGGGCAGTGGGCTCCCTCTGCAGTTCCGGGGAGGAGCCGGTGCTCTCTGCTTGAGCTCGGGTGTTCTGCACGATTTTGAGAGAATGGAGTCAGCCCCCAGCTATGGACGCTTGCCGGAGTGCACACAATGTCCTCACAGCAACTTTGGAAATCTTCTGGCGACTGGTGCCAGCTGGGGCTGCAGGGCTGGGGTCTGGCTGGTCCAGCTCGTGTGAGTCAGGAAGCCGACTGCGCTTCCGAAGTGTGTGCTCTCCTCTGTTTATAGTGGCATGTTTACACTTTCTACGTGTTCAGAGACCCTGTGTTTGACCACTTCAAACTTTGTGCTCCTTAGTGTTCCAAGCAAACGTGTTGTTCAGCCAAATTTTATTTATCTTGCTAAAAGCAAGATACTTTTATTCAGACTTTCAGATTGTTATGAATGAATAAATCTCACTGGGGCAACTGATTGAAAATAGAAACCGTACAAGGTTTATAGTAAAGAAGGTAATGTGATTACTGTTCATGGTCAGTTACTAATTATGGTAGTTTTACGAACTCCAAGTGTTCGTGGATATGGATATGTGGATACATGGAATGGATATGTGTTCTTTAAGTATCTTGGGTTTACTATGCAAAAGAACATCTCATGACACTGTCATTTGACTGCTGAACTGTAGATGACAAAAGAAAATTTTAATTCATTTTTTCCTGGTTTATTTTTGAATACCTCACTTTCTGGGTTTTTGTTTGTTTTTATTTGTTTTGTTTTGGGGGGTTGTGGTTTTTTTTTATCTGTTTGCTCTTACATTGCTGAAAACATGAGCTGTGTCTGTAATGCTTTAGTGCAGCAGCTCTTTGATTTTTGGAGTCTGTATGCACTGGCTTGGTGTTACAGTATATGAACTGAGAAACCTCTTGACATCTTTGTAGCCCTCACAGAGAAGAAGCAACATGGGAAAACATGATGGAACAGAACCCTGGGTATTGTAAAGGCGTACAGGAAGGAAGAAAAACGAGGTTACATACATGATGCAGAAAAATAGACTAATAGAGAAGTTGCCAGTTTTCCCGTGCAGGCTTCCAGCAGAGGGCAGTACTGGCTCAGGTGGCGTTAATGTCCCTGAGCTGCACAGTCATAGGCAGCAGTATGCCCATGTGCCAAGCTGGTCTCAGTGCAAGCTTTTAGGAATGGCTGAATGTGGAAATTCACTTAAGTGAGTTTGTAATAGGTGACTGGAGGAGGATTGTGAAGAGCTTTTGGAATATCTGTGTGAAAGTACTGTCAATCCAGTATTGCAGGATGAAGTTCTGTTAGTCACTTAAGCCATTCTTGATGGCAGGGTTGCTGTATTCTGTGGTTGTCTCTTCCTTGTGCAGATGTATCTGTCTGTGATTCCCTGTCTTACCACTTGTAAAGAGAGTAAGTCCAGTGCCCAAGAACCAGCAAATGAGATGAAAGCAAGACCTGCACTGGACCACTGCATTCACTGTCAGCTGTTTCAGTGCAGGATGATCATTCCATTGCTGCAAAATAAAACCAGATTTTCACAGAATCACTCAGGTTGGAAAATCATTGAGTACAACCTTTGACCGATGACCACTTGTCAACTAAATCATAGCACTAAGTGCCACATCCAGTCATTTCTTAAACACCTCCAGGGATCTGACTCTACCACCTCCCTGGGCAGCCCATTCCAATGCTCAACAGCCTTTTCCATGAGGAAATTCTTACTGATGTCCCATCAGAACCTTCCCTGGTGCAGCTTGAGGCTGTTCTCTTGTCCTGTCACCTGCTACCTGGGAGAAGAGGCTGACCCCCATCTTGCTGCAACCTTATTTCAGGTAGTTGTAGAGAGCTATAAGGTCACTTCTGAGCCTCCTCCTTTCCTCCAAGCTAAACATCCCCAGATCCCTCAGCCGCTCCTCACACAACCTAACTCTGCAGACTTCACTAGCTTTGTTGCCCTTTTGTGGGCATGCTCCAGCATCTCAGTGTCTTTTTTGAACTGAGGGACCCAGAATTGGATACAGGACTCAAGGTGTGGCCATTTATTTTCATTTTATTGGTAATCCACCACTGCTTGTTTTTTTGTGGGGGTAGAAAGCATTTAAGAGGTTATTTTACTGTGTGACTGCAAAGGGTCAATATTAAATGTGTCATTAATTGTAAGCTCAGTTTGCAGTCCTTTTCCCCCTGGTGCCTATTGGAATATTCTAGGCATATTCCACAAGGTGGAGCTTTAAGGCTCTGCAACTGGAAATTTTTCCCTCTTGACTAATAAGCAGAAAGATGGAGTTAATGAAATCTCATAAAACAGGTATAAAATTACTGTTTCAATGCTTCTCAAGAAAGCAAGTAAGTTTTAGAAAAGCAAGAGACTCAAAAAATATTTTGGACTCTTTAACACGTCTGAGTCACTGGAATTAATGTTGTGAAAGAGAAAAGGAATTGGAAAAAGTAGTTCTCATTACTTATTTATTATTTTGGTATTACTGTTTCTTTGCTTCCAAACTGACTTCAAAAGTAGGCAGAACTAGATAGAGAAAGGCATCAAAATTCTTGCTAAGTCTTCATTTATTGGGAGGAGATTTTTTTTTACTTTAAACAGTCCTACCCTAAGAGAAAAGGAGGAAACTTCAGATAACGGCTATTGTGATAGATTTAAAAAAAAAAAGGCAGAAAGCTTATTTCTTTTTTTTTTGAATGCAGCTGTCTGTTCAATAATGAGCTCTGTATGCCATTTCCCTAGAGGAGTACTGTTTTCAGTTTTTCACTGCCTGCCCAAAGTTGCATCCCACTGAATTCTGGAAAAGTGCTTCTGGTATTTCAGGCAGTGTTTCAATAATCAGTTATCTTGGGCTTCCCATGTTTCTTTGAGTATCTGAACTGAGTTTTACTCTATTGCCATCTTGTTGGAAATCCCCTGCTGTTAATTTTGTTGGAATGGAATTCATCATCTGCTCACTACGCTGCTGCTGGTAAGAGAATTTTATACATTAACTAGCACAGACATGTGTGGACATGAGCTGGGACTGTGCATACAAAAGCTGGGAAAGAGTTTAGCTGGAGAGGGGGAAGGATGACTGGATGGGGGGAGGTAGCAGCAGAGAGGGAGAAACCAAAATCTCAAATGTCTTTCCTGGCTGCTTTTCTGCCTCGGCCTAGCCTTTTCTGATAACAAATATTAGTAATCTATTTTTCCCACCTGCCTTTGTATGAAACAACCTTAAGGATAGAAGCAGTTTACTGAACACTTGTTAGAAGGCCTCTTTCCGTATTACCTTTCTTCTGTAAACTAAGTCAACTCTCCATGTGTTTGAACCAAGAGACTTTATTAGTTCTTTCTGCAGGGTTTATCTTGTTACTCTGTGCTTGACTTGAGTTATAGTTGAACTAGTGAAACATGTTTTCACAGTAAATTTTGTTGTTTCTTTCATTCTTCACAGGTGGTGTGTTAGTATGCAAGAGATGAGAAAGTGGTTATGGTTTTTCATTCGGTGGTTCAGGGTGGTTCAGGAATCTCCCTACGTTAAGAACTGAGATCCTTAAGAACTTGAAACAGAAACTGCATATCAGAAATTCACTTTCTCCCTTTCTAATCCTGTTAGAGCTCTGTCTGATGGTCCTCTCCAGTTTTAGACACAGAAAATACCATATGGCAAATGCAATAAAAAACAGATGTACTTTATGCCTAATTATGGTGAGTTAAGAGCCTCTATGGACAGATTCGCTGCAACTGATTTCTAGACTTCGTGTAGGCCAGTGGCTGAACCAGTCTGGAATGCTTTTGCATCTTGCTGGATCTGCTCTAGAGCCAAGTTAATTTTAAGCTTCAGTTTTCTGCAGGTGCTATCACAGTCTTGACATGTTAAGAACTGTCTAAAGTTTTTTTTTCCTCTTGATTACACCTCTTTTTTTCCTTTTTCAGGTATACTTGTCATTTGATATGTTCAAGTATTGGTTTGACACTGGTTGAGTAGATATATTTGTTCTTATGGAGGATGTGGGGAGCCGTTTTGACAGTTTGATGAAGAGCCCTTCTCTGTAATAGAATGTTAGTTTTGATTTCTGAGGCACAACCTCAGAACAGACATTTGACTTGTGAGAAAATGAAGTAATATGAGTAGGATGGTGGAGTGAGCTTGAAATCATGAAGTTGGTTTTTTTCCCCCCCAGATGTTACTTGACATGTGGTTGTTTATGGGCAGGAATTCTTCCCCTTCTTTCCCACTGCCTCTGCCAGTGTGGATGTTCACTTTCCAAGTATTCGGAGTACTCTACCCCTTCAATTTCTTAGTAGTGATAGAAAATACCTTTCTTTTCTGAAAGCAGCAGCAGTATCAGTCACTGAAAAATATTGTAGGTGCAAGCTTTTGTATAATCCATAGTTCTGTAACAGTGAATGATTCTATAGCAATCAGTTCTAAACTCCAGTGGCTTTCTATGGAGTTGGATAAAAAATTATGCATTTTCTATTCAAAGAAAAAGTGATTTTTGACAGGGAGTTTCAGAGTGACTAGAGATAATAAAGCTAAGGATATTGAGGGCATATTTACTGGGGGTAAATATTCACTTTTTAATGTTACACAAGCCAGTGCCATATTGACAAAAACACCCCAAGCAGACAGTTCAGAGGCATTCCTCTGTTGGTAACAGAATACAGTCATCTTGGAGCAAAGATTTTCTTATCACTTATTAGCCAAAAGATTGTAGTTGCTTTATTTAAACAAACTTTGATATGAAGATACCAAAATAGCAACCTAGACCAGCTACTTCCAGAGAATACACAAGGAAAAGGGGATAAGTGTGGTCTAACCACCCCTAGAGAATGGTATAGGCAGTTGGTGACTATTTAGCTGGATTCCTTTATGGTTCCTTTTTACTGTTAAGTCCCATTTTCAGAATAGAATGTGAAAGAAATCCAGTGTAGCCATTATTTAGCTTCAAATTAGTGTGAAAAATCTCTATGTAGCTTACAAAGAGAGAAGGGGAGATACAATGAGTTTTTAGGATTATAGTGGAAAATGTCATTAGTGGGAAGATGGATGCTATAATATAGTTTCCTGTAGCTTCAGCATCTGCTTTTTTTCAGGTTTACTAATCCATAGGGCTGCTGTCCTGTCTTCTATATGATTATCTTGCATTATTTTCATGTTCCTGGTGGACCTAGATGCTCATAACTGAGAGATTAGCAATATAAACTTTACCCTTTTGTTCTGCTTTTCTAGCACTCTTATCCTGGGCTGTGATACAGTTGCTATTGGAGTTTTTTGTGCCGAGTTCCAAGATGCTGAGTTGCAAGGAGAATGGTCGTTGCACATTAAATGTTAGACTGAAAGTAGCTTTAAAACCAGAATTGAAAACAAGTATGTGGAAGTAATGCTTAAGTTCCAATGCAGCAACCTTTTATTTCCTACTAACTTGACAAAAATGGTCAGTACAAAATTATTTGTCTATTTATTTGTCCCTAAGGCTATTACAGCTTAGCATGTGCACTTCCCATCCTACTTTAAAAGCAACAACATGTAGAATTTAACAGCTAAAGCACTTGTCATCTCCATTAATCATAATAAGTGTTCATTTGTATTTGTTCTTTTGCTCTGTGGGTGTATCCTGGTAGACGATTGTCTTCCCAGGTGTCAGGGCACTCATTGTCTTCTCTACCTTCCCTCAACTCCCTTGGCCTTCTTTGGGTATTTAACCTAGAAAAACATACAACATTTTTCTTCAAAACATGACTAAATGTTGTATGAGTTTTAAGAGGAGTATCTTTTATTTCACACTTTTATTCTGTAAAGTTTTTCAGACAGCTGCTGGCTAAAGAGTCAACTGGGAAAAGGTTGGTATGAAAGCTCAGGCCAAGGGTGTCGTCAGATGACATGGCTTCAGATCAGAGGCCAAATGTCTCATACTGCACTTGCTGGATTTTGGTCTACTCTCTGTGAACCACCCTCACAAGTCTCTGGCTTTCATCTCAGTGCCTGGTTAATAAATCATTGACTTCAGTAAAGAGAAACCGTCTTTCCAGTGGCAATGGGTGGGAGTCTTGGATCATTATGGGCGTGTTTTACTGTGTCCTCTTATGTTACATTGACTCTGTAGCTGATGGAATTAATTTTCTATGATTTTAGGACCTGGTTCATTCCAGCTATACCTGATGTAGCTCATAGTAGGTAAGGTTTGTAGGTGGACTATAACTGATTTCAGTTTTAAAATATCAGAATTTCTAGGTCAGATTTTAAGTTGATGTGGATGATGTTCTAGTGGTAGCCAACCATCCATTGTGGATCTATATATTGAATTTAAAATATTTTTGATGAACCTGCACCTTTGAATCTGTTGAGAAACTAAAGAAGGGAAGAGATAAAACAGGAACTTAAAACCAGTTCATCAGTTACAGCTATTACACAGAAAATGACTGTAAATCACACAGTGGATATTTCATAAGAGCAGATAAATCCCAGTTAGACAATCCTAAATGTTTGTGGGAGGAGCTATGGGTATCATTATGTAGTTATGTGTTATCCTAAGAAGCAAATAGATCACGTGCCTTAGATGAAAGGAGTTACCTGAAAAGGATTTGAACTGTTTTGAGGTTAGTTATGATTTTTTAATGAATCTCACTGAAAAGAATTGTTTTCTAATAATACACAAATGCTGAGGGAGATGAAAATGTATATGTTCTAAAAATCTGGCCAAGCTATCTCATGCAGCTTGTTCATAGCATTTTCAAACTGTCCTATAAATGAATGGTGATTTTTCTTCAAAACAGTTCTTGTATGAGACTAAAGAAATAATCTCACAAGCAGCATTATGACATGTAAATAATGAAAGCAAGAGAAGGATTTAGCTGAATTACTTCTAAAATGAATGGTAAACCTAAAAGAAGAAGAATTTGACTGAAAAAAATGCCATCGCCAGTGTGATAGTGGCACTGCAGTGCTTCTAGGTGGTGTTCCTTTTCTCACTGTGCTGGTTTTGGCTGGGATAGAGTTAACTTTCTTCACTGTGGCTGGTATGGGGCTGTGTTTTGGATTTGTGTTGATAATATAGAGATGTTTTTGTTATTGCTGAGCAGGGCTTACACAGAGCCAAGGCTGCTCCTACTGCCACACTGGCTGGAATGCTGTGGATTCATGGGAGGTTAAGAGGAGACATGGCTGGGCCTTTGGTCAGCCAAAGTGACCAAAGGGATATTCCATACCATATGGCATCATGCTCTGCATATAAAGCTGGGGGCAAGAAGGAGAAAGTGGAGGGCACGTTTGGGTTTAAGGTGTTTATCATCCCAAGTAACCATTGCGCCTGTGGGGCCCTGCTCTCCTGGAGATGGCTGCACACCTGCTTGTCCATGGGAAGCAGTGAATTTATTCCTTGTTTTGCTTTGCTTTTGTGCATGGCTTTCACAATTAAACTGTCCTTATCTCAACCCACGAGTTGTTTGACTTTTACCCTTCCAATTCTCTCCCTGATCCCACGGTGGGGGAGAGAGTGAGTGGCTGTCTGATGCTTGGTTGCTGCCTGGGGTTAAACCACAATGCTAGCCAAGGAAGTTGCATTTTTTTAATTGACTTTTGAAAGACAAGGATATGTTTTACTTAATTTTTCCCACTACTTCGCTGTTCTGATTGCTTACTTTTAGATGCTGAATTTTTAAGATCCTTTCTGAATTTGGGAAATTTTCTGTGCTGCTGTAGCTTCTCTGTAACTTCTCCTTTCCCATCTCAGTTCAGTTTTATTGAAGTTCTGCAGTTTGTCCTTTCTCTTGCAGTTCCTTTCCTAAAGTAATTTTTCTAGCCAAGAGTTACATTAGAGTCTTCCTGATAGCTCCAGTCTTTAAATGGGGAATTGGCTTTGCTTACTGCATTTGATTTTAGTTAATGCCTAAATATATTCTACTCTGAAGCATACAGCTTTATTTAAACCCTCTTAGCTCTTAAAAGTATTGTTTCGTTATATATATAATAAATCAGGTAATGTGGTAGCATTTGATATGAATAGACTTAAAGAAATCCTCACCAGTTCTTACTAAAATTTACGAAACTGTTCAGTGAAGCTTCAGTTGGGGAGGGTTAGGGGGGAATTTTAACAAAATTTTTTCTTTACTTTGGTGAAATTTTTACTTTCCCAAATAAGGGATGTCAATCATTCTCTGAAGCTTGTACATGAACCTGCACCTTGTTGATGACACTGTGTTGGTCTTTGTGATTCCAGAATAATCTGGTTCTGTTGTCTCACAGGTAAGTACTAGTGATCTGGGAGTCATAGTTTGAAAACGGTTCATTGTAGAGAGATGGTCCTTAGTGAAGTTCAGTAATACACTTTTGTTTCTGTCATGTTTCAGGAAATCTCTGGAAGATGACAGGACTCAAACCTATCACCTGCCTTTTTCTTTTGCATCTGCTTATCGAAGTAGCATCTGGTTTGTTTGTTGTAAAAACTGAGGCTGTAGTTGTCAGAGCGTTGCTTAAGACCCCTTTCCTTTGCCCTTTTATTGTCTCTCTGCAGCTTTGTGGGGAGTAGATTCTATAAAGCATGCCCCTGGAAAGCAGAGGCTGTTAAAAGGTTTAAGACAAATTTGTTTGAAGACAAAGACGGCATTGACGAAAATTGTGGATAGGGACTGAAGGGCTTTGCAGCGCAACAGAGCCTTGTCTGTGCAGGACTCAGCCTGCCTCTAAGTTCCAGCAGGCTGCTGAGAGGCAGGCCAAGAAGAGACTCTCCAAGACCCTGTTCCCTTCATCTGTAGTCTGCCATCTGGACAGAGGATGGCTAGAGGGTTCTTGGAACGTATAGAAAGGAATCCTGAGGGCTGAAAATAAATGCCACTGGAGACAGGAAGTGTCTGAGACTAGGAGAGTTGGAGGAGGGGAGTGCTCTGTGGGTCACAGTACTGGTAAAGGGTGAGGGACAGGCAAGGAGAGCTGCTGTGCTGTATTGGAAGGTGAAAAGCCTTTCCTTGGAGTTCTAAGCACCCCTCCATTTACTGCTTTATATACGTAAGGGCATCTTAGTTGTCTGCTCAGGGTGATCTGAGTGATTTGGATCTTTTTCCCTTGTACAAAGGGTCACATAAATTTGTAGCTCTTGGCATATTAGGGCTTTTGAAATCAGAAAGGTTTATGGAAAGATAAAATGGCTCCAGCTAGTCTTAAATTTGATCTTTATTGTTGCCTTGAAGCTGTGTGTTACTTCAGCGTGGTGTTTGGTGGGGTTTGCTGTGGTTAGGGGAGATGATGTTATGAGTGGACTATGTTTCCCTGAATTACTTTTCTATGTATTAAAGTCAGTGAGGTAAGATATTTTATTCCTTTAGTGTGCTTTAGTAAGTGTTGTAATACTGGAGAATAACATTCTTCTTTTCTGAGTTATGAGGGTGGCACAGTCTTTGTATTCTTCTCAGAATGGAAATGTCAGCTAATCATATCACTGATCTTTTCTTCCTATAAGAGCCTCTTAAACCACCAGAGAAACCTTCAAGTGAGAATTCTTTGCATTACCTGTTGTGCATTTTTAAGGGTAACCAGTCAGATAACTTCAAATGGTTTTGCTTTGCCTGCTGGCCTGTGAGTATTAAGTTGAAATGAGGTAAATTTTCATTTCTCAAGGTGTTTCAAAGAATGTGGTCATGAAGCATCTCCTTGCTATTACTGAGCTTTTCAATGCACACCATAAATGTCTCTTCATGAGATTTTGGAGCCATTATCATCTAAAGGATGCTCTTAAAAGGCCCAGACACTGATTCTGGTGCAAGTTAGATGCTATGCAAAACTGAACTGTTTTCCTTCACTTAACACTTCTGAAAAATGAAAGTATCCTCAACTGTTTACTGTATATCCCATGTGAAAGTGGTGGTATGTTTCTTATTACTGTCCTTGGCAGGGGAGTGTGCATTGTGTCAGCACTTGCTGGGCTACTAGATCTGAGCTGTAGCCGAAAGTCTTTTCTGGGTAAGAGAGATTCCCAAAGCAATTGTTTTATCAGCTGCATGGGCTGGCAGCCTTCTTGGTGAGATCACCGCAGGTAGTTTATTATTTGATTGAAAATTAATGGGACAATTAGAGCATGAGACCTAAGAGTAGAAAATGCATGTTTGGAATGAAGATCATGTAAATGAATTAACAGTAATTTTCAGGTATTTCATGGTACTTGTTTAGCAAATAAGCCTGTTAGACTCATGTTTTAATAGTTTGCTGGTAGGATTATGTAGCTGAAAGACTAACAGAAATCTTAGTCTGAAAATTCTAATTTACATATTGACTAATAACTCCAAATTTGAAACCCAGATGAATATTATAAATTTCTTGTAATGGAGAAAGTAGATCCTTCCACAGCAACATTTCTACTGCTATAAGGGTTGTTTTATTTTTGTTTCTGCTTAAATTGCTCTATATTACCACTTCCAGTGTGTCAGTAAGGACAGTAATTATTGCAGAGGCTCCACACGCAGCTACTGTTTGAGTCTGTAATTAGGGGGGGTCCAGGCTATCTGTGCTCAGGTTATGTTGTGCTCCAGCTGCAGTGTGTATTTCCAACCCCATAGCACAGAGCACAGCTGCGTAGTGTTGCAAAGGGAAATACCAATTTATGGATCTACATGCATCTTCTTCTGGAGGGATACAAATGAATAGTGGATAATATGATCTCTGTGCCAGCTCATTAATTTTCATATGATTGTTTAAAAAAAAAATCCAGAATCCTTAAATGTTTTAGGATTGAATACTGGTAAACTGGATTCTTTGCTAAGTTTAAGAGGAGTGTGGCATGTTCTTTGCATTTGCAGACTTTTTCCCAATGTCATTACTCCTTTCGTTAGACCAACAGCTTGCCAGAAAAGGCATTTCAGTAGTTTGCCAGTGTTTACGTGAGTCATTGCTGACTCTTGCTAAAAGTGTTTTATGTTGTGTATATCTTTTGTTGTTGTAAATGCCGTGAGTTTTTTGTTTGTTTTTAAACAAGCAGATTATCTGTTACTGTACTAGGATATGGAGAGCCTGGTGATTCATATCAATGGACTATAATTATCCATTGAATTAGGTGTCAGAAGAAAAAAATAGGAGTGAATTATTATCTATCCCAAGTTTTAAAATAATAAATGGGGTTAGTGTGCACGTTTACTTGTAAGTGACATGTGGAGTTTGAAGCATGATAAAGGTTTTTGTTGAGGTTTGGACTATCTGGAAAAAAAAGAGATGAAGGTTGCAGGTTGGAATGACAGGCAGGTCAGAGCTGGAGAAGCCATGCACAGTTAAGTTTGCTTTGTACTTCCCAGGCTCTTGCAGTTGTCAGATGGGCATGATGTAAAGGTTTTAAATACAATCATGGAGTGAGTATGGCTGCAAATTACAAATACAGAAAAAGTTGGATAGGTAGGGGAAGAAGTGACAGCTCTGCTGGAAGCAGAAGGATTTCCAGTTATTAGAGATTAACTTCTCTCCTTACATGGAGCTGAGCCCAGCAGTCTCTTTGCGTAGTTTGCTTGTCGAGGTGTAAAGATGCCTGTGCCTGTCGTACTGAAGCTGCACATTTATGATCTGTATGTGCAACGGGCCCTGCAGTCTTGAACTCTTCTTGCATTTTGAAACTTAACTTGCTTGGCATTGCGTGCCCAAAAGCCCTTTAATGTACGTCCTTTGGGATATGTACCATGCAGTACGTATGTAAAATCCAGGGGGCGGGAAATCCATGCATATTTATTACCCTGGTGATATCCCTAAAAGTTCCTTTGGCTATATACTTTTTAAAGTTTTGGTTATTGAACTAGAAGCAGTTTTAAGACAACCTCTACTGTGTCTTGTTTGTTTTGTTTTGCTTCTAGACATGACTGTATAGGTGCTGATTATGCTTTTACTTTTAAATTATATAACTGGACATACAGCCAGGCATTTTTTGCTAATTGGTCCTTTGTTTTTTGTTAAGGTAAAGAAATGAGATTTATTCACAGTGTAAGTGGATGTTAACGTTTCTCAAGAGATAGACTTGCCCTATCTCTTTAAGCATCTGACAGAAGATGGTGTCAGAGGGGCAAAGGCAGAGTGTGAAAATGGCCCATTATGAGCTACTCAAGCCACGCTACTGGAGTTTAAACTCTTACGCATCAAGACGCTGTATGTACTATTTGACCCTTAGCAATTTAATCCATTTTTGTGCTATTCCACTGTCTAAAACTGGAGAATATTCCACATTGCAGAGATGTAAATGGCTTGGTTAATGATATTGTAATTGACCTTTGAAAATCGCATGCTAATTAGTGTAGTTTTTGCTTGAGTCCTTTTCACAGCACTGCAGACAAAAGACTGCTTTGATTACTGTAGCTTAGTGACTTTAAGCAAAATTACATGAACTTGCTATTAAAATCCAAGCACAATAAAGAAGTGAATAATAACAGCAACAATAATAAAGCATTAGATTAATAGCAGATACTCCAGAATAGCGTGTAAGAAGAATTGCCCTTCTCAATTTGCTATACAGGCTTGCTTTTGACGATCTGTTGGGCAAAAAATTATCTTTAGAGTGGGCTTTATGGTTGACTTCGGAATTAATTCTCCTGGATGATGAATGCAAACTAGCAACTCTGTGACCCTAAACAGTATGCTTTAAATCCCCAAGATTTAGGTTTAATCCCCGGGGTGGAAGTTGAAATTCTATAAAAAGAATTCTATGTCTATAGAAGGAATGCCTCAAACAAGTACCCAACCATCTCTTCAAAGTTAGTTCCCAACCTCATGTCTGTTTCACCCACTGCAGTTAATGAAGCTGTGCTCTAATAGAAATAGATGGGTAATACAACTAGGCAGGTTAAAACCTATGACTCAAGTCTTAGTATTCCTTTTCAGTCCTGGAAGAAGTAAAGATGGAATCCATAAAAAAAGAAAGTGTAACAAAAGCCCAATCTTAATCAAGCTGGATATGTTGGTAGGAGAGACTTTTTCTGGGGAAAGAGTGCGCTCTGAGATGTGTACGCTCAGTCATGCTTGAAGAAAAAAGGTATTTGATGATCATATTCACATGTGGGGCTAAACTCATCATGGTTAAAATCTTCAAGAAACACTCAAGAGCCTTTCAAAGGAAAGGGTGATATGCCTGAAAACTGTGGTGGTTTTCAGGCGACTCTAATCTGTCATGTAAAGTTTTTTGACTTCATCAATTTGGCAGTTAGTTTTTAATGTTTAAACTAAGTTGCTTCTTGGTTATTCAGTTTTCAGCCAAAAACTGGTTCTCATCTAACTTGGGTCTTCACAGCAAGTTTATTCATTCTCCTTACACCGGCATTCTAGGTAATGACACAGTAAAAGGACAAGAATTTCAGTGGCTGTTGGAAATTCTGCTTTTACAACTGAATTAATGTTTTGTTCCCAAAATAGGATTATTTGCTGTGTTCTCTGACATATCTGTTGCTACTGAAGAAGTATATTGCCATATCTCTGAAGGCATTTAAGACCAGCTTTCTAGGTTAAACACTTTTATGACTTAAGGCTGCATACAGGGATGTGATACAATATATAAGTAAGGATTTAGAGATTGCCTTGGACTGCAGGTGTTCCCATTGCATAAGATCGAGAGAGCACTTTGCAGTGGAAGTTGTAAAACCAGAAATGGGTCAGACAGCACTTGTGCAAAGTTTGGATGCAATTTAGTGGTGGGCATACAATTTTTTTGACTTGAGAATGGTAGCATATAAAGTAAGAATCTAGTAATTAGGCCTTGTCTACCATATTGCCTTGAGAGCTTGAACCCCATGTGTGAGAAAATTTCTCTATTTATTGAATTTTACAAGAGTAACAAAATTGGTGAAACAAAGAAAATTAACCAGCAGAAAATGTACTTACAAGATGCGTGTTGGGTGCCTTGGCTAATTCCAATCCCCAAAGCACACCCCTGAAATCAAATCTCCCTCCTTTAAAGGCTTTTAAGTCCCACCCCATTCACATAACAGAAGGGATGTTCCCTCGCCTCTGGTTGGTTATGTTATGTTTTGATAAGAGGCGGGGTCTTGATGAGAATGGCAGCCTCCATGGCTGCCACGTGCTGGGGGGTTTGCTTCATTTACATAAATTTCACAATTTCCCTGGAATTTTCCCAGACGTGTTCAAATTCCTTCCAACTTCACAATATGCCTATATATCAGTAGAAAGCCCCTTTAGATTAGCGCCCTCTGTTTAATATGTTTGCTTGTAGTAAAACTTTATTTCTCATACAGGTTCAACAAAAATCTTTAGAGAAAACGTGTGAGCTCACACATGAGAGAATGAAGGGCAGTTATTCAGAACTGAAATGCAGTTTCTCTCATGTAAAAGATGTTTGGAAAGACAGAAGGCCTAAGCAGTGAGATTCGAATTGAGAGCTGTTATTCTTTCATTTGATTCTTGGCCTTGCAAGAGTCATTGCATCCCATTAATCCCTAGATTTTCTATCACCTTACATCCTGAGTGTCCAAGTGGCTTTTTACTGCAGTTTTACACTTTGGGAAAAGATAGCAAAGTGGAAGACATGAGCTAGCTGCTAGAGATATAGGAGACTCTTCATTGGCCTTAAACCGTTTTAAGTATCAAGGAGTATTTTATAGCTACCAGCTCTCTGATATTCAAAGTCAAGTATTCTGGCATTACTAGAGTTTTGCTTCACATTTGCTGCTGTGCCTTAGAAAGTGAAAATAGTAAGTGCAGATGGTGCCTCACGTGTCTTACCCTTGGTAATGGGGAAAGACAGAAACAGGGCTGACTTTTTGATTCTGTTTCCAAGTAATTTCCTTTTATCTGCTCCACTTTATAGCCATTTCCTCCTGGATTTTTCCACTGTAATGACTGTAACAATCACTGACACAGGTTGCAGGGATTGAGGGCTCTTCTCCAAAGTGCTATGTAAACGCTAGTTAATGTTCTGATGCTCTCAAATGTGCGGGCCACACTCTTGACTGGAGTGAAGTATTCCCGCCTTTCTTAGAAGGATGGATGCCTAGGCTTATGCCTGGGATTAGTCTACAAAGACTTTTTGTTGAACATTTAGGAGCTTGCAAAAATGTGAATAACAGCAGCTGAAGTCAAATTTGGCAAGGGCTTTGTTAGGACCCCTAAAAAACCCTGATGATTTATGTTGCTGCCTTTGCCTTTGACATACACGGTATTTTTCACTTTGCCTACATTTCAGAGAAGCTGTTTCATATGTGCACTGATTTGGAAGTAGAATGATCTGCTAAAACATTACCATATTTGTTTTGAGATTGTCAGTTTGCTTCTTTCTGAAGGTAAGGTGTAAAGCATGTCTGATAAGTGACCTCTACAAATGCAGGGTGGTAATTTTTATGCTCAGAATTTATTTCTGAAATAGTCTCTCCTCCACTTTTCTCCTTTTTTCATACCAATCAGTAACTGATAGATTATCTTAAAGCTTCTGATTGTTGCTGTCTTCCTGTAATGTAGGTGTTGGCTTTACATTCTTTTGTTGCTAATCTTTGGTGCCCCACCCCCAGTGCTCCCAAGTGCCATTTCCCACACACAATTCCTGTGGTCCAAGTCAACCATATTCTATGGGTGCAGAACTGTTCCTTTGTTTAGATTTGTACTGGATACTGAAGTGCAGGGAGTTCATCAGTGTGTCCCTTCCTAAGCAAGCATTTTTGCTTACTTTTGCACAGAGCTTGCAGACTCATCTCAGCTAGAAACTGCAAAAGAACAACCCATTGGCTGCCAGATTTCTCATCGTTTACAGGTGTAAATGTTAAACTGCTTGAATAAATAATTTTCTTTTATTTAAAATACTTGGCAATAAGAATCTATATCTTCAGTCTTAACTTGGAACCAAAGTAATTATTTCCTTTACCCCAGTGTGGGAGGAGCATTCCAGAGTCGCATCAGTGTGTCTGTACAATAGCGAGGATGGTGATGGAAGAGATGAATGAACCCTTGAGGACATAGGGGAGGATGTGCACGACCAAGCTCAGAAGTGAGTTTTAAAGGAGATTGAGTGAGGGCCTGACACTTTTCATTTGTTTTAAATTAAAAATATTGTAGTGTCTGAGCCTGTAGTTGTATGCCTGTTGTACTCACTAAGCTATATATGGCATGCAATCTGTTTTATAAAATTGATACTCTCAGTTTATTTCAGTTTACAACACTTCGGTTGTATTTCCCGATACCTCTTGTTTTTAACAGTTTGTTCTGTTTTTGACCAAAGTTGCAGCCTTTTTTTAGTATTCAAAAATTTTCCTTCCTTTCCTTTGTTAACGGTTCTCTATAACAAAAAGTTGTATTTGTAGGATATCAGGTTTCTGTACTGGAACCTGGGTACTGTTTCATTGTTAACAAAACCAATCCAGTTTCAAACTTTTTTGTTGTTGTTGAAAAATTGCTGATAGTTTTTAGCACCTTAAGGTGAGACCATTTGACTAAATTAAAAAAAAAAGGGAAAAAGGAAAGAAGCCAGTTATGCAGGAGAAAATGTAACTACTTTTTCTTTCTGCTTGTTTTGTAGGCTTCAGGGATATGTATGTGCCTGATCATGTTTAATTTTAGCTAAAGTCTTTCTCAGAAATTTCTTTCCTGTTCTCCCTCTGTGGTACTCCTGGATTGTATCACTAGCTAAATTTTGCAGCAGAGACTTTTATACCGACTGGGAGTTGTTGGGTGGAGCATGTTGGTAATTCATACAGTTGTTTCCTGTTCTTGGGCTGAAGGGGCAGTGCCTGCTCTAAATTACCTGCTTGATGCTCTTGCCAAGAACATCAATCTTCTCTTACTATTTTTTATGTTATTTTATGAGCCTTCCTTTGAGAGAAGGTGGAGAGAGTTTTGAGGGCTGATCCAAATAGGGGTCTTCCAGCTCTACAGCCATTTGCCACAGTTACATAAATACCTGTTGTCCAAGTAGCCGGTGTGAGTGCCCATCTGTGCGAAGCAGGGCAGCTTTCACCTCCCACTGAAACATTTATTTTCCCACAGTACTTTGTTAACCCTGTGTAAGGACCTTTCTTTAACGCCAAAATTAATTATTAAATTCTGTCTAGCTGCTTCTCTTTTTAAAACCTAAAAAACATTTAAGATAAGTTGAAAAGAATGCTCTTGAGCACTGTGAAGTCCAATACTGAACTACATTACATTTACTCTTTTAGACAACCCTTCCTAAGAGGGATCTGTGTGTGTGTGGTTTCAGACAGTTTGGCAAACGCTGAAAACTTGGTCTTTCCTGTATTAGGCCATGGGCAGATGTCCACTAAGAATGATTAGGCAAAATTTATATGAAGGCCTTGTAAAATGGTGCGTGTGTTTTTTTCCTTTCTTTTTTTCCCCTCCTCCCTTATCCTCTAACTTGAGAAGTTTTATGTGGGTGTGTATTTTTTCTAAATTTATAACCCCTGGCTTTTGCCCTGGTCCGGTAGAAACTGCTCACCCACCCTTTTCCGTTTCCAGGCGGATTGCTGTTCTGTTATTTCAGTTCTGTAACTTTCTCCAACACTATCCTGTTTTGCTTATTATAAAGTGCTTGCAATAACCCTTTCAGTGCTGCTGTCATCTTTGCCTTAAATCAGGACTGGCCGTTGTATTCATTAAAAAAAACCGACAACACAAAACAAAAATCTTCTAAAAAGGAAATTAAAGATTTCTCCCTTGTTACAGCTTTCTGTTTGAGTGTATGGAAACGTGCTATGGCTTTCATTTGTGTATTGATCATTGTAGTGTCCCCACAGAGGTTTTTTTTCATTATTATCAATACTAATCCAAAACCCTCACTGCAATGGGATTTCTTTACAGCTTTGACAGAGAAATCCCTTCGGCTCTGAAGCTGAGGCAGCACTATCTTCACATGCCAAATGAATTAGCAGAATTTGGGGAAAACATTTACATCCAGCTATGTCTTAGAGTCAATTTTCTTGTTCTTCTCTTTTGCTTCTTCATTCCTGATCCAGCAGCAGTTGATATTGACCTGTAAGGTCTTTGTTTCTTTAATACCAGTGTTTAAGCCTGAATGAGCTAAGTAGCTGTGTAAAAGTAAAGTGAACCTGACTGACCTACTGTTTGGTGTAGTGCTGTAAGTGTATTGTCAGACCAGAAAAGTAGCCTCAAATTTGTTCCTTGTCACAATTCAGTATTTATTTGATTATCTTGGGAATTAACTTGGACGACCCTTACGTGCAAGTTATGATGGAAGACATTAGAAAACAAGGTTAAGCAGTAGGTTAGTGGGTATTTTCCAAAAGAAAGAGTAAATTGTTCTCTTCAGTAGTCAAACAGACAAACTCAAATAGATTTTTCAAAAACATTGGAGGGAGTCAGTCAGGGATACACCTATAAAATAACACTCAGTGCTGTAAAAGTAACTTCTTCACACTTGTGAAAACCCTGGTCTGGAAAATAGGGTACTTATGGGTACTCTGTCTCCTCTCTTTCCTGACCAGATGTGAAGAACTGAGTTTGCTAGTGAGTGTTTCTTTTTAGATGTAGAAAGATGTTTCATTCATATGCAAAGCTCCCCTTGGATGAATAATTAAGCTCTGAGTGTACTGTAAGTCTTTCCAAGTAGTAGAGGACTGCTATTCTCTTCTGTGCCCGGCTTTTTACTTAACATGTACGTTTCCTTAATAAATGGGAATTTTTTAATAGTAATTGAAACAGATCTTTTAATGCTGTTTTCAAAGCACAAAGTAGCTGGGAGATGGTTGAAAATGGTAAATCATCCATACTAATTTCTCTTATCTAAGAACTGCTCTTTGAGCTAATGTCCAGAATAACTGGGACAAATGTTCCTGTTCAAATTCCCCTTGGAAGTGGAGCAGTAATTGGATGCATGTTTAGCCTGGGAACAAATAATCCGTGCTGAAGTTTATGGATTCTGCTTGGGAAAGGCAA
Source organism: Pithys albifrons albifrons (assembly GCF_047495875.1). Taxonomy (NCBI): domain Eukaryota; kingdom Metazoa; phylum Chordata; class Aves; order Passeriformes; family Thamnophilidae; genus Pithys; species Pithys albifrons. The sequence goes on along the minus strand of NC_092463.1, from coordinate 48,731,970 downwards.
AAAAAGAGAAGTGGGCTATATCAATGCTTTATTTTGTCAGAAGGGATCTTAAAGAGACATAAAATATTTCCCTGCTCCCATGTGTCTTTACCACAGTGAGGATGATTCAGCTTGTGTGTGTTCTCTGGAATGCGTACATGTAGGGAAGGAGAGAGGAGAAAAGGATTTCTGTAGGTGCCACTAACTGAAAATACTGTGGGAGATAACGTGTACAGCACATTGCCTCACCATGGAGTTGCCTACTTCAGCCAGTTTATCATCTTTATTTGCATGTTGACTAAAAATAAGGGGCTTTTTATCCTTGTTAACAAAACACGTTTCTCCAGAAGACCTCACTGAAGCAGGAGTTCATTGTTTCTGAAGCAGTTGTGTTGGCAAATAGGCTTTAGGTTTCTGTGGTAAGTTCTTTTGTCCATGATAGCATTTTGGGATCCCAGCATCAATGTGGCTCACTCTGGCTCTGATTGGACAATTTATATTTAGTTGCTGGTTTCCTGTAATAGTTTTCAGATGGAGATGTTAAAGAACACATGCCCTTGTGCTGCTGTAATCCCAAAAGAGCATGGGGGAGTGAAAAAAAAAGAAAAAGCATTGATGTCTTTCCACAGAAGTAGTTCGGAAAAAAACAGCAGCTGCTTGCAGATACAGAATGCTGAAATTAATTTTTAAAAAATTAGGTAGCCTGTAAAGCCAAAATGCTCAGAAATCCATGGGAACATCACTTAGATTTTTTATCTGGAAAGAACCTTAAAAAAGCTGCAGGAAGGTCTACATTTTTTCTTTAAATTACAAAAATTGTGATTCTCCAGTTTAGGATAGTAGTCAATTGATATTAACTAATAGTCATCCACACCACCTCATGACAGCTCCTGTGTCCCATATTGCTGGTGCACTTCCAATGCAAATTAATAGATGCCCCAAAACATGTCACATATGATTCATTTATACTGTCAGAGACATCTTTTATTTCAAGTAAAACTGAAAACATACCAAATCTACTCTCAGCCTGGGTCTAAGGTGACCTCTCCAGAAATCCTGGCTTAGAAGAAAACTGAGTTCAAGTTTTCATGTGAGATGGGTTTCCAGAACTCTTAGGAATTATCTTTACCTAATGTTTTTATTTATTAGCTTTAACTATTTCTTACTCTATAAATTACTAACCAAATAAATCACCCTAGTTTTCTTTGATGAGCTTTCAGGAATGTGCCTCCTCTTTATGTAGTGCTGGTAGGTAGCTGCCTGTAAGGACCTAACTTCTAGTTCTTCTGTGGCCATAGTGAATCTTTGCCAGCTCCAGAGGGACAGCAGGGCCTGACCATAGCACAGGATAAAATAAGGCCCTGGTGCCAGACAGTACATACGTAGGATCTTTGTTGAGTTGTTGATGAGGTATGATTCTTTTCCATGACGTATATGACAAAACTGAAGTGCTGCTACCACTGTCCTCATAATGTATTGGACCTGTTTGGAGTCCTGGCCAGTATAACTTACTTCGAACAGGGACTTCTCAAGCATGTTTTAGTCTGGTTGGACTAGAGCTAGTTTGTCTCATGTGGTTACTCAGCACCATTTTCATTTTTTCTACCAGCTAGTGGGAGCAAATCATAGAAAGGTGGGGATGGGAGACCTAGTTGGTCCCCAGATCCTGGAGCAAGATCATGTCAAAGACTTGCTCTAATGGGGACTCCATTCCTGTACTTAAAAATCAAACACACACTGCTCCACAAGCAAAATAATACTAACCTGGTTTATTTCTTGCTTAATTCAAATCCCTTTGTGATGGACAGGAAGAACATTTTGTTTCTTTTCTCTTTACAGCAGTGTTCTAAATTTTTGGAAGGTGTTATCTGGTTTTCCTCCCTCAGGTTTTCCCTCTGTGAGATAAATAATACTCTTCTTGTTGCTTTCTGTGTTACAGCTCCAGATGAGGCCTGATAGATGCTGAGAATTGCTTTTTGTCTTGTGGGGGCAACATATTTGTACAGCTCAGTAGCGTTGCCTTTTATCAACAGTATGGCATTGTTGATTTCTAATTAATTGTAATTTTTTGTGATCTATTCAGTCCCTGTATAGGTATACTTGATTACATCCTAATCTGGGCCACCTAGAGAGAAATTAAGCAATTTTCCCATTTTTTTAAGGCTGGTTTTCTGTAACTGTCAAATTATTTAAAATGAAAATTCAGCTTAATAAATATATAGTCTTTAGACATTGGAACCATTAAAATAAGAATAATGTTGTACCCCGTCCAGAGTTCTGTGGGGCCCTCCCAATTGCTTCTGTGTTTTTAGGTAGTGAATATTTAATCTTTATATTTGTCTAATGTGTAGCTTTCCCATTATCCTAAAGTAGTTTCACCTAGGGCACAAGTGACAGTCACTTCAACATCCATTGATAAAAATGCTTTTCATATGATTTATTAATTGTGTCAGTGTCTATTTGCCCACAGACAGTAAATGATCAACAATTACCTGGAGTAATTTTTGTTATGTGTGGTAGATTCACCCTCTGGTACAGACATGAAGCTGTGCAGCTGTTTGGTTCACAGCTATCGGGGAATGGCAGGGTGAACAGAAAGGGGAGGAAAACAGTCTCGTTGGAGACAGTGCAATCCTGTGATTTATGCAGGGCAGCCTGCCCAGGGCTGGTCTGCTAGAGAATATTTTTCTCTGCAGCATTTGAGTGTGACTTATTTGCCTGTTTTTAACCTACTACAAGGAAAATAAACCTTTTAACTATTAATTGTGTATTTCTTTCCACATGTGTAATTTCTAACTTGATATTGTGGGAGGAAAAAAATCCCAAACAGTCTTTGTTTTTGAGGGCTTCTTGTTTAGTTGCCTTGTGCTGTGAGGGTAGTGCTGAATACTTGAGTGATAGCAGGGCTGGTGAGAATGAGGGAATAGATCTGAAGCTGCTTTCAGGCTATGTAGAAGAAGAGCAGCTCATTGCTAAAGTGCCACTTTTTACAAGATTTATTCTTGCACGTGCACGGAGAAGTTTAGGTATTTTATAAAAACTCCTCTGTGAGTTTTTGCTGCTTTTCCCTAGTGGACTCCCAAGATTTTGTCAGAGTTGCGCTGGGGAGATTTTACACCTCCAGACTCTTGTTTGGCTGCAGGCAGTTTCCTCTGGGCTTCCTGTTAAGTGGCTTTGGTGGCGGTTTTACATTGTTCCTCTCTGATGACTCAGAGAATCAGGAAAGAGATCCCCTGGTGAATAAAATGCGCAACCACCAAACAGGTGCCTGTATTCTGGGGTAGCAGAGGACAAACAGCCTCATTCTGGACCTTTCCCTAAGATTGTTATCTGCAAGTATGAGACTCAAGAGGAATGGTTCATACACACTGAATGGGTAAGAAAGAGCCTGCATCCTCTTTTGATTCTTCCTCATTAAAACCATGTGAAAATGGAAGCCTTTATTTTCCTTTCTAGTGGCAGGGTACATGAAATAATGGCCATGTTTTGTGTCTCAAAAAGAACAGGAGATCTCTGTGTATGAAATATACGACTTGTTTACACAAGCCGTATATTTCTGCCACATTTTATTAGGTTTCTGCCACATTTTGTTAGGTTTGCTTTTATGGTGTGTGCATTTGGTGGGGGCTGGTTAGAGTTGTCTGTGTTTTAAAACAAGGTGGATCTACTCAGTAAAACCACAAAACATCAGGAACTGTGTGATTCCTGAAGAGGTGTCCATACTAATTATTTTAAGCATTTGCCAGCTTATGGTACAAACAAGAGCTAAACTCCTTAAATGTGATGCTCCCTGACATGGAATACAAATTACTTTAAACTTAATCAGTATGAAAAACTAGTTTAAGTAGTTTCAAGTAGTAAAAACTAGTCTGAGTTACTTTACTAGCTTTGTGGGTTTAAAAATACTGATTTTCTTTCTCTCTGCTGTTGAATCTTCTCAGCAACAGAGAATATACCATTAATGGAAAGAAGGTAACTACCTAGAAACTTCTTTTTTTAGGAATCATGTTGTAATAATTGAAAACAGAAAATTTTCAGCTGAAATTTTTTTTTATAATTGCATTTGATTTTTACTAAAACAGATTCTGGTGTATTTTCATATGATGTCAGATTTATTTCTCTGCCAGCATACTTGATCTTAAGAGGATTTGTACTTCCACAGCTCAGTGCTGGCAGTTTATTTGTGCTTGACAGGTGACTTGACAAATGAAGAAAGTTGTTGTTGGAGTGTCACTTTACTTTTGTGCTGCTTTTAACCCTCTGTAATGAGTAAGTGCTGTGATAAACGCTTCGTGGGGCAGTTGCTTTAGTGCTCTGTTCCTGAACAGCCCAGATGTGACTCAGAGTTCAGGTGCAGACTAACCCCACAGTGCCGAGGTGCTTTAACTGTGCCATGGACCATGAATTTGACTGGCAATCTCTGCACAGGAGAGGCAGAGAGCGGTGCGAAGGGATCTGACTGGGAATACTTTGGCCATGTTTTTCAGCTGGACTGCTCTGGTCTGTACAGTGCTGCTTAGAAGGATCCTTTGCTTTGCCAACATATGTTTAAATTTGATCTTTTAAAATTCTAAAATTTTATTGGAATAATGTCAGAGTAGATAGGAGCTACCATATTCCTGGCATATCCTCCACTTTTTTTTTTCTAACTGTAGTGAAAATTCCATGATCTGACTTCACACAAGATCAAACATAATTGGAAGTTACTATCTTACAGTATCTGGTTTTAAGCTGTGAGATGAATTTGTCCCTCAGTGGGACTGAGTGTAGTAGATAGAGGCTAAGAACATATTACGATTAACTTGACTTTTGTTGCAGAGGTTTTTGACCCTTTGAGAGATTATATTAGAGAGTCAATTAAGAAATGGTGCTAAAAAGCAAAAGGTAATGGATATTGCTTATGTTAAAGGAATTTTTTAGATTTTAGTTACAAGAAGAACAATCTTTAATTGATTTGAGTTTTATTAAAAATTAATGCATGGTGTAGAACTTCAGGGGAATACAGTGTACAGGATCACCCTGTGCATCTGTTCTGCCTTGTTCTAACTTGCAAGATGCTGCATAATCATTTTAAGGAATTTCAGTTGTTGTGGCCCAGTTTGTACCTGGCATAACATTTTACAGCAAGTATTTAACTGAAAGTGTTGTATTACAGTGAGTAAAAACAGTGGCACACAAATGCTTGCATAAAAAAGAAGCTTCAGCTGTGAGTTTGTGGGAGACTCCAATATTATCTGATTTTAACATGCTGATGTGCTTTGCTTTATTAAACAACAGATGCTGAGGAGTGAATTTATCTAATTAAAGAAATTCCTTTTATGTTTATCTCTTGCCTAGATGGTTAAATAATGCAAGGTAATGGAAAAAGAGCTTCAAGTATGTTTTCCTGTTTAGCCTAAACTTTTGCCGTGTCAGCAGAAAATCTTGTTTTGATCTTTAGGGGTTTTTGTTTGGGACAGTGTGTTCCACTGGCCAGGTGAAGCAGCACCCTGGTGTGCAGGTCACTTGAGGAGAGAGGAGCTCATTGGGGTGGAATGTTGTAGGGCAAATACAAAGATGCTGCAGCAGGTACCTGCACATGGAGGGGACATGGTTAGCATGGGATTGTTCCTTACAGTGTAGTGCATGAAAACTTTGAGCTCCTCTTATGTAAAAAAAAACCAAAAAAGCACTCCAAACAAACAAACCTCCACACAAACAATGAAGAGAATAGAGAGTTGCTTGTACAGCCAGACTCTAGGATGCACGTGTTATGTGAAGACTCTTCCATCTTTTGCATAAAGATACTCACTTTTTAATAGCTCTGTCTTTGGCATCTTGCAGTACTCCCCAAAATGTCAAATATTTGATCCAATTTTTAGGAAAATATTGATTGTTGCTTTTAATTTTGCTTATAAAGAAGGAACTGTAGCAAAAGTCATCACAGTAACTAGTTTTTTCCTCTGTGTATGATTTGGTCAGGCTCTGATTGCACTTGTAAACTCATAAAAGAGAAGGAAGACTACAAGGGAGTTAAGATATTTGAAAATATTTTCAAAACTAATACCAGCAAAAAGTTCCCCCTGCCTTGCCTTTCTGCTGTTCCATCACACTTTAGCTGATGCTGGAGTTAGAACTGTACAAATAGAAACTGGAAATACAACTAAAATCCAGTTTCACTTAGAAAGTGTGACTTACAGGTATTCTTTGAGCAGGTCACACTGGACATGGGCATGTTCGCTCATGCTTTTTGAAGTGGGTAATGGTTACACATGCTTGTGGAGGCAGAGTGATCTGGTGCTGAGATTCATCAGAGGACACTGAGTTAGAAGACCCACCTTATCTTGCTTAGACTGTGGGTAGAAATCCTATGTGCCAGCATCTCTTTGACAGTGTTGTTAAGTCAGCTTGGCTGTTGTGGACTAACCTGCAGTGTGCTGATTATATTTCTTTGCATTGCAAAGTTTCTTTTTATAAACGAACTTTTGAAGGTCATCCTAGCTTGGGAGATATTACTTTATTTGCCTTTTGCTGTGTTGTGACACAGTGGCAGTGAAAAATGCACTGGCTCTGTAATCATTGCAGCATCATTTTTTTCTCTTCACAATTGCTATTTTTTCTTTTGTCTTCTTTTGCTGATTTACCATTTGGAATTATACAGACTATCACTAAGTCTTTACAGGCTGGTAGGGTGTCAAGTAACAAATATTTATTACACATCTATTTCCTCTTTCTCTCCTAATGACTTAAGTTTAAGGAAGGGTGTAAATCCAAGCATCCATTTCACAAGATATGACCTCAACGCACCCGAAACAGATATGCAGCTTGAACTTTGGTGATGTGATCTAAACTTCCTGTTTCTTTTGGAATCATTAACATATAGGCCTATGCATTCCTAAAGTCTTTGTAGTGATGCAGACAGAACTGTACCTTTTTGGTGTACCTTCACAATGGCCTTGCCCTCTGCAAGAAAGCTTTGCTGCAGTGGTAAGTAGGTTCTGAGTCACAGAGGTGAAGACCTCCATTGGACAGCTGGCAACTTGTTGACCTTCCTTCAGATATCATAGGATATACTGACAAACAGTCTCCTAGGTGAAATTGCACCCAAATTGGGCTTTCCAAGGACCGTGGTCAGAGAGCCACATGGTGCCTCATGAGTCTCTTCTGCTTGTCATGACAAGACCATGGAGCCTACACTTGGTCCGCAATGTTTTCTAAACCAGTGCAGGTTTAAAACCTTGATAACTGTCTCAAGATGGCTGTTTAAGCAATAATCTCTTCAACTCCTGCATAGTGGCCATCCCAAACCCCCATGGTGATTGAATGGAACAACACATACAAAAGGTTATTTGCTGAAACAAACACGTAGCACAAACTACAATGTTTAAATGTCAATTTAAGAATTTTTATCTTCTTATCATTACCCTGCTTGACTGCACTGTAGAATAACTGCTGTGTGGTGTGTTTTCCTGGGACATTTTTAAGTGCCAAAGCAATATAGCTAGACAGTGCATTCAGAAATCTGGCAGGGGTGAAAGCTTTGAAAATTCAGTGTTTGCAGCTTAGCATCTCAGTGCCTGTGCTACTGAGGAGCACTTGCTCAATTTTCTTGAAAAGTTTGTGTTCAACTTGTGGCATTGGTGTTTCACTTGAGAATTCAAGTATTTTGACATCTCCCTTCTGCTCAGTGCAGCCCCAAGCCCTTCTACAAATACTCTTTTGAGTTCTGCTGCATTAGTCCTGGTTCTGTGTGTACATGAAGGTGATTATATCTAATTGCAGTCAGAACTAGCCCATGCCTTGAAACAAATTTGAGTTGGACAGGAACAAAATACTTAGGAATATCTTAATGATTAATGGATGCTCAACTGACTCTGATAAAATATTGTTGGCCCCAAGATGTTTCCTCTTCTCCAAGCCACTGCTTTAAGCTAATGACTTTTGATTTTGAGCCAAGCACTGAAATTGAAAAAGAATTTATTTTTCTTGTGTGCTTCCGTCTTGTACTGACGCAAAGCAAGCCAAGGATAAAAAGTATATCATATGCTTGTTTTGCCCAAAAAAGCAGAAGTCGGAAAAAGCATAGTAAGCCTGCTTCAGAAGGCTGTTTATTAAGTCTCATTGCAACAGCAGGAAAAAGAGCTTTGAAGGATGTGACAAACAGTTCATGAAAGCCTGTTGAAATAGCTCATCTGGCAGACAGAGGTAGTATGAACACCCAAATATCTTATCTGAGGAGAAGTAGCTGTTTGAACAGTCCTCCCCGATTACCACACTTTCTGTCATGAAAGAAAGGGGAAATCTAAGGGTAGCAATACAGACTGTTATGCTTGGAAAGCACAGCACAGATTTAACAGATCAGGGCCAAAAATGTTCAGTATCCCATTCAGTTTTTACTGGATTGGGAATCCATTTTTGGAGAGTCATGTTTAGAATACTTTATGGTGTCAGAGAATGTAAGCCAAGATGCAAAATGCCAGCACTGCTGGCTGAGCTCTGTCTCACTGAAGGTATCTTAGTACTTTCTTGGTCAACTGTTAGCCAGCCCTCTGCTCATTTATAACTTAGTTGCAGATTCACTCTTCCACTTTCTGAAGCTGACAGCGAATCTCATTGATATGCTTCAGTTACAAAGTGAGGTGGCTTCTCCCATGTCATTAAAATGCCCTTATTTTGGTCTTTTTTTGGAGAAAGGAGGGTTACTGCTGTATATACAGGGATGATGTTCCTGTAGTGTTTGGATGAAGACTGAGATCTGAGGCTGCTCTGACTGCCAGGTTGTGTACAGAGGGAGAACATCCCCTGAGGACAAGCAAAATGTGGCAAATGCTCTCATTCTATACATAGCAGAAGTTTCTTTTATAAAATGCTTTTGCCAAGTCTCCCACTCCACTCCCCTGCATCCCATGTTGACCATGTCGTCACTGTGCAGTGACCTGGCTGAACAGTCGGGACCAGATTTCAGTCCAGCACCATTTCCCACACCCAGACAGGGCTGCTGGCTCTCTCTGGCCACTGCTGCTCCTCTGTGCTCTGGATTTTCATTACTGCAGGTTCTGGCTGCTGTTCCCTGTGCTCCGCCAGAGAAAGACCCCACTCACTTTACTGTTGACTCTGCTGTAGGAACCACAGAGAGGTGTATGGACCCATCAAAAGTTGGAGGGGAGAGTGACAACATGAGAGTCTTGAAAGCAAGCAGTGGGGCCAACAGTGGTGTCACTGTCTAGTGACAATAACTTACCATTTACAACAATTCTACCACATCTTGGCATTATTTATGTATCCTGGACAGTTCCTGCTACTGTCCCCCTTACTGTTTGCTAAATAGAAGGACTTGTAAATATAGTGCAAAATATCAAACTACTTCTAAAATTCTAATTCTAAATCTTTTGAGTTAATCTTTAGGAATGCTGATTCTATTGGTTCTTTTTAAACTACTTAAACCATTTGGGCTGAGAAAGTTGGGCCTGTTCAGCCTGGAGAAAGTGGAGACCTCACAGCAGCCTTCCAGTGTCTGAAGGGCCTACAGCAAAGCTGGAGAGGGACTCTTCATCAGGAACTGTAGTGATAGGACTCAGAGTAATGGGTTCAAACTGAAAGAGGGGGAAACTTAGGCTAGATATTAGAAAGAAATTCTCTACTTTGAGAGTTGTGAGGCACTGGAACAAGTTGCCCAGAGAAGCTGTGGATGACTGGTCCCTGAAAGTGTTCAAGACCAGGTTGGATGGAGCTCTGAGCAACCTGGTCTGGTAAAAGGTGTCCCTGCTCATGGCAGCAGGATGGAACTAGATGATCTTCCATGCCAAACCATTCTATGATTGTACTGCCCTTTATATTCAGCCTAGCTGTTCACGTAGCATTTGCCCTACAGTGCAAGATTTATGATCTCTCATTATGTTATTTCTTTCAGATTTTTTTTGGATGTCTGAGCATTCGAAAGTAGTTTAAGCATTTTTGTATTCATTAACAATGTATGTGTAAAAGCCTAAACTGTAAGCCTTATATGGAGAAAATATTATAAATGTAATACTTTTAAATAGATTTCATTAGAACTTGCACTGTGAGTCGTTGTTATATTAATAGAGCTATTCCCAAATATGGTTTTGGAACTGGGCCTTCTTCATGATGAATGCTGCAAATGACTTACAGAAAATAAGTATTTCCATTATATATAAAATTTTTCAGGGATAACCTCTTGGTCAGCCTGTTACACAGATCAGTGAAGCATATAGTATAGAATAATTTTGTAAGGTAATTCTGAACCTGCAGTACTTTATGCCAGATGATATTTTAGTCAGAAAAGTCTTTTTTTTATATGAAAAAGTGCTTACGAAGTCAGACTCAGGCTGTGACACAGAATCATGCTCATTTTAATACGTACTCTTAAAACTGGCCTGATCAGTTACTCTCCCACCCTTTGGAAATATTTAAATAAAAGAACAACCTATAAGAATATATATTCATTCTCATGGCTTATCTACGTGCAGTTAACAGTAACTCTTCACAGGTATTTTATTAATCTCTACCAGAAGCCAAGATTTAATTCAGAACTCCAGAATGTGCTGTTACAGGTCCTGTGTGTGTGCATTTTTTCCTTTTTTTTTTTTAAATTATTTTTCTTCCCACAGTAGCATATGTGCTTACTCAAAATGCCTCACCTCTTGATATAAAATAATGTTGTGGCACAAATTCTAGAAAACTCATCCTTGCTCTTACACAGAATCTCAGGTGATGATGAGTGCTCATATTAAGACTCGAGCATTACAAAGATACTTCATTAACAATCTGGGTCCAGAAAAGGGAAAAAGAAAACACTTTAGAGGCTTAACTTTTCCCTTTCTTCTTTTTTTTTTTTTAAACATCTTCCCTGCCAACTCCCTTTCTCCCTCCCTCCCTCCAAGTAAATTGCTTTGTGGAGTGGGTAGTGTGGTCAGGGCTTATAATGACAGTTGTATATACACAGGGTAAGAAGCACCACTAAAAGTAGCCATATAATTTATCTGTTTTACACCAGAACTATTCACAGCCCGATTTATAGTTCATTAATAATAACTAGGGGCAATAAATTAACTGTCAACTTTTACACCAGTTACTGTGAATTGCAGACGGAAGAGCATGAATTGCAATGGACAGTTTATTTCTGCTTCTTCCCCTAAGGTGCTTTGAGGAACAGAGCTTTTAAATGAGTTGAAGTTTCTTTCCTCACAGCTGTCTTGAGGGGACTCTTGATTATGGTCCACTCTAAAGCTATGAACAGAGAAATCAAAACCTGTTAATGATTTTTAAAAATCTTAAATTCCTGAAGCTCTGTCCTGCCAACAACACAGCATAAACCATCACTTTGCTTAGTGATGCTGGCTTAGCTAAAAGAAAATATGGGTTCTATGACTTACTCTGTGTGGGAGAGAACAGCAGCGATGCCCATGGATGCTAAAGCTAAGGAAGTGCCATGCATTGGCAGGCAAGATGCTCGTGCTGAGTGTGAGTCGCTGGCAGCACCACGCTGACTCTGCGTCATGTTTATTGGCTTGGGAGCTTTATTTCATGGCAGTCCTGCAGCTACATTACTCAAAGGTGTTGAACGTATTACTTTTGAATACAAGCCTTTGCCTTCCAGTCAGTTTTAATTACGGGTGTATTCTAGATACAGTAACAAAGCAGTTTTCTGAGGGGAATTTAATAATTTTTTCATTATAATTTGATTTCATGGAGCTTGTTAGAGGATTTTTGTAATGCATGATGGCTCACAGAACACTCTGAAGAGGAATTACATTGACCTACATATGTAAATATTGTTATGAGGTTAAATGCTGTTTTGTAATATGCTCAAGACACCACACTTAAGATTATTAAAAGAATCTTTTTTTTCTTTTTCTTTTTTTTACACCAGGCTCTAAAAGACTGTTCAGTATGACCTCGACAAACATAAGTTAAGGTAGCTGTGCAGGAACTGAAAGAAATCAGATTTTTTTGAAGATGCATTTTTTTTCACTAAAAAATTGGCATTTCTCCATGGTTGGAATATGACTTTTGAGGAGAGATTGCTTCCCATCCAGATTAGCACTCTAATAATAAGCAGTTGAGATGTTAGGTGCCTTCTGTGAAGGTGGATAACATAAACTTTGTGTGATGCAATCAAGCTATTTTAGGATTTTTTTTTTAATGTAGCTCATAGCAAGTAGTGTCAAACCAGCACCTCAGGATTTTTTCAGCGAAGAACCTTCCTTGTTCATGCTAATTATTTTCCTGTGACTAGTTTTTAATATGTGTTCCTGGAATATGTACGATCACCAAGATCTGTCCTTTGACATACAAGTTAGTTATCAAGTGACTGGCCCTCCTAGAAAGCTCACATACATTTCTGTCCTAATGAATTTCTTTTTCCTGAGCTAAAGATGAGAGTACTACTATGGTAGCCTTATGGTTTCTGAGGTGGAGGTGTAGAACTTTTCCTGTGCTCTGGGGAGCTATATGCTACACTTGAAACAGTATAGTCTCATTTATTAAACATGGATAAAACGTCTAGCCACTTCATAAGGTGCTTAAGAATGGATTAACTTGTACAGCTATTGAAAAAGACATATTTATTTGCATTTGTCACATTTCTGTAAAGGTACATAAAGTCTGTGCAAGGGTCTAACCACCTGAAAACTGGAGTAAAAATAACTGATTTTTATATTTATGGACAAGTTGTATGAAATATAAATATGTTCAAAAACAACAGCACCAGAGTGAGTAACCATTAGTAAGCCCAGCCAATCTGTTGCTTACCTTAGAATAATTACTGGTCTGCATTTGAAGAACAAATCTTAATGTTGCCAAACTCCACCTTTTTCCTGCCCAGTCTATATGTGGGAGTCTTTATATGACTTTGTTTCCTGTTTCCCAGACAAGGGAGGGGAAAAATGTGTTTTCTCCTTGTTCTGAAAAACAAAAGACAGGCAGTGAGTGCACGCCTGCAGCAGCTGCCAGCCAGAGCCAGAGCCTGTGGGGAGCTGCAGCCTCCACTGGGGTGCTCGGCTCGGCCCTGGGGAAACAGCCCTGAGTTCCACAGTGATCACATCGGGATTTACCTGCAGAGTTGCCTCAGAGACAGAAACTGGACAAAAGGTGTTCAAAAGAGCTGGACGTGTAGTTTTTATTATGTCCCTTTGACCCAGTCTTTGACATGTAGAAAAATTGTCATTATCCTCCTTTCCTTGCAGGATTTCTTCCCAAATCTCTTTTTTTTTTTCAGTTTTATGGATTAGTTTTTGTCACAGACTACTGAACTTTGAAGGATGAGTTTTGCAAGGGACAGAGGATACAGCAGCAGGGAGGGAGGGAACATGTGCTTAAGCCACATAGAAAGTCATTGTAGCCCTTTCTGAGTGCAATACTAATAAAGTTGTAACCACTGTAAAAATGTATGTGATAGCAACACAGTGATCTTTCTTTTGACTTGGAGGGGTATCTGTGCAGATGTGGCAACCATGTTTTTCCAATAACAAGTCTATTAGTTTAGATATTTACAGGGATTCCAATTCCATCCTGTATTATGTGAACAAAACCAGCTTCGGCCTTTTCCCACCTTAAAATTTCAATGTTACTCATATTTGAACACGCTAATTTAAAATAGTACAAATTGGGACTGCTGTGTTTTAAAGTCCACTCCACTGCTACAGATTACAAAAATAAATTTTATTTTCGTAGAGGCGACTTCAACCAAGTTAGAGTTCACATCTCCTCTTTATGCTCTCCTTTTAAGGAAAAAAACCTTTACTTTTGCTCTTTGTTGGAGAACTTTGTAGTTAATAATGTAACACATGATTGATAATGGAATTACAGGGCAAATAGTAGTGTGTCACTGTGTATTAGAGAAGTCCTATGAATAACTAACAGCTCTCCTTAAAATGGTTCCAGAACTAAAAGTAAGGTTTTGGGGGTTTCAGAGCATGGTTTTGAATTATCAGTTTGTTTTTCTCTGTTATGCTCCAGAAAGGAGTTACGTTGTGTCTAGGTTTGCTGCTTTTGCTCTGTCCGTCAGCACATCCTCTAGCTACAGGAATTCTGAAGAACATTTGGTGGGAGGGATAGTGTCTCTTACTGTTTTGGAGAAACTTAGTGGACTGAATAAATAAATTGAGCTTTTGATATTTTACATGTATTGAAAATCTAGATATAGTAAGTTTCCAACTTGGCTACGATGACACTGTTAATAAGAGATAAAAAGTGGGAATTTCCACTTCTGTATGCAAAGAGTAGTTTATCAATAGTAAATATGATAGTAAATCTGATAATTAGTAAATCTGCTCTGTAGCATATGCAACTATGATAATAATGAGGCAGTTTCTGTGCTACAAACTATTTTGCAATACAGGTTAAATATTTTCATTGTCATGTTCTTGAAAAATAGTTATAATTTGTCTGCTCCCCTGTAAGTAAATATTTGAACAAATACTGCAATTTCAAAATAGACAGGTCTCTGAGGATTAAAACAATATTTATAAACAAAGTGTTTAAGAGCATGCTTCATCTCCTACTTAGGAGTGCGATTCCCTATTTGTCCCAAATACATACTTCAAGCTTCATATGCTGCAAGATTCAGACATAATGCTCAGGCTCGATCTTCTTTAATGTTACTATGTAGAGTGATTCTTCAAAGGATGGCTAGAAAACTGCAGGACTGTGAGATTATTTTCTTTTGGTAGTCTTCAGCCTTGGTGAGCTGTTTCCTGACAGTTGTCTGACATGTGAGAGTGCACTGAACAGCTCTGCTTGGATTGTACTTCTCCTGTCTCAAGTCTGAGTCTCCCATTCCTGCAGGTGTTTTCCTGTGTGCTGGAGCACTCCTGAGTTCCTCTTACAGCAGTATTCAACACCACATGCTGGCAGTATGGGACAATGGAACAAGTAACTATGTGTAATTTGCTCTGCTTATGTTCCTATCACTCTCACTCATGGAAACCAATGTGCTGTTCTTTGCACGAGCATGTGAAGCTCTTGGTGTGAATGTTCTGCTGTTCAGCAGTTCAGCTAAGCCACTGGAGTGGCAAACCTTTCCTGAAACGGACTTCCTTTCCCTAGCTGGGTTCTGCTGTTTCTCTTGCATGTCTGATAACTCTGAAATTGCCTCATGGCGAGCTGCGTCACAGGATTAAACTGGCAGAAAAGTAAAATGCGCCATTTCCAGTTGCCTTGGTCAGGGAGGAATGGAAGGGAATAATCTCTGAAGAAGCTGGCTGACAGAGTGGCTCGGCTGTGTTACCAAAAGATGCCCTCACAGGGCTTCAAAATATTCTAGTGGCATTTTGTGTTGGTAGATTACTGAAGAACACTGTTAGGAGACCTTTATTTCTTGACTGCTTAAGCACTATTTAAATATTAATTTACTCTAAATGTGTTTTTTCCTCAGAGGTTTTGAGTATGAGAATGTCAATGTGGTTTTGTTTCTTTGTATCCATTCAGCCAATTTTTGAACAGCATTTCAGCTTTTGGTTTATTTAATATTTGTATGTGCACAGAGCAGCTGTTTGTTGCCTTCATGGAAATGGAAGGCTATTTGTGAAGGGTTACACAAGTAGAACAAATGCCAGGCTGCTGAGCTGTTTCTCTTGCCAGTCTGTTTCTCTTAAGCAACAATCTGCTAATAGAAGTTGAGGCACAAAAGCAGATGTCTACAGTACAGGAGGGCAATCTGGCTTCCTTTGTTGCATGGTAAGAGAGCATGGGCTTTCAAGTTTCATTGGAAGCTGGTTATCTAGAATTAGAAATGAGGCAGTAAATGAAGCGCTAAAGAAGGTAAACTGCAGCTTTCACTTTTAGTAGAGGTGTAACATGTTGAAGTTGGGAAACATCTGCAAGCTCTGACTTGCATAATGGCACTCTGTTAAACCTTGGGATTCCCATCCATCAAGCAATCCAATGATCCTTGAGTATACAGAGCGCATTTGTGGAGAGGGTGGGGGTGGGTCATGTTTTTCAGCAAGTTCGTGTATGGTTGGTTGTATTTTCTGAGTTCTGTATGTTAAAAGTGAGATGACAGTATTGAAGGAATTGGGGAACACAATTTATGCGGGGGGTCTTTCATTGCTGCTCACCTAATATCTTCCTTGTAAACGATGGGAGAAAGCATTTGCCCTTTCTGAGAATGACGGGAGAATAAGGAAGGCATTGGAGACAGTGGGCAGTAAAGTAGAACTGAGTGGCTTTCCACACTAATATTAGCAGAGGATAAGACATACTCATTCAACTTTTAGGCTGTATCATGTTCCGCACTCCTTTCTACATGATCCCTTGGGTCAGATAATTTGGCTCAAATCAATAACTGCTCTTTGCTCAAGGGTATTCAAGGATTACAGTGGGAGCAACACAATGATAAGGAGCTAATTTTATGTGGAAGAGGACATACCACTTTTGCCATGTGCTCTCCATTTGTTTCTTACAACTTAACTTTGAATGACTTTGCTGTGGCTTCCCTCCCCATGGCTGTGGGTGAGAAAGCAAAGAAAGTGGATTACAAGAAAAACAAGCTTTTTTTTTTTTCTTCATGAAGTTTTTAATCAAAGGTAGTACAATCTGTGTGGGATGAAATGATCCTAGTTATTACTAAGCTGATTAAATATTTATAACACAAGGGTTATATTATATTTATATCTCTTCTGTCTGGATAATGTAAGTAAACTAATGATTTAATAGATTTTTCTTTCCTTGCTGAAATAATGAGAACTAGCATTCTTTCTGTTGACTTGGGATGCAAATATTCTCTGAATTTCCAAAATGTTAGCTGTTAGAAACTGGAACATTCTAACCTTGCAACAGGTTCTTTAATTTGTTGGGGAATGGAGATCCAGATGAAATTTTGTGTGCTTTTTCATACCTAAAAAGATATTAGGACAGCTCCAGGTCTTTTGAGCAGTCATGCTTGCACTGTCTTGAGTAGGCACTTCGATACTTCTAAATGAGAAAGGTAGAAAAGCCCTGCAGTACTTAAAGACAGGAAAAAAATTCTAGTAATGAGGCATAAGGAGATTGTTTTTTAGTTATTTGTAAGATCAAGAGATGAATATAATATCTAACTAATGAAGTATAAAGAAAGGGGGAAGAAGGAGGCTATAGTCTAACAGAGAAAGAATGACAATCATAATTGGAAACATAAACAGGTGTTAAAACTATGAGGCTTGAAATATTCAAAGGATGTGCACTTTAACAATGGATGTGATCTGCCATTGAAACAAATTGAGAAGGATAACTGATTTTTCTTCCTTGGCATGCACACAAGATGCCTTTCTGGAAAGTGTGCTTTGGGCTAATTAAGCTTTGGGTTAAGTACAGGACTAACTAAGTGGAAGGCAGGCAAGAGCTGAAGGCTGGTTCTGACCCCAGAGCCTACCGCTCTGGTTGCTGTGGTGCACTGGCATATAGTGTTCCCAAGCATCCTGGGTCTGGTGCCTAATGCTGTGGCCTGCACCTAATTGTCCCTGTTTCTTCAATGGCCCCTGGAAAGGAGCTCTGGACAAGGCACTCTACTGTGGCTGCTTTCTTATGTGGGCTCCCGAGCAGGAGGTAGGTGGCTGCATCATCCCCTGCATGTGCACTGTCTCTGATTTGTGCAATCCCAGTAAATCAGGCTTTTCAGGGAAGTGTTGGGTAGGTTCTGTGGTGTGTAAGCCTGGCATGCCACTGGAGGAAATGTGTGAATCACTGGGTGGAAAAGTTGGGTGTTACCCCTGTACATCTTGTCTCCGTTCCAGATGTCTTCTGGCATTGTTGGTTGGGATATGTAGAAGGTTTTTGAGAGTACACCTGCACTGGAAGAAAGTCAAGTGCAGTTATTGGCAAAATGTATTTATTTTACCAGTATAGCTTGTTTTACTTGGACAGCTCAGAGGCATTGGGTGAGGGGTGACTTCCAAAATGTGTGTGCAAAGCACAGGTTTCCTCAGAAGTGCTGTGTCTGCAGTAGCAACCACTCTTTGCTGCATACTCAATTTCTGTAGGCAAAATATCTTGGCTCAAAAAAAGAGCATGTTTTTATTGTGAAATAATTAGAATATGTAAGCTATAAAAACCATAGTGGGGACACAACTATTTGTTTTATCTACAAGGTTAAAACAGATGAACTGAACCCCAAGAAGGCGTGTGCAATGATGATTGTACCTACCTGGTAACTCTTGTCTCGTAAGAGGAGCTGTACATTACCTGCATCTTGCTAACAGCTGATCTCATGCCAATTCATTCCTTCTCCAACTGGCTGCTTAAAAGGTAAAGTTTTATCTGACAAGGCTTTTTCCCCAAGGACTTTCTAAATCCTTGGACACTGAAGCAGTTTATTGCCGCTTTTCTTTGGGTGTAGGAAGCAAACATCTTTGTTTAGTGCTCCTGCCCTCCCTCCTCCATTAGGGCCACCAGGAGGACCTGATGGGCTGCAGCGCTGAGGGCTAGTGAGAGGCCTGGGGTTACAGGGCAGTGTCTGTCACTGCTCAGCAGATTGACAGCAGTGTGACAGTCCTCAGTGGTGTTAGTTCTCTCTGTGTGCATTTTGATATGCACTCGAATTGTGATGGATATGGATATTGACTTCAATTAGATGGATTTCTACCAGTTTCTTTATAAATTTAGTCATAGGGACAGGCAAGCAAAAAGATCCTTCGTACAAGAGCTGGTAGTCAGCAGGCATTCAAGGAGTAGAGCTGTGGTTAGGATCCAAATATGCATGAACACTTGCATATGTAAACAAAGCAAAGCCTAATTCATGGAATAAAATATTTTATTACGTTTACAAACAGCAACAGTAATGTGTTTTTGTATCATTAAAAGCAACAAGTGTATTATTTTAGCATAAAATAATTATTTTCAAAATTTGCATTTAGTTGGCCATTTGTTCATTGTATAAATGTGGAGCATATATTGGGAAGAAAAGGAAGATTTTCTTCTACCCAGTAGAGTTAAAATACTGTGCCCTCATCTTTTCTCCTTCCTAGTCCCTTAAGAAAGCTGCATTTTTGTTGGTGATTCTCAAGGAGGTTAAGATCTAACCTTTTAATGTTCACACAGTAACATAAATTGTTTTGACTGACTAGTTTTATATACAACAACCTGGTTGGATTGGAAAGACTGGAACCGGATCCTTAATGGCATTTGTACAGTTTTTTTGCTTTAGCACTGAGCATGTAGGAGAGCACCTGGGAGCAAAATCTATATTCTGTATTTTACTACCCTCCAACCCAAGAAATGACAAACTGAATTCTGAGGTGAAATCAGATGCTTGAATATGGAGTGCAAATAAATATACCCAGGTTAGCTTTTGAGTGCTTAATTCTTAGCTGTTATATGTCATGTTTTAATGTGACTTGCTAAGGTGTGGTCACCCTGAATTGGCTGATTCTTTAACAGAGATATGTCCAGAATTAAAATTATGTAAGGCTGCATCTGTTCAGAGAAATTTTTCATGGCCAACATATGGAAGAGCTTCTAAAATTCTGATGGTATTTTCAATAATCTGCTAGGTTTTGTTTCTGGTGCTTCTGGTTAATGTGTGTGAACTAGAAATACGTCCTGTTTCTCCTTTTCTGAGTTGTACACTTACGCATTTGCTGAAAACAGGAGAAACTTCTTGACACTTTTTTCTGCTCAGTGCACATTGAGAAGCAAAATTTTTTTTCTGAAGTTTCTTTAATGGCGTTTTAAGGGTATTTTTTTAATTAACATGCCAGTACAGAAAGTTGACGCAACACTGGTAAAGACAGGGGAGGAATAATATTAAATTTTCTCCTTTAGCTATCTTCACTACCTGTTTCATATGGCTAATAAAAATAAAGCTACTGAAATGAAAAATAACTGTTCCTTTACTAAAGTAAAAACAATGAAAAGATTGATGGTGCAGCTAAAGTGTGGATGTGAACTTGTTTATGTAACGTGGGAAAATTCTAACAAACTAAAATCAGTGGTTAAATGTTTGTCCTCTTGGTAGTATTCTAGTGATGATGCAATTCTCAGCAAAATGCACTATAATTGAACAGGGAAGTTGCTATTTGCATTGTGGAACACAATGTATTCTCCCCAGTTTCAAACCATTTTTAGAGTAGAGCGTTGAAAAGGAAAGGTTCACATACTGTGTATATTGGAGCACATTTCTTTGATGCACATAATGTACCTTGAAAGTGTAAAAGTAGCTCAAGATGCTGGGTGAATATATATTATAGTGTTTGCTTTCACATCCCCAGTCAGAAGCCAAAAAAAAAATGGCAAAAATAGTTCAGAATATTGTGTTATCACTGAATTTAGATAAAATTTTTATATATAAACTTTGATTATATGTGTGTTTGTATATATATATCCATATGTATGTGTGTGTGTATGTGTATATACAATCTTGCTTTAGAGAGGGGCTCAATTTCATTCGCACCTCAGAGGATGCAGTGGCAGAGCAGGACTTGTCAGAAGTTTGGAGTTGTCTTTCCCCTCTTCTGTTATCACACAGCATTTTCTGTCCTCTGGCCCTCGTGTGCCTGTGCATCACTGCAGCTTCAATGAAGCAATTTTCAGCAAGCATTTGAAAAAAGATGTCTTTGCTCTGTTCATGGTAGTGTCATTTCTCAGTAGCCAAGTAGGAATTATGATAGTCTGATATTATTAGCCATTGATCCTAGTCTCAGCACATACTCCTATGGACAAAGTCCTGAAAGCAAGTAGTTCAGGAAAAGTATGCAAAACAAGGCATGCAAAATGTAGATTATAGTAATTTCTTTAGTTTTGACTGTGGAATTGGGGTAGAGACTTATTTATAAAAGTTCATGCAGAACAGTCTTGGTAGACACAATAGTGTCATTTTCTTAGTTTCTGTCCAGTACTTTAAGTGGGATTTTTTTGTGCCAGAGAGCAAGCAAGGCTAATTTTCTTACTGCATTACTAAATCATGACAAATGACAATCTTGTCTAACCAGAACAGCAAAGCTCTTCTGTCAGCCTGTGCTTTTGTTTCCTAGTAAATAAACATCCATTCAAGAGTTGTAATGGAGTCAGGGAGAAATGGTGTAAGCGTAGCCATAGAACAAATTCTAGGTAAAATGGAGGTTTTAAGCAAGATAGCATCAAATACAGCAGTGTGCTCAGTGACAGATGTGTCCTTAATGGTCTTATTTTTAAACCCATCTCTTTCTTCACGATTGGCTTAAACTCAGGGCTCTTCCATTGTCCATTCTAACTTTTCTTTTTCTTTGACCAGATGAGATTTGGGTTAATTTCCTATATTTTATGGTGTTTCTTCCTCAATATGTAATCTGTGATTGCCTCTTAATCAGAGTTTGCAGCAGTGCAATCATTGTCAGAGTAATAAAAATACTGTGTCCTGTAAAGTGATAATCTAGCCATAATTTGGAAGGCAATTCTGTTATAGGTAGGCCTTCTCATGACCTGTGTAGACTTCCAGGAGGGACTATTTAAAAAACTGCCTTTAAATATTCTGAGGCTAAAAAAGGAAAATTCTGATGGTTTGAGATATTTCAAGAACTGTGGTTTGTATCATCTTTGTAGAAGGAAGTAATATTTTCCATAAGTTTTTCTCTTTTAGGTGTTTTCTGGGGTTTTTTTTACTACTGCCATAATTTCCCTCAGTGGCTTAACTTGCTTTTGAAAAAATGTTATTTAGAAACAAGAAATATGATACAAACCCAACAATCCTGTGTACACAACAAGCCTTTTTTTTAATCCACCAGTTTCTTATTAAACTGGGCCAGTGCACTTCCAGAATTTATTAGTGCAGAGCCTGAGCAGAAGTGCATGGTAGTCTTGAACTTAAATTGTACTATCCTGCCACTCTTTGTCCAAATCCGGCCAGAACTTGTAGGAGAGGGTTGATCTCTAGATCATATGATCATGTTGGGCTTTGGAAGATGCTGGAAGTTTTATACTACGCAAATATTCAAATCAAATGGGTAAGTGAATGCACTGGATCCCCGTTTTCCTGATCAGAAAATTTGAGCATGAAAACCGGCTGTGTTCTTGTAAGAAGTTTTAGGAAAATGACAAGCAGGTTACTCGTGCTATACAGTCCTGTGTGGCTGTGCTTCAGAAATATGCATGTCCCACATGCAGCAGAGTTCTCACTCAGGCAAGACTGGCAGGCACAGCACAGACCCAAGACAGTGCTCCTGTGAGAGTATTGTGGGTTCTTGTGTGCAAGATTTTTGGCTATAACCAAGTGTCAAGAATTGTCCTATAAAACTTCATTTTTTTTTCTTGGTAAGTTTCTAAATCTCTAATTTACTGAATTAGAACTGTTAATTTTTTCAAAAGGCTTGAAATACTGTGTCAGCAATATGTCAGGTTTGAGGATTCCTCAAAGGCAAGAGCTTCATGCTTTTACTTCCACAACTGATTTGAAATGCAGCAGTGTAACTTCAGCAGAGCTGAGTCCCGGTGACAAACACCTTGTTAGTGACTGTCTGAAGTGTCCATGTCCAGCACATGCCTTCGCACGCACACTGACCAAACAGGTTTTACTGCAGAGCTGGGAAGTGGCCCCTCCTCTGGGCTGAGCTGTCCCAATGCAAACACTTCTTATGCATTTGCTAAATGCCTGCTGGAAAATTTTCCATCTGTGTAATAAAATTGAACTATTTCAGGTTTTAAGTTAGGTACTTCATGGCATCGTTTACATGGCAAAATCTGTGCTGGCCCCCAGTTGCTCTGATCTGTGCTGGGCCTGAGCAGTATTAAGAAATCAAATTAGTTTGGATGCAGCATCTGTGTGCTGAGTTGTATGTGGAATGCAAATGTGTGCTCATCTGGGTGTGAATCAAGTTAATTTTGTGAGTCTTGGATTTTGTGGTCCTGCTCTTCAGTAGTAGCAGCTAAGGAGTTATTCTGTAAGTGCCAGGAATGAATAGTTTCTCATTACATAATGTAAGCTCTGTGTGTTATATTTTGTAATGCATGCCTGGAGAAAAATCTTATAGAATAAATTTCATGCTGATTTCCTGAATTGTTTTTCCCTGGTGCTGTCATCGAAATGTGAAATTACCAGATAAAATCATTTGCCGTATTGAAATGAAGTCATTCTTAGCACGAAAAAGGAGGGAAACTTATATTAGTGTTTCTCCATCTGTCTGGGAAAACTCTGCAAGTTCACTCCCAGCATCTCCCTTTTTTCCTTCTGTCCTTTCCCACTCAAGCACAGATAGACCTGACCAATAACAGTACTGACACAGATACCCTCCTTTCCTGTGCTGATTACACCTTTGACTCCTTAGCCTAGAGTTTTGTTCCAATTTGCTAGTAGGGTTGTATTTTCCATGCCATATTTACCTAAGTTGTGAAAACAGTAGCTGTGTTGTTGAACTTACAGGGAGAGTTCTGTATATATGTAGCAAGTAGCTCTGAATATGTTAAACAATCCCCAGGGAGAACTTCTTAGCCAAGTTTTAGAAGTTTTACTTCTTTATATGAAGCTTGAGGTCCAGTGTGTTTGGGGGAGGGAAGGAAAAGAACAGGAGTCTTTCATTTTTGCTTTTCTGTATCAAATACATATTGCACTAATGCTTCCCTGGAGTGCAGCCCAGTTAAACTTTAAAATTAGGGCAAGAAAAAAAGGAATGGTAAAATGTGAGATGGAGTTGTCACTTGTGTTATCTCTGGGAAGGAACTAACAGCAACTGCAACGGTATAAATTCAGCATCTCAATCTTTACAGTGTGCTCTATGTACCCCATGCAGCCCATCAGCAGATACTATGCTTAATAAGAATTCTTCCTTTGACTTACTTGGTGAGATGCAGGTGTTGAAAGACATCTTTTTGGGCACTCAGAATGATAAATGCATTAGCTTCAGTGGCACCCCTTCACTTGTTTGTGTGTTCTTCTCCCTCTTTTCACCACTGAAAGAAAAAAGGGATTTTACCCTCTCTGAGATGGATTTGCATGTTGCTTGAGCTCCATTGTCACCTGGAGCCATTACTTGGCTTTTGCTCAGCAAACTTTGTCTCTATGGAAGACACTTTTATGAGGACAATATATTTGATCTGTTTATTTGCAAATATTTTCCAATTTATTGTTCCATTATATAGTAGTGCCAAGCATATTGTTTTGCAAACTAAAAAGAGGACAGCCCTTTGCCTCCTGAGACTCTGCCATTGTTGTATTTAACTATTCCGGACCGAACTATGTAGGAAGGGTATCGTATAGGGACTGCTTCATCCTCACTGGAATAAGGTGCTATATAATGGTATACAACACCTTAGTACAGAAAGCAAAGAACCTTTGCAGCTGAAAGCAGGGGAGGTTTTTAAGAAGAATGCAATAATCTTGGAACTTGCCAAGGATTCAGAATAATAACTTTTAATAATATAAATTATTTTTATAACAGTGGTAAGTTTTCTGGGATCCTACAAACTGAATCCAATGCTTCTCTCCAATTCCATGGCAGTTCCTTGACTTGGAATCCTACTTGCCACAAACTGACCTGGAACAGCTGCTTAGGAAGCAAGTGTCCTTCCAGTGTGTGCTTTGCAGAGGACTTCTGTCATTTGAGGTGGGCTGACTCAGGAGTACTGACTGAAATGCAGGTGATAGGAATGAGCTCTGTATGAACTCTCTATTTCAAGTCACTTCTCCATGCAGAGATTGAGTGTGACCATCCCATCCTTTATTAATAGTACTAGTTCACTGCTGGTAGAGTTTGGTATCTCCTGCTGAGCTGCTGCTATTGCTGCTTCCTTAAATATATTCACATTCTTCAGCTCTGATCCATACTTACTTGGTGAACCTGGCTTAAACTTGACATTTGGGATTTGAGAACAATAGATGCACCTACACACTTCAGAAATACTGTACCTTTGAGATCACGATTTCTGTTGGCACATACAGTGACATTCACTCTTCCTTTGCTCTTTGTTGTTTGGGGTTTTTTAAGTGAAGTGGTATTTGATGAACCCTTAGTTCTTCTCATTTTGTGCATCCTTTCCAAAAAGCCTTAATCTAAATATTTTGAGTTCTTGGTGGAGCTTTACTGACATTTTGAGCTAATTTGCTGCTCTTGCTGCAATTGATTGTTTGATTCTCATGTTACGGGTGAGGTGGGAATATTGTGTACCATTTTTTGCTCTTTGCTTGTTGTAAACCCCCCCCACTCCATAGTTATTGATGAAGCCAAAGGTGGTTGCAGGGTAGACACGGACTTGTCATTGTTTACCAGAGTTTTCAATAAAGCAGCAAATGTAGACACCTTGACACTTAAAATTGTGCTGCTTTTAAGCTCAGTCTTTTGTGCACAAAGTTTCTGCAGCGCGTGTGGCCACTTTTGATAAGGCTTGAATCACAACACACTGTGTGGCCAGGAAGACCTATTTCTCCGGCCATTATCTCGAGAGTGGAACTGAATGTATACCTTTGAAATCTTCTATTTCCCCCTTCACTATGACTACCTCCAAACTGCATTTTGAGGCTGAGACAACTTGCCTTCTGTGCCAAAATCCATGCCTTTACTGTTGATGTAGAGCAGATCTGCTTGTGCCATCTGCTGCTGTGTGAGGATGACAAAATGGAAAGCAAATGTAATCTCAGTATACATACAGCTTAAAGGTAAGCTAAAGGATAAAATGTTCCTGTTGCTGGTTTTCAGTGGTTCCAGAGACCTGGGCGCACACTGTAAAGTAACTGGAGAGGGTACTAGGTGGTAAGAGCTAATGAGCTTGCAAAATTGCAATGTTATATGTCAGGCAGGGACACACAATAAACTTTAGCTTAATTTAAAGCAGAACTTTACAGTGTGATGCAAGACTTCATTTCCATGCATATAAATGCTGAATTGTACCTTAGCCAAAGTAATGGTTATGATTTTTTTCCCATCTCTCATATTGTTTGCTTGTCTGGGTTGAATACGACTCGCTTTCTTTGCCAAATCTCTGGGGACTGGTATACATCCCTGTGTGGCTGCTTTACACATACCTTTTATGGAACCGTAAAAGGAGCAAATAAGTATGTAATTGTTAACTGGTGCTTATAACAGCATTATAAATACAAAGCATTCTTCATAAAGTTTATAAATACTACTCCTTGGCTTGGTAGTTGGGATCAATGTAGAAAGCTTTCCATCAGTGTGCTCTAAGTATATATAGTCATGTGTAAGGGATGAGAAATGGGGCTTCCCTCTTCCCAGTGCACTGTTGTACCGTTCCTCTGTGCCACTGGTCATGTTACTGTTCTGCTGACATGTCTGTAGGTTCAGTACACGTAATAAAGCTGTTAGTAGGTCCATTCACAGGTATTTCTCTCAATGTTTTAGGGATGATTTCAGTACACAACTGTGTCATTTTTCAAGGCTGCGTGGAGGGTAACACATACTCTAGAAGCAGTTTGTCAGTGCTGAAGCACACTTGGGCTAAGGTCGGATCAAACTGTTGGTTTGTGCAGAGGATGTTGAAGCAAGTGAAAAAGAAGCCTCTGATGATTGTAAATAGGCAGGATTTCACATGGCTGTAGGACACACCCTTAAAGTAGTGCAGATATGCATCCTTCAGAATATGCATAGGTAGAGATCAGACCAACAGCTGTGTTCAGATAAACACATTGTTTGTGGATGGATTACTGCTCTTTCCGTATGAATCAGCTCTCAGGTAAACCTGTTTATGTCTGCACATGTGCTCTAAATCGTGTTGAAGTGTGAGAATCTGTACTGCATGTATGGTTTAAATTATTTGTGTTGATGCCATATAAATAAAGTGTGTGTGCTTAAGTTGTGCTTCCTATAACAACTTGTTTAATTTTTATTATTTTGAAGCATTTAAAATTTTCTTTGAGATGCTGGGTTTTCCCCCAGCTTGCATGAAATCCCATCCTATAGGTAAACTGTAGCATGCAGTTGAGCCAAAAAAAGGGATACTGCTTGAGTAGAGAAAAACTGCCATGGAGATGTGTGGTTGAGGAAGGGGAAAGATAAAGCACTGGTTTGATGTGGAAGCTGGCAGAACAGAGAAATTAACCTATGTGAGATCACAGAACCTCCGTCTGAAGAGTGACTGTTCAGCAGACAAGAGTCATGGAGGGGCCAGCTTTCCTAGTACAACTGTAATACCACAGAGCTGTATTTATTCACTGCTGGATTTTTCTTTAATTCACTTTTAACAGATAGACTTTTAATAAAACTTAAGCTACTTTATATCACAGTATAAAGTTGTTGTTTTTAAGGTGGTTCTTCAACAAACAAAAATATCTCTGTGCGGATTTCCGTGGTGAATGAAGTGAGGGCAGCTGCCCTCTTGGCAGGTGCCCTTCCTCCAGTTGCCAGGATTCTTGCTTTTTAATGTTACTGTCACAAATCGCTGTTACTGGGGGAAAAGGTTGAGTGAACATCAGATTTTTCATGGGTTGGATAATATTCTGTATGAGGCGCCAGGATGCAGCATGGAAAGCTTGAGTTGTGTTCAGTGCAGGCTTCCTGTGTGCTATCAGTGAAGTCATTAAAACTCTGTTTTCAGTGGATTTCTTAGAGAGTGGGAATAAAAATACCTCCTGCTTCACTAGGGTGTAGAGGCCTAACTTGGACATGCTACTAAAAGTGCATTGCTGATGAACACCACTGTCCTGTCTAGGGACTGAGAAGTGACACATTATTCCTCCAAGTTGCATCACATGGTTGTGGTTTCTTGCGTTTGTGCAAACAGCAGCCACATTCCTACCCACTTTGACCAGGTTGGTGATGGCAGCAATGCCACTATTTGTACTAAGTTAAATTCAGCAAGCCTATTTGCCTTCTATTTACAGCGAAGATGCCTGTTCAGTAAACAAACTGGAGCTATACCGCTCTGGGGAATTGCCCCTTCCAACTGCAGCCTGTGTTGCAGGTGTACACAAAATGACAAACCCACTGTTTTCTCTGAGATGTCATAGGTCGAGTTGTGTCAGAATATGTGATGTCCTCGGGGGTTTGTGTTCTAAGTCATGTTATGCCACACCTGTCACATTTTTTGTTGTCATTTGGCTCTAAATGCTACATCAGGAAGTTATGGGCACGGCTGCCTGTCCAAAAGAGGTGTGGAGTGGTGGTTATGTGCTTGATTAAGGAGCTGGATATGCAGTACCTTTCTAAGGTCTGTTAGGAAAATTGATGGCAAAGAGGTTTCTTTGGGTAAAACTGCTGTGTATCACAATGGACCTTGTGTTTTGGGGTGCTGCTTAACCACTTGTCCTCTGAGAAACCACTACCCAAGTGCCTACTCATAACTCTGGTCACAATGGCAAGGCAGTTCTTGCTGTTTATGGTTTTATTCTTCTTCATCCTTCCACTAAGCCTCTCTGATAAAGGTCTTGATGCTCTGGACTGACATGCCCTGTATAAAACTGCTCCTGGCAGACTGTCTGTAGCTCTGCTCGTGGGGTGGCCCATGCCCTTGCGTGTCGCAGAGTCCCGAGGGCAGTGCAAAGTCGTGCTCACAAAAGGCATCATTATTCGCGTTTCTCGCCGGGAGTCCAGCCTGGCCCCATTACGGATGGTGACTGAACTGCAGGCAGCGGAGCAGCACGTGTGCCCCGTGTGCCCCTAAGCCAGGCACCGGCCTGCTTTGCCTCGCTCGCTCTCCGGCTGCCAGGAGAAGGGGCAGAGGATTAACTGGTGGTAGTGCTTGTGCTGCGGGGCCGGGGCTGCCTCGGCGCTGACCCTGCAGCACTCGCGGGTTGTGTAACGCGGCCGGGCCCTGACCGGCCGGTTCGGGGCAGCGCCGCCCGGACCGGGGCGGGGCGGAGGAGCGGCGGCACCGCCCGCACAGCGTCATTGGCGGCTCATTGGCGGGACCGGGCCGGGCGGGGCGGTGGCTGCCCAGGGACAGCGGCGGGGAGTCCGGGCCGAGCCGATCCGAGCTGTGTGTCCCGCTCCGCTCCGCCGGGCCGCGCCGCGCCCCCGCCGTACCATGGTCGGGGATCACTGCAGCCTCCCCGGTGAACGGCCTGTGCTCGCCCAGAGTCCCAAACCCGGATTAAGCTGCAAGATGGTCCTGCAGGCGGTGGGCAAAGTGCTGCGGTAAGGACGGTGGCGCCGGGCGGGCAGGCAGGGCAGGGCGGCTGCCCATGGGCATCCCGGGACGGGAGGGAGAAGGAGCTCCAGTGAAAACTCCGTCCCGGTGCCGGGCGCTGCTCAGCCCCGGTCGTGTCTGCGGGAGCGAGGGAGGGAGACTGCTCTGGCTCCTTCTGGATCGTGTGTACCCATCGAGAGGGTGAGAAGTTGAAACGGCAGTAGGTGCTTGGGGAGGAACATTTGTTCGCCCTTAACACTGCAGTCAAGTTTTGCTTGTGCTTTCATGAGAAATGAATTTCCAGGACGTAAGCAGACAGCGAAGGTCCTGGCTTGCCTGAATAAGGAGTCTGACCAAGATGCTGTATATGCTTTGGCAAGTTTTCTACAGAAATGTTGTAAGATGAGGGGAAAAAATTGCTCATGTAGCTCAGAAGGACTTGTGTGAACACTGAGACGTGCATGACTACTGAGACCAAAACCAGACTCTTTGGCAGAGATGTGCAGTAATTTGATTCGGAGGAGTTCTGACCCATTCTGGTTGGCAGGGAAAAATGTCACCACAAATATTAGGATTAGCAGCCTTGTTCTTCAACAACCGCAGCTTTTTATTTTGGTTAAGTGTGTATAGATATTTTTCTGGGACCAATGAGGAATTGCAGTGCTGTTCCAAAAAGGAGCCTTATTACTCCAGCGTTGTCCCCGTTTCCTACTGTCTGTTGCCAATTGTTAAATGTTTGTCAACAGAAACATTATGCCTCTCTTCCTCTGTTGACTCATGTCTCTCCCCGAGCGACTTTAGGGGAGCTGTTTATTAAAGCAGAATGTTCTGATCACAAAACGGTTGAGCTCTGAGACTTCAGCTGAAGGAGCTCACTTGAAGCAGAGTTGGTGAGAACAGCTGCTTAGAGTTGATCTTAAAGAAGTCCTGTATTGCAGTACTTTTTTTTTCTCGTTAAAACTATTTTCCTGTAGAAAACATTATTTTAAGGAATTCAGATCTCTCTTTCTGCTTTTTAACAAGTTTAATGTCCCTTCTTTGCATTTTTGGGGGGTGGTGTGTCTATAATTCAATATGGTGTTACACAGCTGGTCATACAATAAAATCCTTTGGCCAGCGGCTTGCTATTCATGTTGTGAACCTTTTGAAGTTTTTGGTAGCTGTTCTATTGGCAGCACTCCCAGATGTAAATAGATGGGTGCCCCTGTCGGGAAGAATTGCCAAACCTTCAAACCTTTTGTTTGGTATCTATGGCACTTTATTTTAAAGTATAGGTAAGTTCCTGTGACTTAGCAGTGAAACATATATTTTTGATTTATTCAGTGCACACTTTTGAAAAAAAATGTAACACAACTTTCATCCTTTATTCTCCTACTAGATTATGTGCAGAAATTGTGCGTAATTTTATTTGCTGTCTTTTTTCTCCTGAGATTTATTTTCTATATGTAGTATAAACCTGTTGTGAAAGCAGGGAAAAGGTTTTGTCACACATAAAATGCTTTTGGCCGGGGAATTAACAGAGTAACTTTATTTTGCTAAGTTGTTACTAGATGGGACTGATTACCGTTTTGCAGTACAGTGTTTTTTTTAATGTGTCTTTACATTCTGGATTATCTCTTTTTGCTCAGAGAGAGAAAGGTGAAGTCACAAAAACTTCCTTTAGATCCAGACTAGTTAGTTCTCTTACTTCTCTGCTTGAATCTGCTTCAGATACCTTATCTGACCTTATGTGCCTTACTTCATCTTACTTTGTTCTGTAAAACATAAACTCATCCTAGTCTGCAAAAAGCTCAGGCAGTGTAAGAGCACAGGAAGCTGTGCTATCTCTCTAAGTAGGGGCCTGGGTAAATCCTAAATCCAATCAGTTTTCTTGTTGCAGAAATTGGGTGTAATTGTAAGCCCAGTCGGTGATGGTGAAAGAAGGAACCACTTGGGACCTCATTTAGGCCAAAAATGGTGGCTTGTTGGTGACAGCTGTGGTGGGATTTCTCTGAACAGAGGCATCTGCAGCTGAACTTCGTCCACCTTATTGTTGGTAGATGAGAACAGGGACCTTAAAGACGTGGGTGAATGCAGTAATGCAATGCCACCCTGATTCATAGTGACCACCTCCCTTATACTGTAGTCATAAGAAATTAAATGAGGTGTATTCCACATGACTGTTTGCCATCTCTTTCAGAGTAAGTTGGGACAAAGGGTATCAAATGCCGCTTTTATTTTATTTTTGCTTTGATTGAATTTTCTGTGGTCTGTACAGAGGATGAATCAATGCTAAACTCTATGAAATAATTTTTCTTCTGTTGATTAGGCTATCGCCAGTGGCTTGGTGATGAGATCAGAGAGTATCTTGCTTGTGCATAGCCTGGCTGCATTTTAGGCTCCTTTCTCAGGCCTGACGGGGAACTGTCATCATCAGAGTTCCTTTCCAGCCCTCCACAGCCTGCCAAGGAATTGTAGAAATTCACAATGGAGAAGGGATAGAATGCCTGTCTTCACTCTAAATTGCCTCCATTCCTGTTTCTCTCCTGGTTGTGCATTATAAAGCTCAGTTGTTCTTGTACAATACTTAATCAGTTTGATTCCCTGCATAGCAGATTTGTTATGTTATGCGAGTTGCGTGCAGTTACAACTTAACTCACTTGAAGCTTCTAACATGCAAGTTGTTGTCATTAGCTAGTAGGTCCAAGACCTCCTGGCTGCTGGGTGCCACACAGTGTGTGTGTTACACACTAGGAATAACAGCTGCCAAAGAAGGAATCAGTGTGTGGAAGAAACAAGGAGGGAAGTGTGAGGAAGCAGAAAGACTTCATGAGAAGCAGTAGCAGCCCTGAGAACCTGAGAAGAGTTTAAAAGAGCATAGGGAAAGACAACTGAACCAGAAAGGGGGAAAATGTAACAAAAGCAACAGATGTGTTCTCAGTCTTTCTAATTAATGTTTTATGAAAGCTACTGTTAGGTTTATTGTTCTTTTAAATTATTAGTGATTCAGCTATGAAGAACTCTGGAGATGCTTGTATCTTTCATCATATTGGCTAGTAGACTATGTTTAACACTTCAGGGATAGGATTAAGGCTCTTCACTTGTAATGATTAAAAAAATTAAAACACCATTAGAAGAGTGTCATCTCCCCTTTAAATTAATCATAGTGTAGCTGAGAAGTTGTGTATTCTTTAGCCCAGTGTTTTAATTAGGGCTTTCATTTATCTTCTTATGTTTTTGAAATATGTTAATGTAATTTTTTCCTTCTTCTGTAATGAATTGTGCAATTGTGTAGCCCATGGTTAGAGAAGAAAAAAAATTAAAATGGATGTAGTTTTTCTGGTTTTTGCTATTTTGGTTTCTACACACTGGTGATTCTGGAAGGAGGTGGAAGGAGAAAAGCAAAAGACTGCCATGTCAAAACCTGGAATTACTATCTTTGTTAGTATTATTAATTAGTTGTTCAAGTTTTTTTGTGATGCCACAGATTGCTGTTAGCTTCCCTGCCGAGGTGTGCATTTTACTGGCCTTAAGCAGCACAAATGGAAGGAAGCCTTGGGTTCCTGAGATTTCTCCCCTCTTTGGTCCCATCGGATAACAGAGCCAACCATAAGTATTTTTCAGAGCCACCTGCTGATGATTTCAGGACACAGTGTTCACTGCTTGTGCCAGTGCTTGAGCCCTGATTCAGGCACTCAGCGCCTTTGCTGTGCTGTGGCTCTTTGGGTCCTGCGCAAGCAGTTTTCGGAGACTGTCCCTCCTGCAGCTTCGTACTCAGTGCACTTCCTTTTAAGTATAAAGTCAAACAGAGTCCCTCTGGAATAGTTGACTAATAATCAGCGATAGGGTGGCAGGAAAGAGCAATGATGCAGACTACAGAGTTGTGATGTCATTGTGTAATGTCTTTTGATAAATTACAGTATGGTTTATATGTACACACAGTCCCGGATGAATGTGGGAATAGATAAGTTAAACCTTCCCTTTCTCGTAAGAGCCTGATTTTTTACAGCAGTGTGCAGGGATGGATTTGGAAACCAACCAAAAAATAAGGCAACCAATCCCACTCTTTTTGGGTAGGTCTGCCATTTGGCATTACTAATAAAGTGGAATTTTTAGAGGTGGTTTTCAAGAGTGTAGTAGTTTGTCTTCAGTGATAGTGTGATAGCGATTGCTTCAGTCAGATAAATTAGCAGGTTTCAGTTGATGTTCTGGATGGTGCTATGTATTTTTATGTCCAGCACTTAAAATTTTTTATAAAGTTAAATTCCGTCTCTATTCCTCAAATAACTCATAGCAAGATCAAAAAGAAACCAGGTTAATTTTGACACTGTATTCTGTTTTTCAAATGATCATGCAAAGTTGTTTTAAATGTGTTCATGAATGGGACATAGGTGGGTAGGAGCAGAGGAGTGTTTGATGTGTCTGCCTCCTCTTTGCTGCCTTGACTCTCATGGCTGAACATAGCTGTTGTCTGTGATGCTTCTATGTGTTGACAGGAGTAAAGCAAATATTTAAAAAAATCAATCCTGTTTTATTCTAAGGTAGAAACATTTTGCAGTAATTTAGTCCAGTTCACGGTATTAGAAAGTAATTAGAAGAGCCTTGTTGGCTAATCTGATTAATGCAGAAGCCTGGGGACAGGCAGAAGAGAAGGGAGGAAGGACAGTGTGCAGGGAGAGGGGCTTACAGACAAAATGGCCTTCAGAGCCACATAGCTATATTTATCCTATTCTTTTTCTTTCTCCCTCCCACAACTTTCCATTGTACCAAAATAGTTCAAAATGTTTATGGTTCAGAGCAACTGACATCACTAGTTGTCATGCTGTGTCTTGCTGAATATTTCTGTAACAGGAGCTGATTCCTTATTCAGTGATGGCCTTTTGGGACTCTGAGCTGCACAGAAAGGACTGATGACACTATGGGGCAGTGACATCTTGTGCTTTGGCGAGGTGTGATCAGGCAGGAGGGACTCTGGTAGCTCTTTTCTGTCTATGTGAGATTGCTCTTTGACACAAGTGTTCTTGCCTCAGGACAGAGCAGGTTGCAGGAGGCAGGCCTGGGTGCCATTGCCAGCCTGGTGGACTCATCAGGCTGGGATGTGCTGCTGGAGAGGCAACTGACTCGCCTTGCTTGTGCAGACAGCTGTTCCCCAGCTTATGCAAGTAGCAAAGTCTCTTCTGGTTGTAGCTACAAAACTTGTAGTGCTCTGCCGGATGTTCAGCCCCCAGTAGCAGCTGATGAATACCTCTGACAAAGCCATGTCACAACTGAGGGTCCTGCTGGAGCCCAGGACTTGGAGCTGTGCTCTGGAAAGATGCTTGTTTCTCTGGCAGTCCAGCGAGCCATGTCCTCCTCCACTGATTTGGGATAGTCGTCAGTCTGCTCACTTGTATTTACTGCAGGAGTGTCGTGACCCTGGTGCGTTTATGAAAGTTGATGAAGCATGTACAGTGTAGTAACTTAATGAAGAAGCTGGTGCTTTTCTTCAGGGGTATTAACAACACCGAGTTGTAGTTTGGTTACATGTAGTTCAACATGCTGTGAAGCGATAGCCAGAGGGAGAGGACTAAAATTCTTCTCTATGTTGAAATAACCCTCTAAGGTGTCTCCAGAGCTAGTACAGCACGGGCCCCTGCACAAGGTTTAATAGCATGTTCCTCTGCTTTAGTGGCAAAAGTATGCTTCTTTCTTTCCTGAAGGTGCCTCCTGGACACTTTACAAAGAATAGATTTGATTGTAATCTCAAACTTCTGAAATTATTCACCCTCCTTTATCTTGTTTCTTTGGTATGCATCTGTTGCATTATAGGATTTGTTCCAGATTTTAGCTGCTTATTTCAGCCTGGAAGATTATTTCAATTTATGTATGAGCAAATTATGAGTATGCAACATTCATTCTTCTGGGAGTTGACTACAATTTCATGTTTGTCTCTTTGCTTCGCAGGTTGCAATGACCCAATGTTTCTGGTGCTGCTCTTTATGGAGCAAGTATCTGTTTCACATAATTTCTATTCACTGTTCTCTGGTATCTTAAACTGTCTGTGCACCCTAAGGCCTTTTTCTGAGTAGGCTTGTAGGAGGAAAAAAACCCTCTTCTGTAGAAGAGCTTTTTTCTCTTGCCATTCTTGAGGATCTTTTTTGAAGACGTGTGATGTTAGGGATGTGATCTCCCACAGTTTTTGTCCTGTCTATAAGATGGCTAAGACAAAATGTATCCACCTCTATCATACATCTCTCTCTGTGACTACACCAAAATCTAGTTTGTTAAAGTGTTCTTTTTTTGGGGAGGTGGTGGATGGTGGTGGTGGTTTCTAACCTTTTTCTTAATCCCTGGTGCTGTGTGACTCTACAGAATCTTAACTAAGATTGCAGCAAATTGCTGTCGGACAAGAGACGTTGCATTTCTTCTAAGAGCTGCCAGCACCTCATCTCTGCAAAGAGAAAGGAATAGGATGTATGGATTCACCCCTTCTTCCAGCTTTCTGAAGAAAACCCCCCGCATCTTGGAGGGAATGGAGTCTGTTAGCACCAAAGTCAGGTTGTTTGAGCTTGTCAGAAAATGCTGCTCTGTTAATTTTCCAAGTTCTTTTCTGTCACTGAAATAAGTTTAGAAGTGCTTCTGCTCAAACAGCAGGGAGCGGTGGTAAGCATATGCTCCCCAGGTGGAAGGAACTTTGTAGTTGTCTGTGTGATTCCTTTTATTTTTGTAAAAGAAAAAAGTAGCAGTGAATGTATCTGTCCTCAGGAAGGCACATAGTGACATAATATTAAAACTCGTAGTTTAATACTTGGAAAAAAAATACTCCTGGCACATCATACACACTACACAGAGTTAATGAGGAAAGAAGGCTTGGGTTTCTTAATTGATGATTTATGCAACTTTACACAGAGGTGACATGGGTAAAGTACAACTTGGTAGCTTCACTCATACTCAAGATACCCAGATCTGCTCTTCAGTCCAATGTGTCCACACATCCCAGACTCAGAACACCAAAGCCTTACAGGGATAAGTGCTGACAATCAACAGGATGTATTTGGCATGACAGGGAAAAGGAACATTGTGATAAAAGAGGCTTTGCTGATGCTCTGTTATACAAAATCCTCACGTTTGATGTCACTGCTGTATTTCTTCAGAACAAACCTATTCAGGGTAAAGATAAAGCCAAGGTCTTGAGACCACCATCTGTGTGGGACAGAGGGGAAACTGTTTTCTGTCTCAGCTGAAATACTTATGTTTCTGTTGTTTTGCAGCACAACATGAACTTTGTTCATGTCTAGATGTGTCATTCAAATCCTTAAATTTTTAAATCCACACACTTTATTAGTAGTTGAGCTTACTGTTGTTAAGTAATTTCAGTTACAAGCTTTATGAGAGGAATTTCTTCTGATTTTTGAAGTAGAGATTAAATATTTAGAATTAACTGGATCAGCCAGCAAAGATAATAAACTCTTATGAGAGATTTCTTCAGTGGTTGGGGACCATCTTTCGTTTCTTTGTAGTGAAGCTCCTAAGCCCAGCTGCACATTAACAGTATGGATACACCTCTGCAAAACCAACGGGAACTGTTGGATCTGCCAGGAAGTGAAATGGGGCTTCTCCAGTGAGCGGTGCAGGCTGGGTTTGAAGAGAGGCAGCTGGTCAGAACCATTCCATGCTTTGAGGTGTGACATTGGGTTGCAAAAGGTAGTGTAAAAGCACAGCTTTGTGTTGTGTTTTGGAGAATGCCTTAGGTATTGGTCTGGGCTTGTATGAACTGATCATTTGCAAATCCCCATGAACAGTCAGAAGAGCCTGCCTGTCAGTTGCTTGTGCAGCTGAGGAAATGAAACAAATTCTGCACACAACTGTGTGCACCTGATTTTAATACTTATTTTTGAAAATTATTAGTTTTCCTTAAACAATTTCTTGGCTGTGCTTTTAGCATTTAATTTAAATATTGAATTTGTATTTCAGCAAGCCTTGGAGGTAAAACTGCAAGTTTTAATATATCTATGGAGTTTTTTCCTGGTTGCTAGTGGATCAGTGAATGTATGTAAAGGTGCTTTTACTTGCTTCTCAGACTCCTGTGGCATACCCGGGAAAGTAATAAATTAGGGTTGGGAATCACTGCTGTCTCACATGCTAATTAACAGTGATCTAACTGTACCAGTAATTAAACTATTATCCTCTCTACTGGTTTTTTTTCAGTCAGTCATTCAAATGTTCTTTACTTTGGCCCATGAATCCATAGAGTTTGTGTTTTAAATAGATTTTTTTTTTGTTGTCTTCTGTTACACAGAAAACAAAACTTCAGTGTGCCATTTTCTAAGAAATTCTGAACCAGCTGTGTGCTATTGTGATGACAAAGCTGAGCAGAGCATTGCATCATTCTGTCACAAAATTTTAAAAATTAACTACATGGTTGCATTAGTGAATGTTTTGTACACATCATTTTAATGAAAGTTACCTAATTAAGATAATGCTTTGATTATTTTTACCACTGACTTTTTCTTATTCTGTGAGGGCACACACAGTTTTTATGCCTTCCAACTCTCTGCTTCAGTTTTTAAGTTTAACAAGATAGTTCATACTAAGACTGCAAGGCACTGTTTCTCACCACGGGGTCTGATCTAAGGCATGCCAGGAGAGGTAGGACTTCCCTTAACTAGCTTTGATTTAAATCAAAGCCAAAATGTTAACAAAAGGGAGAAATGAATCCATTTTTGATCTCCTAAGGCTGCCATTGAGAACTAACCTTGACCCATGATCATTTCTAGTAAGTAAATATTCTTCCTAATTAATCTGAAGTGTAAGAATTTGTGGAGCCTGATACAGAGGATGAAAATTTCAGGTGGGGCTTCTTCCTCACATTAGTATTTCTTTGCCCAACCTGTTCAATAACTAATGACTGGGTAGGTAATTGAATTCCCCACAGCTGTCTCACTGTGACAAGATGCACATGTGTGTGTTAGTACACAGGCTGTAAAAGTTAGCTGACAGATGCAGGCATGTGAAATTACTTATGAGTAATGAAAACAAGTTACATTTTTTCCCATGCTATGTATCTAATTGAGTTTATGTTCTGTACTGAAGCTCCTGCAAAATGTTTGAAGTAGCTGTTGCCTGTGTTTCCATGTGTGCTCAGTTGTGGTGTGCCCTAGCACTTTTCTGTCCTATTAAACCACTGGTTTTTTAGATGTAAAGCAGACAATATTTTATGTGAAGGCTTCAGCTGTTGAAGGCTTCGCCTAGTGTGTGATTACATATAATGTCATTTTCCAAGGTGGAACTGTAGTAGGAAGGCAGGTGATGAACTTATTTTCACTCTCTTCCCAACATAAATAGCTAACTTATTCTTCTGATGCAAGACACTTTTTGTGCTAAAATACTGTCATTTGCCCATTCCTATCGGAAGTAAAGACGACAGTCCCTTACTGTTCCTTGCCTCTGGGCAGCTGAGGAGACAGACAACTGTGGCTGAGCTCAGCTGCAAGCTGACATGTTGCACCATGTTGAGAAATATTTATCTGTGGAGAGCACAGACTCTGAGTGAGTATTCCCATTAACTGTTTGGGGAATGTCATGCAGTCCATATTGCCTTCTTTCAGACTGTACAGTGTCATTATGAAATACATTCTTAAACATTTTTGTAGGCTTGTAAAAGCTGAAAATTGCAAAGTTCAGATTGCAAGTACATTAGGCATTTTATGTAGTCTTGTTTCAAAACATAGTATGTGGGTAAGGTTCCGAACTTGGTGTATCTGATCTATTTTCTTTGTTGCAGGTTTTCTTTAGGCTACACTAGTACTGATAACTAATTAATATTGTCAGATAATTTTGTTGTTGTTGTAGAGAGAGCTTGCAAGGCAAAAAGGCCTTGCAAGTGAGGAAAACTTGAAACACTTTTTCCAAAGACAAACCTGTCTGCATCCTGGTACTCTGGGAACAGAGCAGACTGTCTACGTTTGTATATCTTGGGCTATATAGCAAGAACTGTGATTGCTGAAGCCAGGTTGCCATGGTGAAATAATTCCCAGCAATTAAAGCACAGTTCTGTCCTGAAAAGCAACTCTATGCAAGCTATGTTGTGAAATCCCAGATTTACGAGGCCATGGGGTTTCCAAATCAAATTTGCTTGGTTTAGAAATAAAAAGATAGCTTTGCAGTCTGCCAGCTCTACAGACCTCATCAGGCTTGGAAGATAACAGTGTCTGCAGTGATTTACGTGCTCTGGTGGTGAACTCTCTCCCCACAAAGGTGGATCACAGTGTACTGCATGTGCCCTTCTAGAGAGATAACGGCTGCATCAGAATAGCCAGGAGGAGTGGTTCCTGCCAAAACTGGAATTTAATAATGATGTAGAAGTCGGTCTGTGTGTTCAAATAGAAGAATAGAGGATAATAAATAACTAAATCACTGCTTAAATTAGTATGTGTGTCTGAGAAGACACAGGGAATGGATATGTTAATAGAGAATTTTCAGTGTTTTTACTACAGTACATTCACATTTTCTTTTCATTTGCAGAGTCTAAAAACCTTTGCAAGCAGTGTTTCTGGCCTCTAGAATTTCAAATCATCTGTTGAAAAAATACTGCTCTGAATACAATAATAAACCTGGCAGATCTCTATTTATCTTCTCCAGAGTGAAAAAAGTGTTATAAAGGTGTTAAAAGCCTTATTTGCTTTCAGAAACTTACTTGCTTTCAAATCTTGGTGCACGTCACTTGTGCTCTACTGCGGACACGTCCCCACTGCTGCATATGGAACAGAACCAGGCTCCCTGTCTCTGCCAGTCTCTGCTCTCTCAGTTGAGCACCAATTTTCTCCTTTCTCAGTGTGCTTTGATTAAGGAAATTTAAAGTGTGTTATAGATCTCTGCTTTGGACTGAAATGTTTTCCACTATAGAGAAAAAGCTATCTCTGCTGACTTCAAAAGGTTCTTGGAGAACTAGCTCAGATGTAAACGTTTACATATGCAGATATCTTTGACGAGGTGAAATGAATCCTGGTCCTACTGAGTAGCTGCAGTATGGGAGCACATGTAGCGGTGGAGGATGATGAGGAAGCATTTGTGTTGCTAGAATAATAATGGCTTTTTTTCCTTTAAGGAAGACAAGGATACAGGAGCATCCTTATCTTGGTATTGTGTATGGGCCTAATGGGTTTGGAGTGTTTGTCGGGGGACTAAAATGAGCTGCGTGTTAACAAGACAAAACCCAGAACACCAAACTCCAAGCTTGTATTTTCAGCTGATAGGCAGTTAAATGCCTCCCTGACACCCGATCCCGTCAGATCTCGGAAGCTCAGCAGGGTCAGCCCCAGTTAGTACTTGGATGGGAGACCTCCTGGGAATACCGGGGGCTGTACGTTCTAGTCCTGAGGACTTCACTTGTCACCTTCCAAGCTCGCTCGGCCGTGGCAGATGAAACTGAGGAGTTAAAGGGTGGGGCCAGTTCCGCACATGCTGTGCCTCACCTAAAAATCCACTGCGCAGGCTCGAAGGGCACACCCGCGTGGGGAGAGCCCTTCCCAAATCTTCATTCTCGAAGCTGAGCCATGATTTTCAGCTGATAAATGGCTGTGCGGAGATGCCCCAGAGAGGCAGCATGGGATCACTTCTCCTGTCCCTTGGTGCCCCACACCAGGATCTCTTCTGAGTGCACTTGGCAGGAAGAGTTGTAAGCAAGGGAGAATATACTGTGAGTTACCTTCTAAAGCAGAGGTTTGCCCTCTTTCTGTTCAGTTTTGGCTTCCTTTGTTAGACAGAGTTTGCCAACTAGTGAGTTAAAAACAAACCCAAACCCTACCAATTCGTATCTGTCACAGGCTCAGGACTTGGGTGCCTCTGACATAGTGTTCTGCTCTGTGGTTTGTTCTAAGCATTGGATAAGTTAGTTATTGCAACACTTAATCTATGACCTACTGAATCTCTCTTACCACAGACCTTATTTGGCTCCACATAGAGCTCTTGAAAATAAACTTTAGGAAAGATTTGTCCTTTTTATTTCCTATTTCACAAATTACCAGAAATCCTGACTGTAGTAAGTTGCTTTAGGAAAAGAATCTTGTTGAGACTTGATGTTGGCACCTCCTGGTTTAGATACATGAGGGCTTTTTGGCACCAAGGTAAATGAGAACATTTCAAAACAAAGAACAACTGCATATTTGCTTGGGTAATTTTGTGTTTTCTAGTGAAGTGTTTCTTTTAAGTTATATCACTGGCTCCTAGAAATAAATAATCTCTTTGTTTCCCGTTGGACATCACTTATTTGGTGTCTCACACAGCCCCTCCCAAGGGTGTTGTCTGGGGGGGAACCTGGACAGTGCAAAGACTATACAGTGAGAAGACCCTCCCCAAAGGCAGCTGTAGAGCCTGGAGACCTCCATTCTGTCTGGGGGAGGACTTCTGGCAGGTACGCCCAGAAAGAAAGAAATCTCTAGTCCAGCGTGTTTTACCACAAGAATGCACTGTGTGCATTTTTGTAGCAGTAACTGAGCTGTTGCGTGCCTGGCCTTGCCTCTGCAGCCATTCTTCCCAGAGCTGCATTGGCAAGATGGGGGATCCTGAGCAGAAGAGAAGAAGCAGCAGCAGTACCTGGGCACCAGCAAGCACCTGGAAGTTTCAGCAGTGTAGTTAATGTGCCTGTGACACACCACTGTGGACAAAATGAGTTTGTACTGGGAGGTGATGTGCAAGGGAGGTGGGAAGGAGGGAGAGAAATGGAATCATAGAATTGTTTAGGTTGGAAAAGACCCTTGAGATCATCAACCATAAACACAGCATGGCTCAGTCTACCACTAAACGACATCCACACATCATAAATGCCTCCAGGGACAGTGACTTCAGTGCTTGATAACTCTTTTGGTGAAGAAATTTTTTGTAATAGTCTAAATGTTGAGGCCATTTCCTCTTGTCGTATCAGTTTTTATCTGGGAAAAGGCTGACCCTTCTTGCTACAACCTCCTTTCAGGTAGCTGTAGAGAGTGGTAAGGTGCCCTGAGGTTCCTTTTCTCTTGGCCAAACAACCCCAGGTCCCTCAGCTCTTCCTTGTAAGTCTTGTGCTCCAGATCATTTTCCACTAGGTGGGTGGAGTCCCACCAAAGGGAACAGAAAGGACTGATGTACCAGAGATGTGGCATGTGCTGGTGCCCCATGTTCTCCTTGCTTTGCCAGCAGCACCAGCTGGAACTTAGTTTGGCCCTACAGAATGTTTTGGGTTTTCTGTTGAGAAGCAGCATTATGAAATAATGTTATGGCACTTGTCATCCTTAACATGCCTGCCATGCCTTGGCACCGACTGTTTACAGCAGAGCATCCGGAGGCCAAGCAAAGATTCCCTTTTAAGGCAAAGAGCCACTATGAGAATCCAGAAAAAAAGTTTCCCTGGCATGTAGGGTACATTCTTCTCTCCTCCTCCTCTTGAATAAACTATTAGTAACTTTTAAAAACAGAACAAAAATGAAGAAGCAGGGCCAGAAATGCGGCCAAAGACATTTTATGCTGCGCAGCCCCCTTAGACCTGCACAGAAACCAAGCCCTGGAGCTAACCCAGGGCAGGAGAGGGGAAGAACAAAGCTAAGATCAGAGGGGTCTGCCAGAGACCTGGGGCAAGAGGAGATTGGAAAGGAGACTGTCTTAAAAAGCTTAGTCTCCTTCTCTTCTCCAACCCTAGAAAAATGTACTGTCCACAGCAATCTGTGAACAATTGTACTGTATGCTGCACCAGGGTTTGGACTTGCTTTCTAATACCTTGCACAGCTTCCCTTCCCATGCTGATGTTCTTTTCTTTCCCAATCTTGAACACGGATGTGTACATCCAGGATTTGTGTTCTGAGTGTGCTGTCACGTGGTGTTTTCAGCTGAAGACTTAGCAGTGATCTGGGTTAAAACAGGACATAGGATTGAAGAAAAGTCTCCACAGAGGTGCTAATCTTCTGCTGTTTTAAAGAAAGAGGGGAAATAA
This sequence comes from Pithys albifrons albifrons, assembly GCF_047495875.1. Lineage (NCBI taxonomy): Eukaryota > Metazoa > Chordata > Aves > Passeriformes > Thamnophilidae > Pithys > Pithys albifrons. Next base: position 48,689,111 of record NC_092463.1, on the reverse strand, counting down.
AACTGTCATCTCTAGCTTTTTTTCTCTGAGGAAGGGCAGCTCTACTGATGTTCAAAGGAAGCTGTTACTCCCCTTTTCTTCCATGCTGTACCAATAAATAAAGACACTGAATTACCAAAAAGGGATTTTAAGCTGCCTGGCACTTCTAAGTTTCCAGCTCTTAACTGAGGAGAAGAGACTGTGGGCTGCTGGGGTGGGAAACTGGACGGCCTTCAAGAGTTTGTTCTTGACCTGTAAAGCCTGGCGTAACCTGCTTCTTCATTGTTGTTGTCACTAGGACTCATAAATTTTAGCTCATAAAACTGTTTCCTTCCTGCTGTGAATGGGTTCAGGATTCCCATACTTACGCAGGACACTTCTAACCAGAAATTAACTGATAATTTTTTTCCGGTAAAGTGCAACAGAAGAGAACCATTAAAGTAAAGAGTAAATCTGTGAGCAGCTAACCTGATTTTCCTTACAAAGCCTTCTGTGGGTGGCTGAAATAAGTGCCTTTTTCCTTTCTGCAGAGAGGGTATATTAGAGGGAGAGATCTTGCATATTAGATTTTTTTACCTTTAAGTGTTTTATTTTGTTTGACTCCTTACTGAAAGAAGGGGAGAGGAAAGAAGCTAAAATGCAAATATATAGTATATCTTTAACTTTGAATTATAAACCCTTATTTATTGGAAAAATAAATAAAAACAAAAAAGACTGTTGTGTCAACAACAAAGTGTTCTAAAAGACCCTATTAAATGTTGGCTTGCTGCCCCTCTAATTTTGTCTTTTAAGAAGCCAACCCTCATCCTCAAATTACCAAGAAAGTGCCTTTTGGCAGGAGTACTGATTCACTCTGTAACACTTCTTCAGTGGAGGATATTTTAAAATGCAACACTTCAAAAAGAAAGAAAAAAATAACAAGATGAAAAATTGAAGGCCCAGGTAGTTTGATATATCTGGTACTTCAGTGTGTAGAGGCATACCTGGAATATGGTGTTGCTGTTGGAGACTGTAATCCCCATACAAGTTTTTAGTTGGGAAGGTGCTATTAAACCCCCAAACTTTACAATTTATACAGTTCACAATCTGGAAAAGTGCAAGCCTGGTTACTTGAAAATAACCCCCAAAACCCTCAAGTGAGTTTTTAAGTATAGTTTAGTGACATTTCTGTGAGCATCTTTGTTTTGATCTTCCATAAAACAGATCATTCTTCTTTTTGTGCCACTTCTGAATATATTGCTGTGAACTGAGGGGTTTTGCTCTTCTCTTGCCAACACTAATGGAATATATCACAGCAGAATTGTCAACAGTTGAGACTTGCTCTCTTCTGAATTCGCTGGGGAGTGCTAGGATTATAGCACTTAACCTTGTGTAAGGAATAGGGTCAGTTACTAAAAACAACCCACACCACATTAATCACAAAATATGCATCTCTAGCCTTTAATTTTTGTGATCCATGGTGATTTTCATCCTCACAGACTTGAAATGACTTTTTAGTATTAAGATTTTCAAAAGGGAGACAAATTTGCCATGTAAGACCTGTCATACCTGTTCAGTCAATTTTCAAATGAAATTGTGTTTAAGACTTGAGGAACACAAAATTAGTGCATAATCTGGAGGGCACAGAGTGGTCAGAGTTTTGCCTGAAGCTCTGGTCATCACTACTAAGCAGGTTTTTTAAATAAACTTTTTAGCTTTCTAAAGTTACTTTTATTTCTTGTACTAAACCCACTTTATTATGCCACACTGAAAAGAGAAAACCCATGGATTATTTAAAAAAGAAAAAACCAACCCCTCATCCCAAGGGCAGTTAGTTGGGTGTGAAGGATAGGAGAGGGGGATTGAAGTATCATTTTTTTTGAAGAGATTTTAATTTCAGATGCAACGTAGGAAACTAACAGCTTGCTGAGACAGTAAGAAATTATTTTATCTCTGGTGGTTTCCTCTGGAAAAAAGCAAATCTTGAATTGGTAGAGGTAATCTAAAATTGAATGATCAGTTTAGGGAAGTTTGGCATTTAATAAATTTCTAGCATTTCCTCTGTGTGATGGACCTGGTAACAATTCAGATGTGCAGGACCAAAACCATGGATGCCTGGTACAATTCCAAAGTTATACAGCAGCTTATGAAGCATGTCCACATAGTGGGCGTTGTGTCTCTGATACTTCTTCAGCTAAACCAGATTACTTTACATGTGCTTCTTTCCAAACAAATCTTGTTGGTTTACACTGAAGCAGATATTTAGTGTTTGCACGAAGAGTAAGCTTTGAGTCTTATAGCCAGTTTCTGCTGTGCAATGGTTCCTCTGAATGATCTTAAAACTAAATACCTGCGTGATACTTAAAAGATGCTCCACAGTGCAGGGTTTTTTAAACTAAGAAACTACTGAGCATCTGATCAAGAAGGAAATGAGAGACAGAGATTAGAGAAGGATCTTTATTAACTGAGATGGGATAAGAAAACAAGCTGAGAAACTGGCAATTTTACTTGATCTTAACAAAACAGTTAGACTAGAGAAAAAATTCATTACAGCCCACTGGGCCTGTCAGCTGGTGTGGAGTGTCTTACACATCTCTTTTCTCCAAGCAAACTTCCAGCTCCTGTGTTTTCTAGCTGAATACAAGGCTGAGTATAAGCCCTGCTAAGAGCATAACTGAATGTACTGTCTTGGAGTGGAGCCAGTTTGCTGAACCTTCTAAGACTTCAGATGAGTGATCTCTCTTCTGCCATTTCCTATCGTTTTTCCCTCTCTGAAGCGTATTTGTGGGTGTGACTTGGCCTGTGGCATCATATTCAATTGAGTGCCTAAAACCAAAGACAGACCTATGCTGGAAGTTGTCCGAGGAATTACTTTGTACTCTGGTTTGCTTATCGCTAAAAACTGCAGAGTGCTGTCTCCTTGGATTCGTTTCAGTTGTTTCTTTCCTTAGTAGTTAAGTATTGATGGCCAGGATTTGGTCTGTCCTCTTGACACACCCCCACACTGCTGGGTAATGGCTGTTCCATCAGCTGTTTTGGTGGTGCAGTTGATCTGACATGGACACGTTAAGACTAATTCAGCACAATTCTCTTATTTTTGAAGTAAGACACATGTAAACATGTAATCAGAACTTGGGGTGCCTGTAGCCATGTTTTGAAAGGTACTGCATTTAGTTATGTTTTCCAGTAAACAGTCATCTACAGGTGATGGATTTTGGTGTTTCCTGAACAGAACAGTAAAACTATCATTCTGGACACTTTGACATTTTTCATATTTGTCTACTTAAAACATAAAGTGAAAAATGAAGGAAGGTGTCTTGAACGTGAACAGCTCACAACAAAGGAAACAATGGATTTTTCACATTGCGCTTTGGAGTTGATTCCAGCTGGTGTTTTCTTACGAGTCTTTGAAACAAGCAGTGAACTGAGAGGTAGGGTTGAGCAGAGAGAAAGGAAGCTAACTCCTAAACTTTAAACTGTTTGGTAATCCTGGTAATTTTGAGTGTGTGAACTTGGGGTTATCTAGAATATGGAACTATTACTGGTTATTGATCATATGTAATTGTGTTTCTAAACCAATTTTTTTTGTACTGATGTAAACTACATCTTTGTAAGTTTGTAAAGAAGATGCTTTAAGTATAGGCTGGTAGTGATAGTTTAAAAACTAAACCCAAATTTTTGCAGCCTAGGGTGAATATGACTCAGCTAATTTGACTAAGTCAATATAATCCAAGTTCTGCCTAATTGAGAGGGGTTGCATGGTCTGGTTCAAAATGATGTTTTAAGGCTGGAGTTTTCTTTAGTTTTTACTTACGGTATTTGGGCTGTGTAATGTCCCAGCTGCACTGCAGGCAGGTCATGAAAATCTGCTAGTGAAAACAATTTCTGTGGTCTTGTTTTAGCTCTCAGCAGCTGCAAGAGGTTAACAAGAAGTTTGTGCTGCACATGGTAGTGTGACATGCAGGTTTCAGTGGTGTGAATAAACCCTGTGGTAGCAGTGATTATGGGCATTTTGCAGGTTCAGTGATGATAGCCATGAGTCAGGTTCTTTTTAAGCTAAACCAAAGCTTTGGAAAGGGGCAGAGCATGGGATTCTTCAGGAAGCTTCTGTTTGATGTGCTGCAATTCCAGCACAAGACAGTTGTGGAAAGACTTACACAATCTGTTGAAAAGACAGAGTGACTGTATACTGATCTAACAGAGAATTGACATTTGTGTGAAAATGAAAGGTTCTGGTTTTGTAAAGGGATAACATATGGTTATTTGTATTGTCAAACTTGTGAATCATAATCAGTGTTGAATTTTTACTTATTTTCATAAAATTGGGAGATATTGAAGAGAGGATGAGGCACACACCACTCATTGCTATGTGATGGAAGGTTTGCCTCAGCCTCCAGTGTCTTTCTGCCTTCTGTGGTTGCCCTTCACAGCCTGACTCTATGACAGACTGTCTTTGACCTCTTCGGCTCTCTCTTTGCTGAGAGGAGTCGTCCACCTCCTCTCAGAAGACTGCTCTTAGCTGATGTGGCACAACCCTAACCTGAGGCCCTTGGTTAATTTTCCTGAACTACAGCAAAGACAGAAACTCTATCCAAAGTGCTTCTCACTGATAACTTATTTTCCTGAGTGTAGTTAATGTAGTTTGTCAAACTAGTCTCTGAAGTTGAGGGTATTTTCTGCATAGCTGTTACTGAAACTATAATTTTCTTAAAAAATCAAATTATACTTGAATGCGTAAATGCCGCCATCCCCCCAAACCAAATGCACAACCCACTAAATGTAGCAAATGCAAGGGTTTGAAGACAGGAATAGTTAGTTGACAACTAGGAAGTGTTATCTAACTGAGCATCCCCGCTGTATTAAGACCCTTGTGCTGAACAACAACTGGCTTCACATGTCCTGAAACATCCCTTTGTGAAGCAGCTATGAGAATTAGTGCAGGTTACTTCATTTAATAAATGTAAGGGACAAATCTTACAGGCTCCATTTGAATTGAAATGCACTGCTGTGGAAAAAGGAGATGGCAGAAAATATACAGTAGCTGTGTGCTGAATTCATCTTCATGAATACTGCATTTAGTTTATTTTCATCCTGAATTTGTATTCTTTAAAAGACATTTTATGTCACAGGCATCCTCCCTCTAACCATGAAACCTACATTTGTCAGTAATGTAAGGAGTGACCATCTGTTCCCTGCCAGAGATGTGCAGTGCTTTCTGCACATCTGTGTAAATATATCACGAGGCTGTACTTGTACATCATGCTGCTGTCACCAAGCTTTGCTTGATTTTTCTTTCATGATGGCCTTTCCCAAATCCTCCAGTCCTTCTAGTCTTAATTTCACATGTTCAAGACAGTAAACAGTGGCAGTGCTGGTGACCCAAGTTAGGGCATTGCTTTCCTGTGAAAGGCACATCTCTGTCTCTCTGTACTGTGGTTATCCAGCTGGAGTCACAGATACTCATTTCTAGAAGGCTTCTGGTATCTCAGAGAACATAGGGATGCTGTAGCTTTGAATGAGCAGCACCAGGTTTTCCAGCTGAGAGCTATCTTCTTGCAGCAGCCTGCTTTCCCTGTCCCCCAGACTCCTGTTTTGCAGGTGACTGCTAACTGTAGGATAGAGCAGGTTGTTGGTACACATATTTGTTCTGCTGTCACCACTATTCACAGGCATGAAGAGAGACTGTAGCTCTCCTAGTAGTTTTTAACCTAAACTGGCAAAAGGGCAGTGGAGATGGAGCAGCTCAGTCTCAAGTTTCTGGGTGCCATTTAAAACTTCCACTGTTACTTGAAAAAAACGACTGAGTTCAAATACACTTTTTAAGAAATTACCTCTGGCTTTGATAAAAAAAAAAAGCTAAAGGGGAGTAAATGCAGGAGGAACAGTGTAAAGGAGTTTGGATAACTGCTGCTTTCAGGTTTCTGTAGCTGTTCAACAGTAAAGGTAACCCCTGCTTCTCTCTTTATCTTTTGCAGGAAGTCCAAGGGAAAGCCAAATGGTAAAAAGCCAGCACCAGAAGAGAAGAAACTTTACCTAGAGCCAGAATACACAAAATCCAGAATTACTGACTTCGAATTTAAGGAGCTAGTCATGTTACCACGAGAAATAGACCTCAACGAGTGGCTTGCCAGCAACAGTGAGTATTGTGTTCCTACAGCTCTGAGCTTGCTCGATGAAGCATTCGTTCAGCCTTTTTAGTGTTTTCAGTGCTTAGAGAAATACTAAATGACTATTTATGCTTGCTGTGTAATGCATGCCATTATACTTTGAATAGTAATTAAGCTGTCTCACCTACAGCCCAGCTGTGCTCAGCAGCATGGAGGCCTTGATTGTTTCCTCCTTCCAACTCCCTCACTATGGCACTAAGGGCATTAAAGTTTTTGATGCTCTTTGGAGGACCATCAAGGTTCTCATTGACTGTTTGCTAAACTGGCTGGTTCTGCATGTTTCTGACTCAAGCTGTTGGCCTACCAGAAGCATTGTAAAGACTTGTGTGTAAAGCAAGTTTTGCCTAAGGCCAGAACGTGTGAAGCCTTTTGTTTGGATTTCTCCCCATTGCTTCCAAGCTTTGGTGGAATTACAGTGGATTTAAACAGTAGACAGGGCGAATCTCAGAGATGTGACTGAAGGTTGTATCTGTGCATCTCAGTCCTGATTTATTGTACTTCCCTATGCTTTCCCTGCCACTCCTCACCTGCAGCTATGGCTCACTCTTGTTTACATTTTCAGCAGTATGTGGTAGTAGCAATAAACTACTTTAAACTGCACACTAGGAAAGTTTACAGACACTCATCAAGAATAAGTGAGGTGCCCCTGTGAGAAGTATTAAGATGTTAAATTATCTCAGGAGATTTTTAAAAAGTACATATGTACTAGTTTTCATGCTGTTTTTTTTACAAGATGTGTTGTGAGAACTATTAATGCTCTTTTGTTGCTACTGTACATTTTAAGTGTGACATCAAAAGAACATAGTAAATGGTTTGCCTTCAGCTTGTAGTAGGGTATTCTGCTGTAAAGGTGAGGCCAATGATGAAGACACTTTCCAGTCTTGCTGCTTTGTGAGTAATAAGAGGTGATGCATCATGATGCTTTCATCTTAAATCAAAACAAGAGCTTTCATTCTATGTACCTCTTTGTTTTGCAGTTCATCATTAGGCTCATTTAACTAAATCATGAGCAAGCTCAAGACTGAGGTCACTTCACTTGCTCTATTTAAGTAATTGTTTGGAGGATAACCAGTGTTTGAAAGTATTTTACTTCTGAATTTCTTTCCTTTGTTTATTTTTCAGCAACAACTTTCTTTCATCACATTAACCTACAGTATAGTACAATCTCAGAATTCTGTACAGGAGAGTCATGTCAGACCATGGCAGTGTGCAATACGTAAGTCAGTATTTACAATTACCTGGTTTCCATGTTTTCAGTGTTGCCTGGGGGGGTTAATATTGGTATTGAATGGCATCGGGCAAATGTTTTACAGCAGGTCTGTACTTGGTGAGAATGTGTCAGCTGTGCATCCTCTTCTCTGCCCTCAGCAGTGAAGGGTGGTGGAAATCTGTTTTTAAGGAGGACTGGAAGGATGAGAATCTGTGAGTGCTCTGAACTAGTCAGATCAGAGAGGCAAATTACCATGTGTGTGCTTGGGGGACAGAAGAACAAGGATGTAAAGGAAACTTTCCTGTCCGACCATCCAGCAGCTGCTCTGGCAGTCACTCTTGCACCACCTGAGCTGGGGCCGAGGCCTCTTCGCAGTTACACGCCCCACACTCAGACAGTCAAACCAGGTTTCCTTACTGGCTGGACCCCAGGTCTCCCATAGCAGACTCTTAGATGTCCAGATCATTAAAACAATTTAATCTTGGTGTAGTAACTAAATAACAAAATACCAGCTCGAGTTGGTGCCTCGGAAAAGGGACCCCAACAAAGGAAACCCTGTGTTTTTATACCCTCACAGTCTGTACACGACAAAGCCTGGGGTCTTGCAGCGGTCAACTCCTGTTGTGTCTCTGAGTGTCCTCTCACCTGGCTGGGCCGCAGGTCCCCGTGGCCTTTGTTATGCAAACGATCAGCAGTTCACAGCCCCTTGCCTGGGGTTCCTGCCCCCCAGACCTCAACCTGCAGATGCACACCGAGCTACCTGCACTGAATGTATTCCTCAACAAGGGCAAAGCAGAACTGTCTGTACTGGTAACAGTGCTTCCATAGAAGGCTGGGGAGAATTAAGTGAATTGTGAATACCTCAGAGGGTGCTTTTGATAGCTGGAATGCTGACAGAGCATCAGGCTGCTGACAGAACCAACGTCTTTCTGCCCAAGCACCTGGGCACAGAGGACACAAGTGGCAGCTTTGCAGAGTAAGGAAAACGTTTTGCGTTGGCACTTTTCTGCCTGTAGAACTTAGTGGAGTTTTTTAACATCGACTAGTTGTCAGTTATGAAAGAAAGCTTTGTAGTTTCACTGTATAATGTGAATATTAAGAAAAAGTTACCATAAGCTCCTGCTCTTGATGAGCACAGTCCAACATGATGGAGTATGAGATTCTGTCAAGCATGAATAAGCCTGTTGTGTTGGGGTTTTTTTTCCTCCAACACATGTGGATAGTCCTTTTCTTTGTTCCTCTTGCATTTCTTGGGATTAATTTAATTGAGATGGCTTTTAAAACAGGAGACTGAGCAGTTAATGTTATAGTACATCAGTCAGACATCTCAGGGAATGTATGCAACAAAACCAGAGTTCTATATTGTATCTCTGAAAATCATTATGTAATTCTGGGAAAGAAATCCTTGCTTAATACACTGGGCTATCTTGCACACTTGAAATTAATATCAGGGGCTTTCTTTGAGAGCACTCTGAAGAATGCAGAGTGTACAGGGGATATTTTTGCATGTCAAAGTTGAAACGATAACTGTCACTAGAGAATTAAAGGCTGTGGTAGGGACTTTGAAAGCAAGCTGGAACAGAAAGTAATAAATCTCTCGTGGACCCAGATTTTATCAAAAGAAGACAGAATGTCTCTAAATAGAAATGGTGATCCGTAGGATGACTGTTTTGTTAACTCTTGCTCCCAAACTTTCTCATGTTTAAATTCCTGGTGCAGCACTGGCTATTCAGAGGTCTGAATTTAACTATCCATTTAGCTGGTGGGAAATAGTGGCTAAAAGGAGGTGGAGATAGGGAACCTGCATTAGTAGTATCACTCCATTCTGCCTTTAACAAGAGTTGTCTGTAAGCAGTTTGTGCTACAGAATAAAGAGAGGAAGTGCCTGTAGGCAGCTCCAGCTGTAGTCTGTATTTTTAATGGTGAGGACTGATAGCAGAATGTTCCTATCCTTTGTTTTGGAAAACTGAAAAATTGTGCTATTTGGGAATAACAGGAAGCATATCTACACTTGGGCAAAGTCCTTGAAACTGTTTGTGTGTAGCTAAATCATAACAACTTCTGTATCTTCCTGTGCTTGGAGCAGGTGGCTGATTCATGTTTGCAAACTGTAGCCTGCCTGTTGCTTTCTTCCATCAAGTGTGTGGGTCTATGAAAAAAACCACTGAGGTGAGATCACCAAGCTACACACCTCAGTATAGTTCAGCTTTGAGGGCCCTGCTCATAATTGCGTTTCTCAAATCCTTATGTTCTGCCTTTCCTAGCTCTTCCGTTTTGGAAGAGATATGCCTAAATGGAACATGGAGAACTGCTTCATAGATGCTCATTTGTTCATACCCAGTATGTTGCTTCCCCAGTACCTTCTTTTTTGTAATTATAAGTAATTGCAGTAAGGTAGCAAGGTAAGGATGTGCTTGTTCTGTTAGAGAAACATGAGATGCTCTGGTTTATTGTGCCTCTGACCTGTTTCCAGTATGTAAAGTGTTGCCACCTAAACATTAGTGTGTTACTGATTAACCTGATGGGCACTCCACACTTAAATCTGTGGGCATGATCTCTTTGTTCAGGTCCTTTGGAATAAAATAGCATCTAGCTATGTAAAATGACCACAGAATTACAGTACCTTCCCATTTTTTTTGTGTGCTGATTTCATGGGTAGTTCCATATGAAGGTCTGCATTCTGTTCCACTTTTATGTTTTCCTTGCCCAGTTCCTGAAGATGTGTTTTGGATCACACCATTCTGGTCATTCCTAAGGAAGGCTTTTTGTATTTATGGTTGAGATGTTGAAGTAACTATTGAAAACAGGTTGGTTGTCTAGTTACTTCACATTCAAATGCACTGCAAATACCCAGTCCTAAATTTAAAGTATTTGTTGGCACAGTAAACACTGGTTGCAGTTAAATATTTTAGGTAAGGTTTTAACATCTCAGAGAAGCTCCAGCCAACTGACAAACTGCAGACAGATGCAGCTTTCAGCCCTCCGTCAGATGTGTGAGATAGCACAGCCATCTGCACACAGCAAGGAGGAGAATTTCTGTTTACGGTCACTAAGAGACATCTGACCAAAACTTAGTCTCAATATAGAACAGATGGAAGCATTTGCTCGCAAGGTGGGCTAATGCCAAGAGAAATACCTCAAAATTTAATACGGGTGGCACGAATGTAACTTTGGGAATTACTTAATTTTGCTTATTAACATCATTATCACTTGTTGTAAAGCAGGTACTATATTTTTAACGCAGTATTTACTATTTAGATTTATAATGCTTCATAACTTATTATTACACAAACCAGATTTAAAGCACTGAGAGCTGTAGACTGGTTTTCTAGCTGACATTTGTGCAAAACTTCTCTAAGGGCTGCAGTGGGTGTACTAAGAGCCAGTATATGTTCTGTTCATAAGGCTGAGACTACAGAACTCCTGAGGCAGAAGTCAAGGATGGATGCAAACTTATAGGTAGCCCACCTTTCAAGGTGTCATTTTGGTCCACTGAAATCCTTAATTTATAACCCTTATCAATCTTTTTTCAAATCTTAGTCTCCTTTCTCTTGCCTACTTTGCCCTTAGTGTCTCTGCATATGGAGGGTAGTTCCTTTTAGAAATCTGAACTCAAAATTGCAAGTTTTGTTTTGTCTAATATTTAAGACAATGGTTTTGCATGATGGCCTCATTTTCTTTTCCCCAATCCAAACGTTGCTTAGCCCCTATGAAACCATCAAGGCTATTCCAGCTGCTGACAAACACTATATTCCTGCCCTCAGTCTTCTACATAGCCTGTTCTACCAGGACTGTCTCTCCTTCCTTTCCAGGCAACATAACCGCCACAGTATTTGCTTTTCCCTCCTTCCAGAAGCTTTGCTGATATACCAATGTAACTTCTGCCTTGGTTTCTGTGTCATCAACACACGCCTAGAATGTTTTAGAGGAAAAGGGATAAAATACATACATATATTAAGATGCAGCATTGTTACTGCATATGTGTTATACTTTATTATTTGCATCATAGGCTTTCTCTGTTAAACCTGTAGTCATTTCTCCTTGGGATTTAGAATGGAGCTGTAAATTCTTCATGTTCTCCATACTGGGGAAGTTTAAACCTTCCAGAAATTACATAGAAAATAAAAAAAAATCTGCATCATGTGCGCACTTTTTGAAAAGTGCCTTTAAGTCTCATCCTCTTGTCCTTTCTGCTTTCCATCCATTCCCTAATATGGGACTGTGCTGTCATAGTGCCAGTATTGGAATGCAGTTAGGCTTCTGTGCCCACGTGAGCCCTTCCACGGCCCCAGCCTACTTCCTATCTTGTAAATGGAGATAACGCCAGTGTGGGTGGGAGCTGTGTACCAGGTGCGAGATGTTCATGGCATGTCAGGGGCTCCTCTCTTCCCCTAAGACCTGTGAAATCTGTTCACAGCACATGAAACATTAGGAAGACACATGATTCTAATCAACAGGACAATCCTTGTAGTCATCTCCTTACACTTAATGATTCTTCTTTTAAATTCCTGGTTTACATAATTAGCCTAATTTTCAGGGAAAGGAAAAAAGGATATGCAGTGGGATGTTAGAGCAGGTTTATTAACTTACATTTTCATGTAAGTGAACTTGTGCAGTTGCCAAAACTTTGGACTAAGATCCAATTATTTTAAGACTCATTTTTGCACCTAAGGGCAACTCTAAACTATGCTTTTGGTCTTGTAGTTGAGGATTTCTGCAGTATGAAAGAATTGCTGAGGTACAGTTGAGCCTGCTTCTGCTCTTGGCAACAAGCATTGTCGTAAGACCCAAAATAAGGCTGAGTTGCCTAGGACTGCTTTGCTCCAGCTTACTGCAAGCCTAGACTAACGAGGTGGCTTGTGTGTTGGTGCACTATGTTGTGTAATTCCTCATATGTGGGTTGTACAAAGGAAGTGAGCAGTGATGAAGAACACAGTCTGTGCCTAAGGGCCCAAATGCCAGTTTTGATGCCTGACATAGCTCTAAAAAGAGCTTTTGAGTCCTGCTGTTTTCATGAACTTGCTCACCTTTTAATGTAATTTTGCAGTCAATTCTTGCTCTTTCTAATAAATGACAGTGACCAAGCACCACATACTGAAAAATGACCTGATAGAAAAATTCTATAACATAAGTTTCTGCAGAACTAGTTTCAGTTGCTTTTCCCCTCTTGATTTGAACTACTCATTTCTGCAGCTTCCTATTATTTTAATATGGCTTTGGACATGAACAGTGATATTAATGTCTTTTTCTCACCAGCCCCAGGTCCTTAAAAAATCTTTTCAGGTAGTGAAAACACATTGTAAATGAGAACTTTTTTGTTACTACTTAAAATGTTTCTTTACTTGCCTTGGAACAGTTCTGCTGGTCAGTACACATAAAACTTGGCTTTCCAAGTGGCATGTATGGATCCTTCCAGGTCATTGCAGCCTAGTCCTGGTTAATAGGCAGTTAAATGCCTCCCTGACATCCGAGATCGTCAGATCTCGGAAGCTAAGCAGGGTCAGCCCCGGATTAGTACTTGGATGGGAGACATCCTGGGAAATGCCGGGTGCTGTAGGTTCTAGTCCCGAGGACTTCACTGTCGCTTGCTTGGCCGTGGCAGATGAACCTCAGGACTGAAACGGTGGGGCCAGTTCTGCGCATGCTGAGCCTCACCTAAAAAATCCACTGCGCAGGCTGGAAGGGCACACCCACATGGGGACAGCCCTTCCCACATCTTCTCCTGGTTATGTCTAAGTTGGCTAAACATCACACTGAAGTGATCTTGTGTCTAGGGCTACAGAGAGGCTTGTTCAGTGATTTGTGTGAGAAATGTCAGATCACAGATCATTAGCCACCAGCGGCAGAGCTGGAGCTGAACAGACAGGTAAAGAACAGTGTCCTGGCTTTATAGCCCGTGTTGGGTGTGATGTCTTTCTAGACAAGTTCTTTCTCATGCTCAAACCTCTTCCAACCTTGCTTGCAGCCAGCAAACTCCACCTATGTTGCGTTCTGGGAAGGCCAGTGCAAGGGATTTCTTATCAGCCCTGTAATGATACAGGACTGTGCCTGGAGCTTAGACTGCCTGAAAAAAGAGTTCATAAACTGGAACTCGAGACACGTCTAGTGTGACATAGGCAAAAGAAAACCCAATTAAGAAGTGTTTTGCTAAATTCCTTACCTGTAAAACATTTCTCACTGTGTGCCTAATCCAGGGGTAGCTGCTCCTGGAAACAGTTACAGATGATTTAATTGACTATGAATTTATAAAAAAAGAACAAACCTTCCATTATTTTGTAGCCTTCAGATTCTCTGTCAGGTGATGGATGGCTGCAGTTAATCAATATGATTATGGTTAACTAATTGAATTATAGTTGCTTTTGAAGGACCAGGCAATATGTCAGTGTCTCCTTTTCCTTATATTCACTGATGGCAAAATCAGTAAATGTAAATGCAGGTGTTTGGGGGTGTCTGTAACTGTAACCAAAGGAGCAGAGCTCAAAGGCATGCTGGTACAGATGTGCAGAAGGGTCCTAAAAACTTTTCCCAAATTGCGTTTTGGAACAGGAATTGGAGCACTTGAAATAGGTGCCAGTATGTGGGAGCACCAGGCTGGAAAAGCTGGTGTTTGGAGCCACCATCTGACTGTTTAATAATACTGCATTGCAAGACTAATTCATTCTCTGTGGCGTTAAGCATCAGAAGTGCACCAGTTTATCACTGTGCAATGTTCTTGCCCTTTAAATATAGTTATATAATGCCTTCCTGTATGATTCTGTAGACTGTATGTAAACCCTCAGCTGGTTATGGATAGGGAATTATTGCTGCCTCAGTGGAACTTCTCTCCTTGGAGACTCGTCAGAAGGCTTTCTGTGCTTGCTCCTGCACCTGCACTCTGGCCTAAATTGATAGGGAGAAATGAAATTGGCCAACAGAAACTCAAGATCTTTGATATAGAAAAGAAGTGAATCTGTTTTGTACCAGCTGTGATGTATTTTGGTAAATTTGCAGTTGTTGTTTTATCTTATTTAGACACTGACCTCTTAGAGTAGTTGAGCTAAGGAGCCAGAGGGTGATGTGGTAACACTGTCCATTCTCTCTGCAGACAGTACTACTGGTATGATGAGCGGGGAAAGAAGATCAAGTGCACTGCTCCGCAGTACGTTGACTTCGTCATGAGTTCAGTGCAGAAACTTGTGACAGACGAGGACGTCTTTCCAACAAAATATGGTATGTCCACTTCCTGGAGTTCTTTGCAGATGCCATAAGTAAAGTGAAAGTTGGCATTCACCATGTGTATTAACACCAGACAGCTTTTTCACTTGTTTGTTTGATGACTTTGATGTTGGTTTTTTGTGGGTTTCTTGTGTTGTTTAAGGGAGATTTTAAGTTTGGTTCATTCTTGCTGTAAAAAAGACTTGTGCTGTTGGTGTATGAACTGAGGTGAAAGTCTCACAAACCTGTCCCCTCTTGGCTTCTGAAAACAGTCAGCATGTGTGTTCAATACAGCCTGCTGATAACAAACTTGAACTCTATTTCCATTAGAGCCTCAATACATGAAGGGGGAAATAAATTGGATTACCAGGAATGGGCTTGCCTTCTTTGCCCAAGGCTCTGAGGCCTTGTCTCTTAGAGAATTTGCAGTTTCCTTTCCCCTACAAAGATTAAATAAGAATGTAATTTTTAAGAGCTGAAAAGCAATAGGAAAGTAATATTAACTCAAATTTGTATCCTAACAAGATTGGTATGCAATGCCTTTATTTAAGGGGAAGAAAATAGAAACCTGAAGTTATTGTAGGTGGGCTTAATCAGGAAGGACTAAAAGCAGCTGGCTTCTTGAGCTACTTCAACAGGTAATTGGGAAACTAAGATATCACAATACAGAAAATACTAAGCTTAGCAGCCTTTGCTTGCAAGCAGCTTGATATGGAAAAAGGCAGTCTGTAGTGAGACTCTGCCTAGTAAGCCAGCTGCAGTTGACCTTCTTTTTTTTTAATATGCTCATTCAAGGGCACTGAGGGCATTTCATGCACATGATTGTCTGTGAGGTCAAGGGGCTCATGGCTCAGCCCACCCAAATGCTGCTGTGGGGCTGATGGTAAGCAGCTGGTGCTATCATGGTGCTTCTCCTTCTTCCTTTCAGGCAAGGAATTCCCAAACTCATTTGAGTCCCTAGTGAAGAAGATCTGCAAGTACCTGTTCCACGTGCTGGCCCATATCTACTCCTCACACTTTAAGGAGACTTTGGCACTGGAGCTGCACGGACATTTAAACACACTCTACACACACTTTATCCTATTCATCAGGGAGTTCAACCTCGTGGACCCTAAAGAGACCACCGTCATGGATGACCTCACAGAGGTCCTCTGCAGCAGCAGCGGGAGCAGCAGTAATGGGAGCGGCAACGGGAGCAGCAACAGCGCAGGAGCACAGAACCACGTGAAAGAGAGATGAGCCCTCCTATAGGATCAAAACTAACATTAAAAACAATATTATCTATTCAGTGTGTATGTGTATGTATATGTTCAGATATACATACAGACATATACAGCGATGAAAGCTGAAAGCAATGATGCTGCCACCACAGGACGCGCAGTCGTATGGGACTGTACGGAGCTTTGGGTTAATGCGCCAACTGGCAAGAAGTTGCACCAATTTTATTTTCTGTCCACTCCTCCTTTTACCTATTCAGATGGAAGATGAGTGCTGTTTTTAGAGCAAAGCCAAGCTTGAGAGTGGGGCCACTCTTGATTTTTTTGGTTGTTGTTTTTTTTGTTTGGTTGGTTGGTTTTTTGTTTTTCTTTCTTTGGTCTTGAGTGCAAGCCCTTTGATCTTTCTAGGATGGTGGTTCTGCCATTTAAAAAAATATCTATTATACTATAAGAAATATCTTTTACTTGGAAGCGGCTTAAAATGCAGGTTTGTTTGGGTTTGGTTTTTCTGGGGGGTGGTTTTTTGGTTTGGTTTTACATAGACTGCCCCTTACCCTGCCAAAATCTCCCCCACTGAGTGCATCTTGTCCTTTGTTAGCTTGGAATGGGAAGAAACTCCTGGCTTGACTAGAGTAGCAACTAGGGGCTTGCTACATGTTGAAAGTGGGAACGATTCTCCAGTTGTCCCATCTATTTGGTCACAACATGTGAACGTGCAAGAGGATCCACAAGCCCTTCTGCTTATTGCTCCTACAGTATATATACTCTTTCCTCTGCTCCCCTGCCTCTTCTTTTCCCAGGCATACCTCTACAGGTAACAGGAGTAAGATCAGTGCAGTCCAAAACCCCCGTGCCAGAGCCACCACCCTTTGCTTTCCATTGAACAGAGGCCTGGGGAGTGGGGAGAAGGGTACACTGAGTCAGTCACCGCCTGTGCTAGAAAGATGGCTGTTGGCATAAAATTACATTGTTGGCTTATTTTAGTTCATCTGTTCTATAATAATAAAAACAAATCTATCCGCCACAAGCTTTGTTTCTGTGTTTGCAGCGTCAAAACTCAGCAGACTCCACCCCTGCAGCCTCCCTCTCACCACTGAACACTCTTGGCTCTGCTGTCAGCCAGCTTTATAAATAATGGGTTGTCTTCCACCCCATAATCCCTTGTTCTTTCTGGTAGCCCTGAGAACCACCTCCCCAGATAATCTGAAGATAGGGAACACCTGGAGAGAAGCAATTTTCCTGTTTGTACATATACCCATTCTGCAAATGCTGTGAGTTCCTGCATATCTTGAACAAAATACTGTATCACAGCATCTCTGGATACTGTACCGTATCATTATGTATCTGGACAATGATAATACTCTCTTTCCTTCACAGTTCCACTGAATTCTTGCAGTCAATATTTCCAGTTGGGAAAAAGCCAAATTTTGCTTGCAATTGTTCTATCAAATCTGTGTCAGCCTCTGAGAATTGTTTGTTACTGGTTTAGGTCATTATCCTGGAGTATATACATCATTAATAACTGACCTGGCATGAATCCTAGAAGGTTTTCCTGAATGAGGTCTGTAACTGTAGTAAAAGTCAAAGTCAGTACAGAGAAGGAAAGGAGAACAAGTGCAAAGAAAAAAGTGAAGGAAAGGCACAGCCAAAGGGTGAAATTTAAAAAAAAAAAAAGGAATAAAAAGAAAACGCACAAGCAAGAAAAGAGCTTGTGAAGAAGTGTGCAAGAGCAACAATACAAACGTGCAAAGGAGAAAGAGAGCAAAAAGTCATAAAAGTGAGAAAAAAGGAGGAAAAAGACACAGCAGGAGAAGGAAGTAGGAGAGGGAGGGAGTGAAAACAACCTCAAACTTTATAAGCCCAGGCTTGTCCTGTGTTGTTTGTTTCTGAATTGTGGGTACCTTCCAAATGTGCTGAAATCTTGCTCACCTCCTCAGCTCTGTGCTGTTAACACAGGCTGTTCAAGAGCTCTCCTGCCCTACCATGTCCTCCTGCTACAGCCTCCATATCCAGACAAATATTCCCGTTCAGTCTTCATTCATGCTGATGTGAGCCTTTTCACTACAATTCCCTACGTTAATGTCTGAAGGGAAAACTAGAGGTCTGCAGAAGCAGACAGGGCAGTGCCATTTCTAAGGCCCCTCTGCTGCTTGCCCTGAGACCACACAGTAAAGTTTGAGGTGAGAAACCAATAGCAAGAACAACAACCTGAACCCAGGAAATGTCTGGTAATTTACAATCTACCTGTAAAAATGCATTTGCAGTCGTCTTCTCTAAGAGACTATTTAGAAGTGACACACATTTGAGAGAGGTGTGATGTGCCTAAGAGGAAAGACTGACCTGGCTGCAACTCTTGTTTCCCATCACAACAGAGTGATGTCTGTATCAAACACAAGGGTGACTACCTTAGCTTCCCATAGGGAAACTGGCAGAACCTCGTAGGAATCTGGGAATGCACGTGCTGGTGCAAAGCAGCAAACCATTAATTCATCTAGCAGGAGAACAGTGAAGTCCCATGTTAGCTCTAGGAAGAGCCTGCTGTTGGTTCATGGCAGCTGTCCCGAGCTTACACTCAAGGCATTTGAGATTCCTGAAGGCAGACACTTCAGCTAGCAGGGCAATCGCTTTTATATTTTACAAGCAGTTAACAAGAACACAAATAATGAATCCTATTTTAGTGTAGCCTATCTTCTTGGGTTTAGCACTGGGAATAAGGAAAACACTGAAACACTGCCAACACCAATGTTCTTGTCAGGAATAAATGTTGCCGTAAAGCTCAGCCTCAAGGCGTCCAGCATATTTCAGAGGTTACTGAATTACACTGTAGTAACATTAGGTACAAAAGTGCCACTAAGCTATCAGTGCTTGTCAGTGGCTTCCTGTGCTTGCAACATGTCACTGACCACCCACACTGTAAGCACTGAGCCTGAATTCCCCTGTATCCAAAGGACAGGCTTAGGTCTTCTAAGAGTGAGGAAATTGTTGTATTGCTGCTTTAAATGTGTTTTGTAAATTGTTCAAAGTGCTGTCAGAACAAAAAGACAATTATCCTACATTCAACACATCTCTCATCCCCAGAGATCAAGACATACCATAGCATTGTTTAAGGGTTGCTAAATAAATAAAATACTCCAGAAAAATAACCAAACACTGCTAGAAGACACCTTTTTGAACACATTAGTGATGTGCTGAAGAGCTGAGGTTGCATAAATTTATAGCAATAGGATGAAATGTCACGCTAAAACTTTTGCACACACCCTTTTTGTCATTATCTATAAGTCTCTGAGGCTGCAGCATCCCAAGGAAATCCAAGGATAAGTGCTTGTAAATATGAACAGGAAGAACAGGATTTCTTCACACATGCCATCTTGAATAAATAGTAGCAGCAGGTAACCAAGTACCAAGGTCAGTAGCATTTATCTGTTACATGAGCTACCTTTGGCCATTCAGGGAATGGTACACAAGAATAGTGCTACAAAGTCTTTGGCACAGAGAAACAGCCACCGGTAGCTTTAACCTCAAGGCAATGAATCTCTGTAGAGATCAGCAGACCAGCTTCACCCTAACCCTAAGAAAGGTCCTGAGGTAGCAAGCTGTAAATTGAGTCAGGCATCTTCTATTTCAGCCAGCAGAATCAGAGCTATGCCTTTCTTCCTTGCCTGAGAATTGCAGAAAGTTACCAAGTCTGAGATCCCATAGAACACACTCATTTTGTATCTGAGTAACAACCAGAAAAGAATACTTTGCTGACAAGAAGATCAGAGTAGGGAGAAAGATGTATTCTGGCTCTGAAGTACCACCAGTTCTGGCCAAACATGTGCATACCAGGATGCCTGGAAGTGATTCAGGGGGCTCAAGGTGGATGTTGCCAGAGAACAACTGGCTTCTGCACATTAGCAGAAAGTCTGCCACAGAAACAAGCATTCCTGTAAAACAAGCTGGCCCTATGAGGCATGCTGATTTCATCAAAGCTATGCTTCATCAAACAGGCCTTTGCTCACATCCATCATGTAACTTGTCCCAGCCAATCCTTAGCTCACCATTTCAGCTGTTAACAGAAAGACAAACACAGAAACACTCTTCCATTATCTAAACTGCAGACAGAGGAATAGGTTGTTGTTTTATTCTGTTAAAACCTACTAAACAAATGAAACCAACATTTGTGTATGTAGCACAAATTACATCAGGCAATTTAAATCTGATTCTATTGCCTGGTTGCTGGCAGTAGCCAGAGCACAGGGTTCAGCAGTGCTAAGTTATCCATGCTGCTAGTCAACAGTAGTGCCTGAATATAAACCTGTGGGATTTCAAGACAGATGTGGTATCTTTACATGATATAGCTGTATGCAGTACAGCCAATTCCCAATATTCCCAATGGAACTGATGGTACAAAGTGAGAAAAACACCAAATAGCTGGCAACCCCCCCCCCCCCCCGCCCTCAGTTTGCTAATGGGGTCTCTGTTCTTTTCATGGGCAGAACTGTTTTGGTTGTGACAGCTGACATGAACAATAAGACTTTTCAAAGCTAGGTTAGCATGTGACTTGTAGAAAACAGAAATTGTTGTGGCCAAGCACTCAGAGAGAACACTCAGAGAGCTTTGTCTTGCCAAGAAAAAAAAAGAAAAAAAAAGGGCTAGCTACACACTTCTTTTTGTGTTGTCCTCTGCCAATTCTTTTCTTTATATGTAAAATGGAGACATTAAAATACTCCAGTGCTTTCCCATACACTAGTGCAGATAGTTAAGTTTCTCTCACAAAGCAATGCAGTGTGGCCCACACAAACCTCCTCCTCCTTTTAGTGGTCTCTGGGATAATTCAAAAGAAAGAGAAAAAGAGCCTGGGCTAGACAGGCTTTGCACTCAGTGGAGACCAACCCTCTGCAACATCAGCAGAAAGGGCAAGTGCCATCTCACAGAGGATTTCAGCTTTGTGAAAACACTGCTTCAACCTGACATCAGTAAGTCTTAGAAGACACTTGCCCTGAAGCAAGTACTGTCCTCAAGGACTGCAAACCAAAACCTGAACAGTGAAAACAAAACTGGCCTGGGCACCAGACACTAATTTAACTACCACAGTGAACTCATGGAGTAGTCCAGGGTTCCCCCAGAAGGGCTTTAATTCCTGTGCACAAGGAGTCGCAGGTGACCCCTCAGTCTGACAAAGAAAATAAAGGCTGCACAGCTCTCCAGCACTGCATACTCATCCAACCCTGTAAGGCCACACAGCAGTCACAGAGTCCTGTTTCTGCTTCTTTCTCCATGGACTGAATTCCTTTAGGAAAGACTTTTATGTTAAAGCTCTAATTCCAAGCAGATGAAATTTCCTAAATTACTTTTTTCCCCCCTCTTAATTGCACTTGACAAAGTATGAAAAACCCCTGATTTCCATAGGATTCATTCCCAAAATCATCTCAAGGAATATTCTTTCTGTTCCTAAACATCAAAGCATAGGTAGAAGAGCTGTCTCTCTCATGTAAAGTCTGGTAGACAATGAAATAGCTATTAATACAGAAATGCATCCCACTTCTCTGTCTTGGCCCTGATTTTTTTACTTAGTTTTATTACAAGTTAATGCTGGAGTCTTTACTGTTTTTGTCATGACAGAGTGCAGAGAGACAGACAGTATGTCTGATTTTGGATGACTAAATGGTGGGAATACATTAAAGTGCTCTGTAACAAATTTGGGGACACTGCTATTGCATACAGCCAGAATATCTACATCTGCCTAGTTAAACAATATACTTTTAGGAATTAGGAGAGCCCTGTGCTTGGCTCTGCTTAAAAAGGATAATCCAGAACAGGAAAGTGACTTTGGATAATCCAATATTTTACCTGAAATTTATATAAAACCTGTAACAGAAAGAACTCTGTCCTTTTCAGCCAGGTTTACTGACACTCAACAATTTAGAAACCTTACTTGGAATCCTTGTGGTCATAAGACCTGTCTTATCAGGAGTAAATACGAGAAACAAAAGACAAATTGTGCCTGCAGACCAGCTGTACCCACTACAGCAGAAATGTGAAAACTTCAGCTACTTTAAGAACATTTCAAAAGGCACAAATACACATATTTGAATAATCTTACCAATTTAAAACTAATTTAAACTGGCTTGAACAAAGTCCACAGAACAGATGGGTAGTTCCTAGCAAATCTTAAAACAAGATGAGCATCCAGACCTCAATATCATCTTTGTTCACTCATTGTTATACAGTGACACTGTCTGCAGGAGAGCGAAGAACCTGTTTTTCCTTGAATTTGCACCAATTGACCCAGTAAGTTTTGTGCATGGAGTTCCTCATTTCAACTCCCAGAGGATGACATTAGGAGGTAGATAGCAGGAAGGTAGTCAGGCACTGGAAACGAACATCTGTCAGCATCCTGCTGACAAACAGAAAAAATAATTTGAAGCCAGGACACTGTGGAAGAATCATGAAATCTGTAGATCAAAAGAAAACAGACACACAATTCCCAGCTGGACAAATGAGGCTCCTTCCACATGAGGTTTTCAACTACAAAGCCACTACTAGAGTTCAGAGCTTAAGGCAGATCAGTTCAAGCTCATACAAAGTCAGCACTGAGGCACCAAAAGACTGCATGGCATAACCTGAATCAAAAGCTAAGATTGGTCTCTTACGACTGTGGGCAATTCTGCAATGGATGTGCAGCACAAAGATACAGGGTATGTTTGTATCCTCTCAGCCACAAACTCTCCACTGCACACCATGATGAAAAGCCATACTGAAGACATGGTGGAGACACTGAAGGAACAATCACTACCTGTCCCACTCCAAGTAGAGCGGAGCCAAGCCCAAAACTCCTTGTTGAGCACCTCCTGGGCTCCCTGGCAAAGGGAACTGTGCTGTGCTGTGAGTGCAGATACAGCAGCTCAAGCAGAGCCATTGAAGAGGGAATGGGCATTTTGCAGGCCTTCATGGAAATGCAGAGCTCAGCTGTCACTGCTCTTTGCCACTGATAGTTTCACTGAGGGACCAAGCCAGGACTGGAAGGATCCAAGTGCTGGTTTTATGGACTCCTGCTGGTGCCTGGCTGAGAGCTGGTTTGGCATCTTCCCAAAGCCACCCCTGCCACACACCGATGTTCATGGACCATTGTGACAATCAGCTACCCTGGAATAAGCTTTCTTCTGCCTACATCAAAGCACTATACTGAATTTAGTAACAAGATGGCAACCCTGTGAATGAAGTTAATCTTGTGGTGTAACCACCGCTTAAATGTGAAAGCAGAACAAATACTCCAATCCATCAAGGAATTTTGATTGGATTAGAATCCCTCTGTGCTGCATTATAATCTCCCTGATGAAGGCAAAAAGCAAAACTACATCTGGAGAAGAGAGATTAAACCCCCATTATAACTGTTTAATTATCTGTTATTACTGGATTAACATTCATTTCTGATCCAGGTGCTCCTCAGATAAATAGCTCAGGTGGTTTATAACAGCACTGCTTTATTCTGCAGTGAAAGAATTTTGGCCCAAGAAATGAAAACATGGGGTCTTTTTAAAGCCAGGTGAGTCCAAAATGAGGAAAGTTTAAGCAAGACTCCATCTGCTTGTCCCTTTTTCTTGCCTACCCCAAACTTTTGAACTCCTGCCTGATTTCTACCAACTTTGAAGACAATTAGGAGTTTTGATTCAATTAGAAAGTTTTTACAAGTTTTACAAAAAGCAAGCAACTATTGGAAGGGGAGAAGGAGCCTGTAACTGAACTCTTAAGTTTCCAGAGTAAGGAAAAACTTGCAACCTCCACTCCCATGTTACTACATGCCAAAGAACCCGCAGAAGAACACACACATAAAAGTCCTCAAAGAGACAGCTCAGAATCACCTACAAATCACAAATTGTAAGAATTTACTTTCCCAAAGGAGGGCATTTGTTTCACTGCTTGCACAACTGGGACAGTCTCACCAATCCAGACTTTCTCTGCAGTCCCTCAGTTGTAGATATCACACTGGATCTTGGTGCTATACCACAAGAAATGGCAAAACAACTTTTCTTTCATTGTTAAAGATAGAAATGCAGCCTTTGTATCATCTGAAAAGAACCAGTTCAAAGTGATGTGCTGAGAAATGAAAGAGCCTGTCTCTAGGAACAGGCCACTGAGCAGGTTTGCAGACCTGCTCACTGGAATGTGCTGTTGCTAGATTAAAATCTGGATTCAAGTTCCTGCCCAAGTGACAGAGTTCCTCTGAGAGAATCACTGAATTTATCTTCATCTCAGTTCCTGAATCTGCATGAAGTGGACAAGAGATACCTCTTTTCCTTCTCCTTGTCTATCACCTCTGCATGGAGAAAGCTGTCTCTTGCTGCACTATAAAAGGTAAAAGGACAGACTCGTAACTTTCCTGTGCTACTGATACACATCCCAGTAACACACTACGGTATTTATCTGTCCAGGCTCCTGTGGTAGTGTGCCCTACTTAATCTTTTCCTTTGAGAAAGACAAGGTTGCATATGGTCCTTCCCCTCATGCAAACAGACTCAGATGTTTAGCTGTCACCCTGTCACACAAAGACTGAATGCTGTCATCTCTCTGCCAAGCTATGTAGAAGCTACACAGGTTAGTGCAAATTCCCACACCTCTCTCTCCTTCTCTCCTGCTTCTGCACAGCATCACTGACAGCAGGCACATGATAGAGCTTGTAGAATTCTTTAGGAAGCAAAGAGAAAAGACAATGTCTTTTCTACTCTGACCTCTCTGAGGAAGGGCCTGTGTTCTAGACATTGCTCTTCTCCAGGCCAGCTAATCAGCAGGGCATTTTAACGGGTCAAGGACAAAAGCACTGCAGCACAACTGCCTCACATAGCATGTGATGGGCGACACCATATTCTGTCTCTCTACAGGGTTATTGCATGCTACAAAAGTAATCTTGTTTCTCCATCCTCTTGCGGAGAGTGGAACAGCAGCAGCTGTGGGAGCAACAGGGAGACTGGGAACTTTATGTTCCTGGAAAATACATTAGTAACATGAAAACACATTATTTGCACTTTCAAGTGACATCGTGATGCTTGGTTCTACCCACTATCACTCACACCTCAGGGGCTGCAATGAGCTTTCATGCTGGACACTCCAGTGCTGCCCTGTAGGCTCTGGCTGACTCTACTGCCTGGAGCAGGCAAGTGCAAGCAGAGACTGTACATGAACACAAGCTGGGGTCAACAAACCAGAGACCAAGCACCAACTATACACATGGCTCAACAAGTACTTAGCCCTTTCCATTACAGGAAAGTACAACTTCAGGAGACAAGAGGTCTCTGTCCCCCTTTCCCAGATGAGATCATTTGGCAGCAGACCTCTTTGTTCTAGCTGATAGATACTGTCAGGCTTTCCTCTTTTGTCCCTTTTTCTAAAACAAATCTGCAGTACAGCCCCACTGAAACTCGGCATCAGGGTTGTATTTGCTCTCACACCTCTGTATGAACTCATAGTCCACATACTTCCAAACATCTGAAAGAACTTCTTTTAGAACTGTTTTTTAAAAAAACAAATCCCTGTAGCTGGCTCTTGGGTGGGTCACTAACCAAAACCAAACCCCACATGCTAGCAACAGGATTAACCAAGCCCCATACACTAGCAATAGGATTAAAAGCTAGAGTTAGTGCATCAGAGTGAGTTAAAACCACACTTAAAGTAAGAATTTTCTAAGAGTTTTTACTTTTGTCTGGTGTGAAATGCTCAGGGTAGACCATCACAGAAACTGGGCTAAAGTTGACTGGTTTACAGTAAACTCAGTTTAATTTCTGAGAGTCTTCAATTCAGGGTCTGAAGGGAACACTGCAAGCCACTGCTCTGAACTCCCAGGTATCACAAGCCACAACAACAGTCCCAATGAATCCTGTGATTTTGCAACAATGCTCAGGGAATTCTCCCCGAGCAACACCTTTTTGTTTTCCATCTGAAGTTGGTGGCCATGCCAAAACCCAAATATTTTCCAAGGAACTATTTGATAATCCAGTAGCTGTATCAGTTGCAATACTCTGAACAGGGCTACGTGCACAACACAGCGAAACTAAAGGACAGCAATGTAGAAGTGGAACCTTGATCCAGATTTATGGCTAATTCAGGGTCAGATCAACAGCTAATTTAACCCAACAAGGCAATTGACCTTGAACGGATATTGGTTGAACCAAAAATTAGCAATCTGTCTTGAAATACTTTTGAGTTCCCTTTCTGTGTCTCACTGCCATTGCCATGTTGATTTGAATCCACCGTCTTTTCTAATGCATAAATCACAGACATTATGCTCCTCTTTCAAATATCAAGCAGGACAAACATGATTTCTCCTTCCCTCAATGCTGATTTGTGTTTCAATTGCATGAATTGACACACAGAGCTGACGACTGGGGCAGTAGCTAGGGGAAAGTCTGCACTGCTGCTTCCAAAGACAGGACCAGAAAGGCACACAAAGTCTCCACATGTTCATTAAAAGGCCTAAGACTGTTTTCCTCTGCTTCCCTTGAGCCGTCACCCTGGCTGATGCACTTCCCAGTGCAAGTGCAATGTGCTGTATGGACATGCACCCTGTGGAACACGATGAGTCTGGAACTTGTCTGTGAGCTGATAAAAAGAGGCTGCAGAGACAGGTACTGCATTCCTGCTGCACAGTGGGATTGAGGCCAAGCCAGAGCACAGCCTCTTCTCACAGTGACTTGCAGATATCAGAGTTCAGGGCTTAGTTCAGGTACTACAAGCACTACAGTAACATGGGATTTCCAGGGAATTTGAGGATTCCCACAGAACAGCAGGAAAAATTTAAGTTGGCACATAAAAATCTCAGTCACAGTACCTGAACTAATGACTAGAACCACTTTCTGTATACATGACAAAGTGCTGCAGGTTCAAAGCTGTTGGAAATTCAAATAGTTTTCTCACATCCCCTGATATCTAAAGAAGAGCTGGTATACCATCACCACCCTTAGTGACTCAGCTCTCAGGTGGGGGGACTCTGTGGTAAGCATAGCGAGCACTGTGCTGCAGGACAGCTTGTAACCATGCCATCTGGAGCCCTATTTGTATCAGAGGAGCCTCTATTAGAGGGAGAACTTGCTAGCACTCTCTTTACCCATGCACCTCCCTGTTTGCTGCAAGGATACAAATCTTATGTATTCCAGGATTTTACAGGGAACAAGAAGACCACTAGCTGCTCAGACCTGTAGTAGGTATACATGCCCCTACTGACACATCCTGCCACTTGGACCAGGGTTATTTTAAATTGTGCTAGAATAATGTGAAAAACTGTTAGAATTTACCCAGCCAAGGAGGAAGGCACCTCCAAGCCTGGGAGTATGTCTATGCTGCCTCAAATACACAGACACATCAGCTCCTGGGAACTCTAAAGCAGGAGTGAGAGGATCAGTTCTGTACCACACAGGGATATCTTAAGAACCCACAGACAAGTTGACTCTGGTACTGGATCCAGTTGAGCTGCATCAGCCTGTAGTTGGGCCAGCTAACAGAACTCAACCACTTCCTGACCCCAAAGCAGCTCCTTTACAGCAAACTCAGGCATCTCTAAGCAAAGGGCTGTTTCCAGCCTCTCAGCAGACATGTCTGCACTTTCTGCTTTTGGCACCTATGGGAAAAGCAGGAAGCTGCCTGTTCCTACTGCATGAAAAGGAGGTACTGCACTACCACAAGCTTGACTATCAGACACTCTGCTTTGCCTCTTCAAGGCTTAGTGCAGTAAAAATAAATATGAGATCATGATATCACAGAACAGCCTGGGTTAGAACGGACCTTATTGATCATCTAGTTCCACTCTCCTGCCGTTGTCAGGGACATCTTACACTAGACTAGGTTGCTCAGAGCCCCATCCAGTGTGGCCTTGAACTCTGCCAGGGGTAGGGCATCAACAGTTTCTCTGGGAAACATATTCCAGTGCCTCAACAGCCTCACAGTACAGAATTTCTTTCTAATATCTAATCTAAACCTGCCTTCTTTCAGTTTGAAGCCATTCCCCATTGTCCTGTCATTACATGCTCTTGCAAATAGTCTCTTCCCTTCATCTGTCTCGTAGACTCCCTTCAGGTACTGGATATTTCGAAATATTTAAAGGCTGCCTCAAGGCCAATGCCAAACATCATTCCCAGATTAAGATGTGATCCTTCTGCTGAAGGCCTTACAGAACAGCTGACAAGCCATTTGAAGGAGAACATACAGAGAAAGATGGTAGGATGAAGCAGTTTGGACAGCCATCAAGCTTATCAATTCTTGCAAAACCCAGTTTTCCCACAGGCTTCCTCTTACACTGCAGTCTCTGCATTGTTAAGTGTCACAGAATACATGCACTGCACGCACCATCATGATAAACCTAATGAGCACAATCTCTATAATGAGGCAGAAACTCATGGGGCTGGCCCTCCCTCTCCATACCCATTGTGGGACCTGCTCTCCAAGAGGATCCACATGGGCTCCTCCAGGCCTGTTTCTGAGGGTAGCAAAGGAGCAGGTATGCTATTCCCAGAACTCCCAGCACCCAACCACTTACACTACTACATGAGAGAATCGTAGAATCATAAAGGTTGGAAAAGACCTCCAAGATCATGAAGTCCAACCATTAACCTAACACTGCCAGGTTCACCATTAAACCATGCCCCTAAGCACCACATCTACACATCTTTTAAATCCCTCCAGGGATGGTAACTCCACCACTTCCCTAAGCAGTCTGTTCCTATGCCTGACAACCCTTTCAGTGAAGAAGTTTTTTCTTATTTCCAATCTAAACCTCCCCTGTCACAACTTGAAGTTGGTTCCTTTTGTTCTAACTTATGAGTTCTCACAGATGGTCTGCAGTGTGCCTGTCCAAACCCTTGTCCTCAGGGGTGGACAGAGGAGCCTGATGCTTTCTGAAGGATCAGGTGAGAGGAAGGTTGGGTGAGGTCTCCCCTCTGCATTCCTACTTACAAGAGTTGCTCCTACCTCCTTGTCTTGCCATCAAACCAGACATCTCAATGTATGCCTGGTCTAGATGCCGAGGACCCAGTCAGCAACTGCTGAGTCATTATTTGTACATGAATGAAAATTAAGAAAAACAGAGAATCAGGGAAAGCAGATAAAATGAAGTATAATAGCAGAGGAAAAATTTGGGCAGGTGAATCTTATGCTGGAAAGTCACCTTCCTATGTGATTTGACAATTTAGTATCAGTGTCCAGAATGTAATGCAGCAAACATCCCATTTTACTCAGGTCTCCCCACCATTACAGTGAGGTCTCAGATTGAGCATTGACTCCTTCACCACTGACTCCAAGCACAGTCACTTGCAGCACCAGGCCCCAGCAAGTGGAACTAAATCTAAACCAGAAACAAGGAAAGAGCAGCATGGACTTTTACCTCCTTCTGTATAGGGCTTTGTCAGATGTGGCTGCTGGGATACTCCCACAGCTGTGTAACATCCAAGACCAGGGCTGCCAGCACCAGGAAAACCACCAGCTCTGATATGAAATAGACTGCACAGAGTCTATTTTATAGATGTAAATTCCAAACTATTTAGCCTCCCATACACACACACTTATGTTACACATTCAACACAAGGCAAGGGGCAGTGAAGGGAAGAGAGTTGTGGTCTCTCACATACCTGCTCTTACAGCTGCAGCAGAGCAAGAGGCATCCTGCTTCACTGCTCTTCTTCAGCCCAGTTAAGATTTCAGTCCCCTCTGTAAAGTGCTGACAAAGCCATCATCATTGTGCCATCCAAGTATCTGGCAAATAAACACCTTCACACTGAATGATTAAGGTTGTTATATGAATATATTCCTGGATTCTCTAGAGGAGAACAAACTTCAGAAAAAAAAAAAAGACGATGAGTCCACCAAACCACACCATGTACCACATACTCCTGTGCTAGGTCCATGTCTCCTCTGTACAGGGTCACTCCAGGGACATTTTTAAAGTAGCTGGGTGCAAGTAAAAGAATGTGCTCAACTCTAACATGAAGTATTACCAGCAACTGCATAGCTCACACCGAGAAGTCTCTATCAGAAACCAGCAACTTCATGGACCCACAGCAAACTGACTGTTTCAGACAAAGAGTTTTCTGTTCAGTGCCCAGATTCTGCTCAACTGCAGTAAACCAGAAATAGTTTAACAAATTTGATTACTTCTTAGATCATGCATTTAACAGTCATTCTCAAAGATCTTTGCAAAAGAGGTGCTGCTGCCCTTCCTCAGCTTATCTCTGCAGAGGTAGGAAAGGGGAGCTGCCCACTGCCACACAGCCAGCAAAAGCCGAAGCCAGGACATTGCAGTCCCAGCCCAGCCCTCTTCCCACCATCCTACTCTTCCCACCTCTGCATAGAGGCCCTGCTGCAGAGAGGTATCACAGTCCAGCAAAACACTGGCCTAAAGCTCAGTAGATGGGGACCAGGTTTTAGTCCCAAGGCTTTTTTGAAACTCTTCTGTAAACACAAGGTCTACCTACTTCCTGCCCACTTCTGCTCTCCTTGTGGAACTCAGTGCTAAAACTGAAGGCTCTTGGGCAGAGAAAAACAACTTCCTACATTGCATTTATGCACAAGAGTTTAGATCAGCAAACCTGATTAAATTTGAAACCTGATTTTACTTTAAAAACAAAAATGTCCCACAGAGGAACTATCCAGAACACACACTGCAATTGGAAGCTCCTTGTCTCAATGTGAATACTTTTCAAGAATTTATGAGACCTTGCAGTATACGTAGCTGCTTTTTTGACAGTTCTTAGAACCTAGAAGTCCTTCCTA
The DNA here is from genome assembly GCF_047495875.1 of Pithys albifrons albifrons. Taxonomy (NCBI): domain Eukaryota; kingdom Metazoa; phylum Chordata; class Aves; order Passeriformes; family Thamnophilidae; genus Pithys; species Pithys albifrons. The sequence continues at coordinate 48,658,632 of NC_092463.1, read as the reverse complement.
TACCAAGGATTGCTATTTCTCTAGACCAACATGTTTCCTTCTGTTCTGCACACTGTGGAGAGAAATGTGCCACATTACCAGGGCTGGACCAGTACCGCCTTCCAGACCCAGGTATGTTCATGCAAGAGAGAACACTCAGCAGAAGCACAAAAGGTGCAACAAAGAGCAGGTCAGCAAGAAGCTAAGGAGCAGAGAAATAAATTCCTCTTCTCTCCCCAGCAGCTGTTTCTGCAACACACTGTACGAAGACATTGTGTACTGTCCACCTTGAAGACACTGAGAACCCAAGTGGACAGAGCAATAAGCAGCCTGTTTCAAGCCGGTTTTTTCCAGCTTCAGTTGCTGTGTGGCTCTGTGATCCATGGATAGACCTCTCTGCACTGGCAGAGGTCCCCGACAACACCGGCTAGAAACACCCACCCTGATTGCAAGCACACTCTTCCTTCTCCTAATGCTGTTGATGAAAGCTTGTCTTCCTTGACCTTGAAGCTGTGTTATCTACTCTGGCTGTGAGAAAGTGATAATAGCTCCTGACAATGGCAAGAGTCAGCTCTGAGCCGGTGGAACAGGAAATCCCATTTCTCAAGCCCTTCAAAGCCTGTCTGGCACAGTTTCTCTCAGCAGCACTCAGTGAGATTACAGTACTAAAAATAACCCACACAATAAGTTATGCATTTAGAAGAAGAAAGGATTCGCCCTCAATGTGGGTTTCCCTTCCACTTGTGGCCTTAAGTATCCCCAGACAGTTGAACTGCTAGAGTTTTGTTCTCCAAATTAAGCAGGAGCTGCAGCTGTTGAAGTGGTTTTAAATAAGATTAGAAGGTACAATAAAGAACTAAGATATTTTCCAGTTTTTAAACACATTTCTCTCTTCCCTCCCTGGTGTTTTCTATAATAAGAGACTCAGAGCTAAATCTCTTCCTTACCAAAACACTGCCCTTCTATCATAAGCTCATATACAATTGGTTGTATACAGCTGGAATAAAGCAAAGGTAGGGGGACCAGTCCTGTAGACTTTCATACAGAACATACTGTCTTGTGGATGTTCTGCTGCAGCATTTAAGACAAGGTCCAAGCCTGTTGGGTTAAATGCTCTGTCTGAATCAGCAGGAAAGAAGGCATACTATGTAACAGTAGTCACAAGATTAGCACTACCTAGAGGCCTTACACAGTTTTGCTGTCTTTACAAAGGCTGTCTCCCTATACCTAACGTGAGCCATTAAAGCTTGGTCATTTGTTATCAGATCACTTTCACAAAAGCAAGCCTGACTACTGAGGAAATTCTCATGCATCGTTTGTAAGGCTTGGACAATTTGCATTAGTGCTGTCCAACACAACTGACTTCTCTCTCAGACCCCAGACAGTACTCTGACATGCGGCAATGAGATTTACCCTCATGACTATGGGCTCAGCTGCTAATTTCATGCATACAAACAATGTATTGCTTATACAGCACATATCAAATACTAGCTCAATTAATAACCGCTCACCTTAAGCACAAATACATTTTTTATGTATGCATCTATCTATGCAGAGTTAACACCCACTTCCACACAGACAAACAGAAAATGCCTATTAGAGTATTACACTTGCCTTGTCTTCAGTTTACACCTGGAAGGTCATATGCTGCACTGTTTTACCCAGAGGAAATAAGATAAATGAACTTTAAACCTAGTAATTTTTTTAGGTAGAGTCCAAGGAGCTGGGCTCTCTAGGAGAACCAGAATGCTGCAGAGCTCAGAATCTCAGCAAATGAGGGGCAGATGTCACAGCATCTCAGCAGCCATCACCTGGTGTTGGATTTGGATGAGGATAATAGCCCCCACCTGGCAGCAGAGAGAATTCAACGACCTCAGTCACAGAGGCATACCCAAATCCCCGGCACATTTACTACTTGCCTTCAGATTTATGCTACATAAGAAGGGTGTTTTGCACATAACAGGTTAAATATAAACTGAATTCACACAGAAGCACGTCCCTCCTATGCACTACAGATGGTAATATAACATCATGTAGCTAGAGATTGTGTTATAACATGGCCAAAGAAGGCGGCAGGATAAACGTGGGCAGGCCGTGAGCATGAGGTCCTTGACTTTGTAAAATCATTATTTCCTTCTTAGAGTTTTTAAATACCATAATTAGCAATACTAGGGATAGTAATTGTTTATGAACATTTCTGAAAACAGAATAGAGAGTGAAATAAAGAAGTAGCATATAGCTGCTGCCACACTGCTGTTAAATCCCACGTCACCTGTATTATACTCCAGCCTAGCACATCCTTTCACTTTCAGAGATGCAAATGATATACAACTAGTTCCCAGTTCTGGGTTTCTCTGGGTTACAGAGACTAAATCCTGCAGCACTTGTGATTCTCCTCATCTTTTCATCTTTGTCAGCTCCTCCACTCCCCTTCAGTTTCAGCAGACCAGTGAATCCCCCAAGGACCTTAAAAACACTGTAGCTATTTTCTAGTTAAGAGTGTATTTTGTATGAATAACATGCACAACATTTAGGTGATTGTACTCCTGTCCCTCTCTGCCTCTCCAGCACAAACACCTTTGGGATCTCCAGCACATCTGTGTCACTCCTACATGCACAAGGGATGCCACCTGCTGTGTGAGCCTTCACTCCCTACCACTGCAGCAGGTACAAACATGAACACCAAGCCCCAGAGACACTGCCTGCCAAAATCACAACTGCCCAGGAAATGGTCTGCCACAGCTCTGAGTCTGGCACCCTGCTGGGTCCTTACTGCAGCACGGATGTCCTTGTGAGGCACTTCCTCTGCCACCTGTCTCAAAAGCTTCAGAGCTTTATCAACATATGCCCTATGCCAACACAGTGCTCCAGATGCTTATGCATATGTCTGTGGAAGATGTCACAGGGCGCAACCATCTTCAAGACACCTCTGAAAGGTGACAGCTACTGCCATGTGCTCCAGCACTCCTGATGCACTCACCCTTTTCCTACCCAAGCACACACCCTCCCTGCACATTACTAGTTATAAGACTGTCCAGTGGGAGAGGCTGCTGCCCACAAACCTGGAAAACAACTCCCTGGGGAGCATTCAGCTGCATCTGGTGGAGATGGGCTACAGCCTCCAGCAGTGGCTACAGCCACAGGTATGAAATGGAGTGGTGACTTCTCCTCTTGCTGACTGTCACAGGGGCTGCAAAGGGACACCACACCATGCCCTGTGGGGTGGCAGCTGCCCAGGGTCTCCCTGCCAGGGCAGAGGCTTTCCAGCCTCACTCACAGCCCTCATGGCAAGGAGCATCCCAGCAGCTGGGGCAGCACCATGAACTTTCCAGAAGGCCTTCTCCTGCCCTTCCTCCCTCGTGGGCAGCACTCTCCCCTCACTGTCTCGGTGGGCAAGAGACCCAGCCAGGCCCAGCCAAAGGAGCTCTGTGGGGTTACACTAGAGGGGGCATGTCCAGAGGTGCCCAGAATGTCTGCAGGGCCAGTGCCAAAGACTTGGTATCAGCCTGGACCCACCACACTCTTCCCAGCTGTGCAGGAAGCACCTGCTTCTCCCAGGCATGCAGCGGCCAGGTCAGAGCCCAGGAGGTAAATTTCCAGGTGCAGTTACAAATCCAGCATAAAGCAACACCCAAAAGCTGAGAGCAAGGTGTGATGAGCCAGCAGCCACACAGATGGACCAACCAACCAGCAACAAAATCCCAGACCCACACAAATCAGGGACGTACCTGATCAGCTTTTTCAAATGTATGTGACTGATTGTTTCAGGCAGGGAGGGTGGAGAAATCCTTCCTATTGCTAAATCTGGAAGCAATGTGAGAAGCTCAGGTTAGAGATAAGAACAATCACCAAGCAGCAACAGGTTTCGGTGCAGTGGTTTCCGTCCAGACCAGACCTAGGGGGGTGTGATTGCGCTGAAATTTGATTAATCTTTCTCAACACATTACTGCAGAAAACCAGGCCTATTTGGTCTTCTGTTTGTGGCATGTCAGGGCTGTGAGGGCAGAGCACGCTGGGCACAGGGCTACGGACCCAGTGCTGCGAGGAGCTGGTGTCAGTTCCACTGCCAGGAGGAGGATGATGCTGCCTTACTCCAACTTCCACCTTCAGCTCCTCCGGTGCAGAAAGCCGTGACATGGTACTTACCGGGTCTGGCACTGGTGGGAAGTTTGTTTTCATGGACATAAACTGGACACTCAACAGTTAGTATCTTTACTGAATGAATTTATTGGTTTTTGAACTAAAGTTGCTCACAGTTATTTAACAAGGGATACATCAGATTTTTTTGTCCATTTTAAACCATTAAATAATGTCAGTTTGTGTCTGTATATGTGTGTGTGCGCGCGTGTGTGTCTTCAAAGTACAAAATAGGAAGGATAACAAGAGGTATTGCTTTCATTTATTCTTATATCTTGTGTAAGTAATCCCCTTCCTGCTTGTACCACATGAGTTTTGCTGATATAGGTATTTTTAAATTACTATTATTATCTTGTATTGAAATCCCAGCCTTTTGTAGAGGTACAATGTAACAGAAGCATCAAAATCTATACACAAGGGAAGAGAAAAGAGGGAAAAGAAGGACGAGGGTGATGGGAGGGGAGCTTGGAGGAGAAGTAGAGAGAGGGCAGAGGCAGGAAAGACAACGAAAGCAAAAGAGACTAATTTACAGCAATGTCATGCAATTAAAACTGCCCCCCTCTCCTGCACCCTTGCCTCCCCCCCTCCCCAGCCATCACCCCCTGGTGTCTGACATGCACACAGCAATACGAGAGAGAAAAGTTTAAGAATAGGGAAAATAAATAAATAAATAAAGCAAAAAAATTAAACTAAATACCTCCCATTTGGGGGAATGGGGAAATGGGGCAGAAGTCAAAGGTCTTTGCCCCAGTTGTGTCTTTAAAAATTCTTTTTAATCTTCAAACCTATGTACAAGTAAAACTGGTCCAAGAAGGGGAAAAATGATTAAAAAAACCAACAACGACAACAACAACAAAAAAGAACTCATCCAACATTATCATTAAAAAAAATAATCTTGCGATACAACATACACCCATAGGAACCCAACGAGCAGCAATCGAAGGTCATAAAAGAGCTGAACACTAATGCTAAGCCTACATTCTTAAAATCTCAGTCAAGAAGTACTTCTCACTGTGTTTTGTCTTCCACGCGTAAAACCACGTTTTTTTGTTTGTTTAACCTTTCAGCTTGGGCCAGAATAAGTTACACTTGGTCACATAACTCTTGAGGAGGAGGAAAAAAGGTGACAATTCTTCTTTCTCAAAGTCACAAAATGAACACTCACAGGATTTCTGTGTCTTTTTTCCCCCTCCTCCCCAAAATAAATAAGAATCAATGTTGCCTCTACACAGTTATTAATAAACAGAAGATATATCTAACAGCTTATTTTTTAAATATATATATATGTATATATAAATAACCAAGACCTAATAACTGAAACACAAAAAAAGGTCCTCATCCACCCAATCCCACCCTCCTCCCCTTCAAAAAAAAAAAAAAAAGAAAACAAAAAACCCAACCCAAACAAAAAACTTTATAAAAATATCTTGCAGTAAATTTTAAAGTTTACAGTAGCTTTGTGATTAAGTCTCCCATTGCCCTGACTCCACCTTGTCTTGCTGTGATGAACTAAGTGCCAGTGATTTTGCACACACACACACACAGGAAAGAAAATCCAATATAAGTCTCTTTTCTTCCTCCTCTTCATCTTCTTTTTTTTCCTTTTTTTTTTCCATTTTTTTTTTAAGAAAAAAACCACCCAAGCCAACAAATGAAACTGGTAACTTAAAGAAATAATAATACTGATATCAATGCAGCACTAGCAACACAACAATTGCCTCTAAATGCAGGGTGTGGTGGAGGATCCAGCTGGTTGAAGAAGGTCCCAGCGCGGTGGCACAGTGGCAGGGAGTTGACAGGTGGGGAGAAAGGTGTTGAAGGAGGAGCAGCAGTAGCAGCAGTGGCAACTGTGCCTGGCGACGGGAGAGACAGTCCTTGGCAGAGTCTTGTCCCTCTTCTTTGCTACCAGAAGTTGCCTTTTCCCTAAGTTTTAATGTTTTGTTTGTATGTGTTTATTCACTGAACCCCCTCTCCCTCCTAAGTTTACTCCTTTCCCCTTCCAGCAGGTTAAAAACCAAAATGATACAGTATAAAAAAACCAATTACTTTGTATATATATATGTATGTATGTATGTATACATAAATATACACACATATATACATGTATATATAAAAAAAGGGACCAAAAGAAAAGGAAAAGGTGGTGGGGAGAAAAAAAGGTAAGAAAATCCCATGATGAAGCTCCCCAATATTGTCTTGGTTCAACGCTTAATTTTGAGTTGCTTCTGGCTGGTTTCTGATGAGAATGCGCTCTGGATTCATGGAACACTGCGCTCCCGCTACACCCGTCTCCTTCCCCACACCCTCCCTCTTCGGGCTGCGTTCACCTGCGTGGACAGAAGTTGCCAAGGGTAAAGATTTCACTCCAACAATTTACAACCTCCTTTGAGCCCAGACTCTGCAATTCCATAACTGAGCAGATCTCTCTTGTGGAGCACCAAAAAAGAAAAAGAGAGGGGGGAAAAAAATACCAGGCGTGCACTGGGGAGGTGTTTGGGGAGAAGTGGGGGAGAAACCCACTTCCTGAAGGGAGAGGGGAGGCTGGGAACCTCAAACAGGACTGGTCCTTGGACAGTCTACATCGGTTGCCTTCCGTCAACAAGTGTCCGCAGAGCACAGAAGGTGAAGCCGTGGCTGACATGTTAACTTTTCGGGATAATTCCTGGTAGCAGAGCGGAAACAAGTGGTGTCGTCAGAAACACAGAGAGAGCATGAACAGAACAAGAAATAAAACAAAAGAAACCAAAAAAAAAAAAAACCCAAAAAATCAGGAAGGAGAAAAAAAGCAAAACATTCAAAAAAAGGGAGGAAAAAAAAACAATTGAAAAAACCACAACCCAAGATCTGTTGAACTGGGTTTGTCATCTGTGCTACCTTTTCTTTTCTTTCTTTTCTTTTCATTCTTTCATTCGTTTGTTTTTGTGTTTGTTTCTGAGATATATATTATATATCATATATAAATATATATATGTATATATATACAGTCATTCCTTCATACAAAATTTGTCTATAGACAGTTTTGTACTGTTGTGGCAAGGTATATACATCCTTCTAGTTTAGAGGCTAGCTTGCTAAGGAATATTCTTTCATTCTTTCTTGCTTTTTTCTTTTTGTTTTGTTTTGTTTTTCTAAGTTATTTAATTTTTTATGTGTTTATTTAAGGTTGGTCTTGTAGGCCGACTGATGAGACCATCTTTGCCTTGTCTTTGCCAGCAGGGTACTTATTGTCTCCTCTAGACCCATAGTCATTAGAACCGGAATCGCTCCGCTTGCTGTTTGCGCTATGCTTGGTTGGCGTGCCGGGGGGATGGCTCACCTGCCCGTTCTTCTCGTCTGAAAAAAGTTGTTTAATTACGTCAAAGAAGTTACTCAATGGGCTGCCTGGGTACACAAAACAGAGGAGACAAAAAAAAGAAAGAAAGAAAGAAAGAAAAAGAAAGAAAGAAAGAAGGAAAAAAAAAAGAGAGGGAAAGAGAGAAAAAGAGGAGAGAAAGAGAGAGAACAAACAAACAAATGAACAATGGGGTTTTTAACGAGAAGAACATGATGAGGAGATCCAGAGCCACGTGCGTGGGGGTATGTGGGGGATGAAGACAATGAGCAGGAAGAGTGTTTAGGATGGGACACCTACAGAAATAAAGAGGCCAGGAGCATAATGCAACTAGAGGGAAGGTCCTAGTTTTTCCTGAGTGGGGAAGTATTGCTGTCTCACCCAGCAGGAGGACACAGTCCATGTGACTGAAATAGTTCAGTCCATTACTTGGAGTCACTTGGCCACTCCACAAGGAAATGAATGTGATGCTGGATACAGGCAAATCCCATCCCACTCCTGCTATAAACATAGGGTATTTGCATGTGCCCACTAACCAATGCTTTGCTTTGCAGCCTTGATAAGCTCTCTGGCTACACCAGGCATTGGCTTTCCTTGCTTGCATTTTATTTTCTTCTGAGTATCTCCTTGCCAACCTGCCATCACTAAGCCTGAAGCACCTTAGTGGTCCAAGGGAAGCAGTGTTTGAAAAATGAGCTACTGCTGAGATGAGTGTTGCCATCTGCATCTGTGGTCTGTGGTTGTACTCACAGGCTTCTAAGCAACTTCAGATCTCCCTACAAAGGCACCTGGAAATGAAGATTCTGAAGTTATTGTGGAAGCAGGCTATTATGTATCTAACTACTTTTGGGACCTAGCAGGGTCAGGAACTATTACCTCACTGTCCTGAATTTATGTTCTCTCTATAACACAGCTTCCATGATGCTGACATGCACTCCAGTGCAGTTAGGAGCCATAGAGGGGCTTAGGGTTGTGTGTGAGTAGAACAGGCATCTCCTTAAGCCAGCCTCTAGATCAGGTTTCAACATTAACAAGGGTTGGCCACTGGGCACATGAATACAAACTCTCATGCCATTTGGACCTTCAGGCAACAGGGTTATATGCTGTTAATCTAGTTCTGTGTCAGAACACGCATGGAAGGCTAGACCTAAGGAACAGCTTTGGCGTGCTACCAAGGGAAAAGGGACCAGCCACTACTTGAAAGGTAACCTTTTCAAGGAATTTCTAGTCCCTTTTAATTTTCTTGGGTTGGTGGATTAAATCCTTATCAAACATAGGAAGGGTCACACCAAACTCTTCAAACATGGATATTAAAGGTGTTTTTAATCTAATAAACACCCCGGAGGTTCTGCCTGTTCATGACCATAAAAAACCTGTGGTAGTTTTCTCAATATTGGGACTGTTTGCTCTGTTGTTCAATCAAATTCAAATAATTTACATCTCCACCTCCCAGAAGGAAACAGGCTCCTTGCATCTGCCTTCCAACATGCTGGCATGCTGTGAAGAGTGTTGGAACCTTTCCTCTCCTATGATGGGAACATTCAGTCAGGAGCAAAGGGCTTCTTCATAGCAGAGACTCCCACATATCCATAGTTGGTGGACAGTGGTGGCTTGGTAATATTACGTTCCCTTTCACTTCCATTACAAACATAGGGAACCCATTAACTACAGCAGGAAAGTACTTTCTGTGCGTGGTAATTCATCAGAAGAGGTTGCTGAGTGCTTTCTTATTCTTTAATGGAAAATGCTAGACAGACATCAATTGTTCTAACACAAAGAAAGAGGAAATACATAATATTTGTGCTTTGCAAAACTGAAAGGGGTTACTCTTTTTTTTTTTCCTGCCCTGTGCTAACCAGGTAGTTGCTAATTTCCTCTACATGTTGACAGGCATTGAGAAAAATCAAATGGCTGGCAAATACAGTGAAGGATCTTAGCCATATTAATCTAATTCATTCCTTGTCTTCTGCTACTTGCTGCTTTGTGGTTAACTTTCTGCTTGCCTTGGTTCTGTCTGTCATTCAGTTACACTAATGTCACAAGAACCTGTCTGTGAGTTTCTGCAAGGGCATCACTCACTCAACTGACTGACGCCTTAGCTAAGGATGCAAACAAACAGCCAGGCAAAGCATGCATCTTAATTTCTGGCTAAGTGGAGAAGGGCTATCAAACTCTCAGTCACTTTGGGGCCAGACCTCCATGAGCTCCACATGTTTCAGTCCACATGCATGTAATGCTTTGGAAAGGGGATATCTGCTCCATATCTAAGACTTCTATTTCAGAGACTTCCCTAAACCGCCCTAAAACCATTTTAGGTTTGTGAGCTCATGCTCTGTGCAGACCCATTTCTATATACTCAGAGTAATTTCTACTTCTCTCAGATGGATATAATTTTTTAATGAAAGGAAAAAAAGGGAAAGCAAACACTCAGCCTTGAATGCAGGAATGTGGGCAGATCTGGTTCTTAGGTGGCTTTGGACCCCTCATCTTCATAAGCAAATGGAGTCAGCATAGAGAATGAAAAAGAGCACTGAAAAAAATGCTGGAGAGGAATAGACTGCTAGGTTGGGAGAAAAGAGTAGGGCAATACCTCTAGTTATTCATCGGAGCAGTTTATTCAACATGCTTAGAGAGAAAGATGAGGGCAGAGTAAGCAGGGCTCTGCAGGAATTGGGGAAGTTTCTGTTTTCATGTAGACGGGAACTGTGACAAAAGTGTAATTTGCAAGAATGGAGCAATAGAACACTTTAGAAATTATGTCTCTTGTATTTGCTGAGTCCTGATACAGGATTTTCAGTCATCTTACTAAAATATGCAGCCCCTGTTTCATCCACCCTTTCTCCTCCCCATGCCCTGCCAGCTTTCAAGTGTCTGGAGATTTATTGCAGCAGAAGTATTTAACAGTCTGCTTTTCTTTGCCTGTATTACTACTGAATTCCTTACAATCAGCATTTTCAGTTAAAATTTTAATGCGGGGTTACGAAATCCTTAGGGATATTTAAAGAAATAAAATAGGCCAATTCACTAATCCTTTCTTTCCTTTGCCCTTCGTACTTGTAATTAAATAGTAGGTAATAATGCTCTCCTAACCTGGAAGTCAAGAAAGAACTCATCCTGCACCAAGCAATACAGACAATCACTGCATTGATGTCTATGTGACAGGTTGTCAGCCCACTCTTGGGTTGGTCTACAAAAGGAGTCCTCATGTTTTTCTCTGGAGATACAAAGTAGGGGCCAGCTATGCTGGAAGCATGAAAATGGTGTGTGGTGTCGCTTCACTTAGTTCTTTGGGGTTATACATCCAGTAAAACAAGACTTGAAAATGCAGGTGATGGTGGATTAGGTTAGCTTTTTCAGCAATCTTCCACTCCTAACATTCAGTGCAAAATGTGTCATAGGGCCTTAAGTCCATCTGGGGCCTCAAAATGGCTGCCTTTCTTATTTCAGAAGGTGAGATGACCTCCCATTTCATCTGCACAGGGATGAAGGTTTGGGTCCCTGATTCTTCAGAACATCCCTGGTGTTTTGTGCATCTGTAACTAAGGTCTTCTTTTCCCTTGAGAACAAATGTTCATCAACACAGAGCAAAGAAGGCATGAAGGGTAGTAAGGGTAAGAAACTGTGAGAAGGATCAGAGGCAGGAGGGGAGGTTCACAGCATTAGGTTCATGTCTGTTAGGAGGAGATGGATATGTGCATTTCTGAGTTAGACCAAGGAACTGTATGCTGCAAGATGGGGAAGGGGGATGGGTTTGAAAACAAGCACTGAAGCTTATGAAAGGGTCATGTATTTAAGGGATGCTTAGAGAAATATATTTATGGAGAAGGCACTGGTTTGTAACACCTGTGTGCAGCACTGTCATGGCCAAATATCATGAAAGAAGCCAAAACTGTGAATGCGTTTGAATACAACAAGCGCTAAAAGGAAGAAACAGAGCTAGAGACAGACACAAAAATGTAAAAGGCAGCTGGGCAGGTGTTTTGCATCAACACTCACAGTCCTCAGTATTTCATCTACTGTTCTTAGGAAGTCTGTCTGACATTGACCTAGCCCCAGTGGGGTCAGCGGTTTGAGAAGCCAAGTGGAAGTGGAGCACCCAGGAAAGAGAATACAGACAAAATGAGGTGAATCACTCCAGGCACTGGAAGTGACACCAGGAAAGGATGCACCTTGCAAAGACCCTGCTCTGACCTTATAAAGATCCTCAGAGTCTTCCACAGAACATAACAAGAGATGGTGAACAAGCGGCTTCAGGATAAGCCTGAAGGCCTCAGTTAGATTAGAGCCTGCTGTTTTGCAACATTTTAAGACAGTCAGATAAGGACTTGGTCCTCTTTACACTGAAGCAAATAGCAACATTCCCATTGACTTAAGAAAGCAAACCCTGGGGCACTTCCTTCTCTTGTGAAACCATCTCTCTCAAGTCTATGTATTTTTAATGCACTAATCCTTGTAGAGATGAACACAAAGTTGCACAAAACAAATATGCCATCTGTGGGATTATCCTCTGTCTTTCCTTTCTGTATAGCCTGAGAAATTTTGGGGTTTTGCATATTTAGCTTGGGCTTTGGGAGAAAGTGAATCAGAAAACACAGATCTCCACTGGGAATAGAGACAACTTTTGTCAAACTGACTTCCCCTATTCCATCCCTTGTTGCTTTCACATCCCTCCTGACTGTCTTCTGCCTGCCTCTGCTGCTGAGGTTTTCTTCCTATACTCATTCTTACTCTTGCCCCTTGTCTTTTTCATCCCTAGCTTGCTCTGTGTTTTGATAGCAGTAGTGTTTTGATAGTTTTGATTCAGTGAATCATGTAAAAAAAATTCAACTTCCTTTCACATAAAACATTAAAACAGTCTTTTAATGGGCGATAATCCATTTAATTTCAAACCCATTTTGCTACTCTGACAGAGTTCTAGCCTTCTTTGTTAAGACTAGATAATTTTGCCTTTTCGCTTGGTTTCTGTTGGCAGAGTCCCTTCTGCCTTCAAAAACAAACAACTTAAAATACAGAACCTACTCCAAAAGGATAAGCAGTGAAAGGGAAGACAGGAAGATAAAGTGGCCTGTTCCTTTTTGGTTAGTTATAGTATCATGTAGGAGTCTCCCTCCACACTGAAGAGCCTGTAGTCTAGGCTCTGTACAAATACAAATCAGAGAGATGCCTCAGAGAGCTCATAAACGACTGAGACAGCCCACAAAACAACTCCAGTTCCTCAGCAGGATACCTGAATTGCAACTGGGAAAGGTGACTCACTTTCCAGAGTCCTTGGACTCTGCCAGTAAAAAAGCCAACTGAAAACAGTGTTTGCAGGAAGAAACTCCTGGTAGGAACTACTCAGATTATCACACAGCATTGGCACAGGTGTCCATGCTACCAGCAGGTGGGAACTTCCAATTGCTCCACACTCGTGCAGATCTGAACAACCAACCTGACATTTAAATGCTCTATAACCCATCCTTGTTCTTACTCTCCTAATACACCCTATGTCCCCTGCAGGAGGGTGGCCTAATATTTGTGACTAGGCAGAAGCATCTAGATGGCCATTCTGCCTCTATCTTGCACATTTTTTTTCTCTCTCTCATGAACACACAGAGAAGCTAGATCCTGTTCAGCCTTTCCTGTCACAGACAATTACTACTGAGACAGTAGCTCTTGGGTAATGAGTTAGTGAATGTTGAACACAGGCAGGAAAGCCCCAAAGAGATGAGGCCTATTTCCTTCCTGCTACCTTCTGCAGAGTTAAGGCATGAGTAATGAATCAGAAACCAAATGTGTCTGTTACTGATGAAAAGCTCTGGCCAATCAAGCACCACCACATAACATTCAAAAAAGGAGACATGATGATGGAGAGGAAGGAATTATACATTTGTTTGGACAGCTGGTGGCACTGAAAGAACAGGCAAGGATAGTGGTGGGATGAAGAGATACCAGATTCTGTTGTGGAATCATACCGGTCTGAAAAATTGGATAGTAAAGGACTAAGCCCAAGAATTCTTTACATCTATGTGTCTTTTAACAAAGATCTGCCTGCACAAGTGTGTGCTGAGAGGGGAAGCTAACAACCCACACTCATAAAGACACAGCAAATGATAGTATTGTTGCTACTCATTCTCTTAGAGACTTCTGCTCCATTATTCCAATCTTTTTTGTCTATAAGAGTGGCAAAAATGTATTGGCACTTCGTAATGTGATTTTGGTCTTCTCTGCCAGATGAATGTTCATGTATTATGTTATCAGTTTTAAGTTATCTGACCTGTTCCTAAGGAGAAAGATGACCTGTGTATGCTGGTGAAATGTTGCTTTCTCATTTCCATCAAATCAATCACTTCAATATATGGTTTAATCTTCTGAGAAGGTCATCTCAAAATTAGCTCAGAACAGCAGCTTAGTAGAGCAAGGATTTCCACATAGTATCCTGAAACACTGGCTATTATAAATAAAGTACTGTGATCTTAATTCAGAATGATATTATCTGTTTCCTGTGTTAGGTATTACTACAAAGAAAGAGGAAAAGATCTTGTATTGGACAGTAAAAATCTCACCATAGCTGTCAAAACAGGGTCTGACATGAACCAAATACTTCAAATAGTCTGGATTCCTTTTTAGTGCCAAGTTGCCTTTTTTGGGGCTACCTTCTTCTACAGTGCAAAAACATGAGGCATGAATTGGAAAAGAAATGTCTCCCAAACACAACACTAGACTGAAGACATACAACTACAGTGCGCAGGGAGACAGCCATTCATCTGGATAGCAAAGGATACTGGCAGAATGAGCAAGGATAACTGGGAAATCTGGCTGGAACTCTTTAGAACATCTGACTTATTGCAATCCACCCATTATGAATGAATATGTGATCTTTCAGATGGGTCTTCTTCTTTTTGTGTCTTCATAGTGTGACAGTGGTGAGAAGAGCCTTTCAGCTGGGAGAGCACTGTATGGTTTTTTTTCTGTAGGTTTCACCACCATCATTTCTGCCATCAGTTACAACTTTTTGAATGCAAATCACCAACCTCTTCTAGCTACTTTGTGAGAAGCAGGATTACTCTAATTAATGCCAATGTGGATCAGAATCAATTCAAGGAGCACCAAGTCCGGATACTTGCTGCTGCTACTAATAGTAACAGTCTCTAAATTAGCATTTACAAAGCTATAGGCTTTGCAACACAGACATGATGTAACCACTTTAAAACTATATAATGCTTCCTAAGTTCTCAAGTAGCTTGGGATGGTATTGACACGAGCTTGTGTCTGTATGAATCAAGCTGTGATTTAGAGGAGCCATGAAGAGAAACCTTTACTGCAGTGCAGTTGCTCTGTGTGCACTGAGGGGGATGGGCCATAGGCAACAAGATCAGATGGCTCTAAATAGGAAGCTATGTCAAATCCTAAACATGGGAAGCAAGAGATTGGAGCAAGATACACTGGAGAGATACTAAAGGCAAGTGGATTTGCTTTGCTTCTGCTTTAATCAGATCATTTTGGTGACAGCCACTGGTATATACAAAGATCCAAAAAGCTTTTTGTTTAACTCTAGTGCCAGGAATCAAGGTTTTGAAGCAGCAACACAAAATAAATATTTCAAAATAAATACAAAGTCTTCTTCCCAGCCTGCACAGGATTATGGGTCTAAGATTCTCAAGGAACATATGATTGTGCAGTGCCCAACACAACAGATTGATTTGACTGGAGCTGCACTAGTTATAGGTACTAAACTTTTCCTCCTCTTATCACACCCACTTTCCATGAAAGTGCTACTGATGTAACTGAAGACTTTCCTGAGAGTCATGAGAGATGGAAAACAACAAGCAAAGATTGCCTTACTTGGAAAAAAATTCATCCTTAGATAGTTACAATGGAGACT
Source organism: Pithys albifrons albifrons (assembly GCF_047495875.1). Lineage (NCBI taxonomy): Eukaryota > Metazoa > Chordata > Aves > Passeriformes > Thamnophilidae > Pithys > Pithys albifrons. The sequence goes on along the minus strand of NC_092463.1, from coordinate 48,643,321 downwards.
GGAAAGCTTACAGACTCCCTGGGGTATCTCAGAAGGTAAAGTGGAGGATAAGGCAGGCTTTTCAGAGCAGCACCCAGCACCTTGGCAAAGCATACTTACTAAGGACTCCAAAAAACTAGGAATGGCTAGGAAGGGGAGCTATTAAAGACTAAGCACTAGCTTTATGATGGAATCAACCACTCAAAGAAATACGCAGCTCACTATGTAAATGACTTAAAGTTTGTGAAGACAGACTCTTTTCTGAACAAGGACTACTGAAATGGCACTGTGGGCTTCTGTGTGATGTATACCAATGGCTCCAAATCCAGTGTGTTCAATCTACAATCAATGAAACTTGCTTTCTAATTCCTAGTTTTGTGGCCAAAGCTGGAGGGCTTTCCAGTTTATGTATTATGTTGATCTTTATTTTTAAATGCAAAGACTCTGCAGAATCTATTAGAACCTTAATTATACAACCTATTTTTCAGCAGGATAGACATAAATACCTGATTAGATGGTAGTAAACAGTTCTCTCAATCCTGCTTCAAAAGAAACAGAATCAAACTTGTTTCTTTAAAGCTGTGCTGATTTTATAAGGCTTAATGGCAGCACATAAAGTGGTAAAGCTCATTTGTCACTAAACTGATTTGGCTCTTAATACACCCATGGAATAGATCAGCTAAGGTATCACTCTGTAGGCATTTTTCAGTAACAGCTGCATTTTATATGTAAAGATTTTAATTTTTACAAAGTGAATTTAATCTTACAAACAGACTTCACGGAAACCAGTTTAGTCTTTCTGACAATAGCAATGCCTATTCCCCTGTTGAGATGGGTGGAAACATTAAAAAAAAAATTCCACCCCAATGTGCATTTCAACTTTATTATGATCCAAATTACTTTATTCTATTGGGAAATACTAAGAGTTGGCAGCAGTTTCCTTGTTTGCACAGGTAGGGTTGATACAGCAGCTGTTACATCATTTGGGTATTGGCAGCTCCTATGATACACCTTGGCTGTTCCAACATTAACCTGTTTTCCATTGCCAATGGCTGTATGCAAAATCTTTTCTCAGATTGAAGACCACTGCTAGCAGAAGACGAGATAACATTTAAAGGACTAAACAAATTTGCCTTGCTGATTACAACATTCAGTGGTTTATAGTGGGTGAAAAGATATTCCTCATTCCCACCAGAGCTTTCATAAGGCTGAGCCAGGCATAAAGCATCTGATTAGGTCTTCCTGCTCCAGTGATAACTCTTTTTGCAAAAATGACCTCCTGTGTTCACTCTCAGAATATAGAACAATGAGGAGGTCAAAACCCCCACAGAATATAGTTTTATAGTTTTTCTTGCACTATTTGCTATTACTAGATGAATATTGTGTCAACTTCATGGGGGCTTCTGATCCTCAGAATCACGAAGGACAGGTTGCCAAAAATAGGCTAAATGCTTGCATCATTCCCTTTCACTCCTCTGCCTAAATCCTGGGTGAGTTCTCCTGCACATGGAACAGGTCTTCACTCATCTGGGAGGGTGGAATTCAGCATGGTGCAGTCACCACTGCTTATGCTGTTTGTAAGAACACCAACAGGAATGTGATTTAAAGGAAGCAGTTCCATTAAACCCCTATAAGCCAACCTTTCTCTTTTTAATCTCTCTCTCTGTGTTGTGTCTGTGCCACTGCTGCCACCAAGTAGTTTCCCTGCTGACCTTCACCTTGTCTTTGTCCCTTGCTGGATTGCTGCTGACACCATGGCAGCTGGAGGGCCTGTATGAACTGTGAGTGAGCAGTGACACTCTCTGTATAGAGGATGAAGAGTAGTGGCTGGTTATCTCTATAGCCCAATCAACTTGCAAGCAATCAGCAGAACCAGCATTTTAGTATTTTTGTATGATGTTAATGCCAGATTCAGACACAAAACAAGGTGTTGAGGAAGAAGAGGGATTTGTTGTCTGATGTCTTCAAGAAGCTGAAGGTTTGCCTACAACTTAGATGAGTCTTCATGAGGAGATCAGAAAAGTCAAATAAGAAATCAAACGAGCTCCTTTCAGAGCAAAGGAAAAATTTCCACCAGCAAAGCTGCAACTTAAGGGAAAGAGATCATCTGAAATACAGGAAATGGGCCAAATTCTGCCTCAGTCATACATGAATAAACCTAGTATTATCTTCACCATGACAACTTCCCTTTGTGGTTACAGACTCCACAACAACTCCAGAACAACTTTCTTCAGTTTATGAAGAGGTGGCATGGCAGTCACAGGTCCAGCTGGAGAGCAGTAGTAGCTCAGTGATCATTTTCTCAACATTTTGTTTTCCCTTTCACAGAGATATTCGAATTCAACCTTGATACCACAGTGGAAATCTAAAGAGAACAGTGTTCTCATACAGAAACTTTCTGTAAAAGATATAACTAATAAGACAAAAACTTCTCTCGTAGTATTTGGGTATTTCCACTATTGTATCTGGAGAAGTGAGTAGGGCATAGGTAATAAAAGAAAGAACACAGTTCATGTGTGGAAAGAGAGGAGCAAAGACTAGGGGCAAGTTAACCACAATTCACATAACCTCAAGCAAGCAAGCTGAGCTGCAAGTTTTGCAGGAAGCTTTTTTTCTTATTTCTAGAGAAATTTCAAATCTTCAGTAGGTTCACTACTCCTCCAGCTAGAGACATAACATCCTTCCCCAAGACCAGACTGGGACTATAACAATTTACACTAGCTAAGTGTCTGACAGATAATATGCAGTGTGGATTATGGAGGATTTGAAAGGGTCATATTGCAAGGATATCTGGGGAAGAAGGAGGGGGATGTAAAATAGAATTAAATAATATTGCATTCCTGTCTTAATAAATAGCAGGAAATCAAGGGAGACAGCAGCTAGCAGAGCAGCATTCAGCTTCACTGCAGAGAAGGGACTGAAGAATCATCAATCAACAGCAGTGAGTAAAGAAAAAAGCTAAAAACACAGGAAAGGAAAAGAAAATCACTAGCCTAGGTTACAGTGAGAGAGGGAATCTCAAGTGCAACACCACACATTTGTGCTATGAAGGGGAAAGCTGTGGTGGAGCCTATGCATCTGTGCATGGATGGGGAGGAACAGAAAAAGGAGTATATGCTTGTGTCCTCCAGGTGAGTGAAAAACATAGTGGGCTGTTACAGGGTGGGCAGTCTTGAAAAGAGCGTGGGAGAGCAGGGATAGGGAAAGGGAAGAGGTGGAGGGGACGGGACGGCGCAATTATTATGTTGCTCAGCAGGGGCTGGGAAAGGTGAAAAGGCAGAAGGGAAGGAAGTTCTTACCACATTTGGAAAGTCTGCCAGTCATCAACTCCATACAGTTAGTGGTGTCTGGATCATAGAACGGAAAGAGGAGGGAGGGAGGAAAAACATAAAAAAAAGGTTTCCATACCTCTGTGCATAAAGTAGTAACTTAGCACATTATTACCTGAAGCAGGAAACATACACATCTTGGTCTTTACACAACCCAGGCCAAATTCTGCCACCCTCTACATGCCAGTGTAAATTCAGCCCTGTGACTGAGATGTGGATGCCGCTTCAGTGCCGCTGCCTCCACTCACCCCTTTATCATTACCTACAGTACCTAGGTACTTATGAGATATGGGAAATATTCTGCCACCACACTAGCAAACTAAAAGCCTTGAATAGTTTCACCTGGCTTTGCAAGTTAGCCTGCAACAGGCAGGAAATGCTCAACCAGCTGATACAGCTATACCAACAGTCTGGAGAGAGGGAAGAAATACAGCACTGTGCTATTTCACATGGAATGAGGCTACCTGTACAGCTCAAAAACATCTTTTAGACCCCAAAGGATCATACTGAAATTCCAACCTAATGCTGTCTCTTTTATTCAAGTGTAGTCTCTTATTCCTCTTGCTTTCAAATTCATCAAAAGCAGTAGAAGTACTTTCAGAAAGGGTGGCAGAATCTGGCCTGCAGACACTACTGTCCACTTTGTGTATAGCTCCCATTGCCATAGCCTCTGGGTGCTTCCTACTGAGGTGTGATAAGCAGAAGGAGCTCTACATGTCAGCTTTAGAACAGAAAGGACCAGCCCAGCTGGACACTTCCAGGTGGAATCTGCTGGCAAGGACTGCCTTGCATTTGGGATCTAAATCATTGCATTTGTGGAGCACTCACTGTTGAGCAAGTGGCTACCAGTTAAAGCACTCAGTTCAGTCTCAGATCAATTCTTGCCTGGGCTCTTGATCAACACTTGGATATTCAAGAAATAGCCTTCTTGGAAACAAGTGCAGATATGCTGAAAATCCATAACTGCCAGGAAGCTTTAACTACTCCCTATCTGCTATAAAGTCCACAGGACAGAGGGAAAGATAATTTCTCAGCATTCCTCTCCTTAAATATTGAGCAATTTTGTAATTTCATAAGAGGGGGAAGGGGTGCTGGATATCCTTGTGTAAGCTGAACTCATGCTAGAAGAGCATGGATTCTTTTCTGATACAGCCTGGCCTGTGCTGCATATATCATCTAGGACAGTATGGAGCGGAGAGGGCAGGTATTTGGTCCATTGACATTGGTCAAAGCATCAAAGCAGCTGTTATATGCTCTCTATCCCCAAAGCTAAAGTTGGGCTGGCAGAGGTCAATGGGAGATGATACACATGGAAGTTCTCTTAGAAAGGTACAAGATTGAAAGGGGAAAAAGGATGAAGACGAAGGGGAAGAAAGCATCCAAGAACTGGAACAATGTATCACATGTGTCCCAGAGGCCAGAAGTTTGAAATTCTTTGGCTAGTCTGCAAGGTGAAGGCAGACTAAGCTCTCAAAATACATTTCTCCCTGAAGATGTGTAGCAGATTTGAGAAGCGCCTACAGTTGCTGATTGAGTCAGTGACTAGAAGGCACACTCACAGGTTAGTATCCCTTTTTTTTAAGAATGTGAAGAAGTTTGTTGTCTTATGCCTTTTAGTGGTTCCTGTCCAGCCCCCTTGGAGTCAACTACATCTTGCTGTAATGCACTGTGATGCAGATCTATAGTGGTAGAGCTCAGCATTCAGCCAATCATTAGCAGAACTTGGCTTTGAAAGAGCACATAAGATCAAAGAAAATCTAAATTTACAGCCAAAAGACTACTTTTGAATCTACCCTCCAACACCTGAAATTTTCTCCTCAAGTGTATCCAGACTGTGTGGTCACATTGTAATTAGCAGCTTAGAAACAAAAAAGATAGTATTCAGATAATAGGTAAAAATTGTGGCTGGTTACTAAGATTCCCCTGAAATTGGTATTTTCGTTTTGTTCTTAATTTTAACAGATCAAAAAGTAATCATGTCTCCGTAAGTTAATACTGTCTTTTTTAATACTGTCTTTTGCAGTCAGCGTAGCTCTCCTCAGTATTTAAACCTAATTGTGTAACAGGTCTACATACATTCATTGTGTGATTAGAACACAAATTGACAGATCTACACAGGAAAAAACAATTGTAACAGAGGCTTTTTGACAGCATAACATCTTGGGCTCTGTAGCCCATTTTGTTCCTTAAAAAGTAAATTTGTGTGGAATGGTATTAGTTTTGATGAATAGGGAATTTTTTTTTAAAAATAGGAGACCATGGAAAAATCAAAGGCACACTAATGAAACCTCTTAGCTTGTCTTCCTTAAAACTGTTACGCACAACTGTAATTTGCATTCTCTATATTTACATGGCTAATCCCAGAAACTGCACAGGAATTAATTTTTGCTTGTGATGTCTTTCCAGGACCTGATCAGACTTTTTCCCCCAGCATGAGCACATCAGGAAAAGTAGCTCACACCACAACACTTAAAAGACTAACAGTGTTAATATGCTTTCAGCTTCTCTTTTATATTAATTATTTTAATACGTCTTTCATTTCCATCATATTGTAACATTTGCTTTAGTAAATACTCTATATGATAAAGTATTCCATCATTTTAAAGTAGAATTTTCATTCTAATTAGAAAGCCTTAGATTCTTGGCTTCTGCTTCTGCTCAGGGATACTAATCCACAATCCAGTGACTGTGGGATCCAGGTGTGATGTGAAATGAATAAAGCCAGGATCCAAAGGCTTTTAACTGTCTGAGAAGCGCTGATGGGTCATGTAACTGCATTTTTAATGTGTCCTGTTTAATTTTTTTATTGAAACATAGTGGCAGTGTCAGATCTCAATCCTTCTGAAGATAAGGCAATTCCTTATTTCACAGAAATTGCTGACAGTCACTAACATTTAGAATTTGACCAAGACTCTCTCATAAATGACATCCAGTTCAGTTCATTAATAGATGCCAAATGTTTTGGTTAAAACAACACCTTCCTTCTAAAGGCCAAACAAGCTCTGAATCCATTAAAAATTGCTAGTGCTCTGTTGAATTTTATTGCATAATTTTCTTAATTATTTAATTTCTGCATTTCCATTCTACATAAATTTCGCAATGAAGGTGCCTAGTTCGTGATGCTTCTGATATCTCCGAGTCTGAGACTTGTCCCAGCCAGGAAATCTCACCCAAACAGCTTGTCCTCTGAGAACTCTAAATCCAGAGCTAGTCCCAGAATGCACTGAGCAGCTCCTGCCAGATGCTCACAGTCCCAAATAAACACTTCCATTAAGGGAGATGATGTCAAGGGAGTCACCAGCTCCTCTGGTTCAAGGCAGTTATCACTCAGATTGAAATTCCCCAGTGTTTGTGTGCTTATTTGAAATTCTCTGTTCCCCTATCAAAACTCTGGAGAGCCTGGACTTTTTTTCTACATGCTTTATTTCAGAACTACCAGTATCTATTTCAGATAATTTTAATGAAGACTCTTTAGTGATAATACTGAAGCTGTTTAGCAAAAAAACAATGTTCTGCCAAGCCAATAGGTATTAGAGGACACCTTTTGTAGGTGGGAACCATGATAGCAAGATGAAGTAATTACTCCAGATACTACAAGAGTGGTAAGATATAAAGGGTCACAAAAGATTGAAGGAAATAAGAGAAACCTGGGACCTGGATGAGCCCCAGAGAAACTGACTTGCAATCCAGTTTCAAACTGGCATTTGCAGAGTCCTTGCTTTGAGTTTGCAGCTGGAAATTTCCCCTTGCAAAGCACTTCATTTGCTCCTTATTCCCTTTTCCATCTTGACGATAAAATCCTTTGGAAACTGAAAGTTTCTTACTAATTTTTTTTGTAGCAATTTAGCTTACAGCTCTTGTGAGCCATAAAATACCCAGAAATCACAGATCAGTGCTCTATCAAAAATTTGCACTGCCATGTTTTGAAGCTAGATATGGTCTCTAAACATTTGTTCATGCTGATGAAAGGCACTTCCAGCAGTAACACTGAGATGCTCTGAACTTTGAGATGTCAGTGGTTAAATTCTGATATGAAGTCAATAAATACAATAAGGAAACAGAAAACCTACAAGAAGTTATAAAGGTGATTTCAGTATTGCTGCTTGCCCAGAACATGGGAAAATGGGAAAAAATAAGAATATGCAGCACTCTGCATTTAAAACCAAAGCTCAAAGAAACAATAAAATATTAGGGAAATAAAAATTGATACCCTGTGAATGATGACAGATGCATTTTGCATGTCGCTATTCACCAGCTGTTACTATTACTCTTCTGTGCAAAGGCATCAGAGAAAAACAGATTATGATTTAATGGAAAGAGTGTCGGGCTGAAACAAAGAGATACCTTTTATCCTAGCAAAGGGCAGTCTGCCCAGGGATTACTTTAGTAGACAATCTCAGTATAAGGCTCCTGGATGGAGCCATACGTGGATGAGAGATGAGGCCGACTGCTTTCACAGACAGTGAGACTCACTCTCACTCTTGAAAGGGACTGTCCTTTCATGGTCTCACTGGGCTTAATGGCTTTTGATACCAGTAAGAAGTACACATGGACAACTATTCTGGTCCAGATCAAAGGCCAAAACCATCTAGTGCTCTGTCTCCATCAGCAGCCACAAAGACACACAGAAGTGTTAACAGCAGGCCAAGAAAAGAGAACATTTCCTAACACTGCCTCGCTCACCACTGTCAGGTCAGGGATTTCCTGAGCCTGATAGAGTTTCTGTTTAGCAATCCCTTAAAGACTTTTCTGCCAGGGAGTTGTCCAGCCTCCCTGTAAGAACTACTCCAGGAAAGATGAGCATCCGCAAGCTCCTCACATGCAGAACCTGCTTCAGTGAAGAGTTCCACAGGACTTAAACTACATGAAGAGTCACTTGCCATTATTTTTTTTTAGAACTTGGCTTCCACTACTTGCATATGATGGCCTCTAGTTCTTTCACTGGGAAATAAAAATGAACAATTGATCCCTATCTACTTGTTCTACACCAGTCATGAGTTGTAAAACCAATATTGTCTCAGCAATTACAGCCGAGAGGTCCTGAAACATTAAGTTAGAAAGCTGACATGTTGCACTAAACTTGGCCAGCTAAGCAGTGGATTTCAGGTATTACATTAACTTTTGGAACAGATTTAATTTATTTATACATTTATTCAGGTAAGGGAGGGAATCTATTTTCCTGCTTCAGAGTATGCCAGAAGAAATGTGCAGTCAGTCTCAGAAAGGAAGAATGGAAGTGAATGAAGGGCTATATGGAGGAAGGGAGATTATAAGGTGCTCAAGTGTGACACAGAAACACATCTGCCTAAATCAGCTACATACCAGGCTCACATACACACATACAGATGCGTGGAAGACATGACATCTACAAACAGTGTTGTGAGCTGGAGGAAATGAAAAAGAGGTGAGTGCATTCTGAAACCCAGGCAAGCCGGTTCAGTGGGCTGGCACACTGCATAGCAGATCAAAGAGGGGCAGGAGAGAGAATGACTGTGAGTGGCACATGCTTATGAGGCCTTGCTGTTCTGCCTTATACTGAGTTCATTGAATCTTCCCCTTCTGCAGGTCTCACATTACATGCATGCACCTTTCACAGCTGGTTTTCATCACCCCACCTGTTATGGCATCTGAACGAAAAGGCAAGAGAGACAACCACACAGAGGGTATGTCTGTGCACAGAGAGCTAGGAAAATATCCAGTGCTGGATAGTATTGCTGATCAGAGGCAGCAATATGCTCAGAGCCCTGGAGGAGGCAAGTCTAAGTGAATGGTGAGCTCATTCTGTTGCAGCTGTGGACTGCCTACAAAACATCCTCAAACCATGAACCTCAATAGGAGCCCAACCACCGCAATTCCTGGGAGGTATTCAGAGCTGGGAATATGGGAGGATAAGAGAAACAGAAAGGACTTTGTCTTGGTTCCAGTGAGAAATGCTGATTAATTCCATGACAATTTCTAGGAAACTCTTGCACACATCTTTCCAACTACAGACACCTAGCTAAGCAAGGTGCTGAATGTGAACTCCACTGTCCTTTATCCCTGTACTTCCCCTTACTCTCACTGACTGGGTATGTGAACCACAGGTCCTCCTTACTTTGATGCACAGGTTGTCTCTTTTTGGTAACAATCCTTTTATTTCCTCTCCCTTCCTTTTCTCTTTTCCTTGTACTTTGCTCCAACCTAAAATTTTCAGGTTTACTTCTCTCATTTTCAAGAGACTTACATGTTCCTGATCAGGTCAGGTGATGCGATACCGAACAGTTTGGTGCCCTGTCTCATGAGCTATCTTGCCTGGTTAACTCCCCAGCTGAGGGAATTCACATTTTTAAATTTCAAGACATCATTAATTTTGGTTTTGCTCCATGTGGAGTTATTTATTTCACTCTGGCATTAGAGATCAGGCTACATTTTCCCTGTTAGAACAACATACTCTCATGTAGCTTTCGGCAGTAGAAATAATATAATTTTTCCATTCCAGAACCAGAGCAAAACTATAAGTCAGATACAATTCTCACAGCACAGTTTGCCTATAATCCCTCCCTGAACCTTAGTCAGTTGAATGGTTTTTATTCCTGCTATAATATGACTTTCTTAGGGAGATAACCTGCTTCATATGCAAGTGTGCAACAGGGTTCAAGTCTTTCTAGAGAGCCTCAGTAGCCAGCATGTATTAGGGTGAAGAAGTTAAGAGAGATCATCAAGTTATTTACTTTTTAAACAATTTTTTCCTCACAGAAAAGTAAGGGTACATTTCATTCCCTAAGAAACAGAATTCTTGAATATTTTTCACACATCAGAAGTAATACAAAACACATTTACAGGATGCTTTTCTAATTCACCTCCCTCACACTTAGCCCTAGCATTTCCCAACAGGAAAGTCTGGCTGCTTCCTTGAGTTTGATTTAATTTCTAAAGTCCACACAGCAAAACCCTCAAACAGTCATAGTTATAGTGTTCTCAGCTTCCCTGTTTCTGAACAGAGTAACTCCTGTGCTGGGCACCATTGCAATCCAGCATGCAGAAGGTCAGGCAGTGCTGGAGGCCAAAAGCAAAGTGGATGCTGAACTGAGCATACTTCTCTGTCAGGTACTAAGCATACACACTTCTTGATGGAGTTATTTTATCTTCAGCTGCCAAAGCCACACTGTTAGACCAGAAGGATGTAACCCATATGTGCAATGAGCCAAGGACATCTGGGATTTAATTGCAGGATGCAATGCCAACTTAACTCCCACACTTTTGTCTTGGCTTGCTCACACAAAGGTCAAGCACAGAATTTGGTTCTAAAGTGCAATATTTGTTTACTTCTTTTTCATCTCCCACTCCTCCTGACTCTCTGTCTGCTTTCTACAACCGCTGCTCTCTACCTTGCTCCTATTTATTCCCTGTATCTGCCCACTCTTTCTGCTTTACCCTATTTTTCTGTCCTTGAAGGATTCCCTATAGCTTATCTGCCTCTCAATTTCTACTTTCTTCTTGGTTCTGCCCTTTTAAAGAATAGAAGAGTTAATACTGATGGTGTTTGTGTGTGCAAGCACTAGTGTTCAGAGTGAACACTTGCTACATAATGGTGGGATGAAGCCAGTTTCTGTATTATCAATTCAGGCTGCCTGCACATTCAGATTGATGTCATTGCACAGGGTCACACATGCAAGGATTTCTCTACCACCATGAGGAATTGAAATCCACTTTTCAAATACATAAAATATAGTTTCTGCAGAACCTTAGTATATAATTTGTGCTACCACAGTACTGAGCCAAGAATCTGATCACACTATGGGAAACTATTAGCCACCTTCTTACCATCTGTTAATGGCTAAGTTAAAAGCAGCTCTCAGCTTTATTCTGAGACCCTCTGAAGTTCGAGGTTTCTAAAGCATGCCTGAAGGGTTTGAAAATCAGGTATCTTATAGAGTATTTCCCTACTCTGGGAGATTTTGGAGTTGGAGGAAATCCGGAAGATCTACTGATGATGCAGCTTTTGATGGAGATGTGGGAAAATGGCTCTTTGGCTGGCGGAGGGCAGAAGCTGTTCAACTGGGGAATGCGCTGGGAGCACTGGAGTGGGAATGAGAAAGGGAGGAGTAGGGTGGGTGCAGGGTGTTACTGCTCTGTCTGAATGGAGTTCGTTTATTGCTGTGATCAGAGGGATGGCCTCCCTCAGCCTCCTGGTACCGAGAGGCATTTCACCTTCCTGTCCCAGCTGAAGCAAGGTGCTCGACAGTAGAAACTACTTACCTGATAACTGCTGCACTGAAGGCTGGTCATGTGTGCTTAACAACTGTGCCTGAATGGTTTCTACTACCCTCTTAAAGCGGCGGCTTGGACCTGTGAGAAGAGAAGAGGCATAAATGGCTGTGAGAGGAATGGGAGACAAGTCTGCATACCACCCAGGCTGGAGGGGAAGCATCACAAGTATCTTCCCTTCAGTCTTGTCCCCAAGAGTGTACTGACAGTGTATCTGTCCTTCATCAAAACAGACTGTGGTGCATGGGACTTAACAGGAGGAAGGATGGCTTCTGGGTTCCATTTGTAAAGACATAAAAGGTTGTGGGGTCGTTTGTTTTAACCCCTGTGGGGGCACATGGCCACCCAGAACAGGGTGAGGGAAGGTTTCTGTCAGAGGGAAGAAACTAGTAGCCTCACAAATGCCCAGCTGAGACTTTTGAGTCAAACATGGAGACAGTACCATGAGACACTTCAAACCTGGTGCACAGAGCAACCATTTCAGTACTAATCAGGGCAGTGGTAACTTCACCTCTTTAGGAATCTCTTTCCCTCTCTGCATTTCCATCACTACCAACAGTACTTTTGTTTCAGATGTTCTCCTTGCCCCTGTCTTAATTTTCCCCTGAGGTTAAGACAGTCGTATTCTTTTCTCTGACAGAGCAATTTGCAGGCCTCTATTATCAGCAAGGACAAAGCCAGCCTGCTCTCATTTTACAGCTTTGCCATGGTTACCTGATAAGAGTGTGAAAGTGACAGAATAGATCCCGTTTTCCTTTTGCGCCTCTCCCCCTTCTGTGTATGTTATGTCCACCTGGAACTTCACTGGCTTCTGGAAGACAGCAGGACCTCCTGTGGACTTATATTCTGCACGGAAACTTGTCTGTGAGATGACACTGTGACTGAGACTTGGAATCTGAAACAGGTTGGAAGAAGGAGATAGTAGAACCAGTGCAATAAAGGGAAAAAAACCTGCAGAATTCTATTTATAACAACAAACATTTTCATCTTGAATTCATAATGTGCAGTGTTCTTGTGAAATCAGTAAGAGTGTGGGTTGCCTGGCACCGCAGAAGAATGAACTGCAGCTCACAGGACTAACCTACATTTAAAGGCTGAATATTGGTGGAATACCCATCACATTTTAGAATGTACACATATTTCTCAACTTCATACACTCAGTCTTTTCCTACTCATCTACCAGTTTTAGAATCATACAATCAGCTGGGTTGGAAGAGACCTCTGAGAACATCAAGTCCAACCCTTGATCCAACCCCACTTTGAATACTAGATCATGGCACTAAATGCCACATCCAGTCGCATCTTAAAAACCTCCAGGGATGGTGAATCCACCACCCTCCTGGGCAGGTCATTCCAATTCCTGACCACTCTCTCTGTAAAGAACTTCTTCCTGATATCCAACCTAAACCTCTCCTGGCAGAGCTTGAGCCTGTGCCCTCTTGTTCTGCTGATGGTTGCCTGAGAGAAGAGATTAACCCCCACCTGGCTACCACCTCCTTTCAGGTGGTTGTAGACAGTGATAAGGTCTCCCCTGAGCCTCCTCTTCTCCAGGCTAAACAACTCCAGGTCCCTCAGCCTTTCCTCATAGGACTTAGCTCAAGCCCCTTCATCAGCCTCATTGCTCTTCTCTGGACCTGCTCCAGCACCTCAATATCTTTCCTGAACTGAGGGGCCTAGAACTGAACACAATACTCAAGGTGTGGCCTCACCAGCGCTGAGTACAGAGGAAGGATCACTTCTGAGAAATGCCTTTTGCTGAGTAAAAACTGCTATTAAGGGAGTGAGCAGAAAAGTCAGTGGGATATAAGACTGGATATAAAGAACACTTAAGTAAACTGGTCTGATCGCACAGTTGATCCTGTTTTGAGCTGGAGATCTCCTGAAGACCTTTCCAACATCTAATGGCTTGGTGATTGATGTCAAATAGGCATCAGAACACAGAGCAGACACTTAGACAAGTGCCTGGGAAAAGGCGCTTTTCCACAAGGAAAGCATACCTGCAAATAACTCACACAAACCACACACTCCTATCAATATGTAAAAGGACTCAAACTCTGTGGTATCATGCAGTATCTGTATCTTCAGACCGATGGTGGAATTTTATAACTGCCTAATTTTGAATGAGTTACCATTCACACTTTCTACCAAAATTTAACATACTCACGTTCTATTTATTGCTTCATAAAGGACCATATTAAAAAAATAAAGTCAAATTCGGAAATCTGGTCTCTAAATTAGGAGGAAAAACAAACTTCTTTGAGAAGTTGAGTTTAAGGACTTAATTAGCATGCTGTGACAATGCATTTAAGTTTGAAAGTTGCTGAAAGAGACGATTCACTGGTTTTGCACACAAATCACATCACACCTAAACCCACACACATGGGGTGGCATAGAATCACCATTACAGACAGCAATGCATGCTACTCCACAAAACAAACCCAGAAGCACACCTAAAGGCATGAAATTGATGCAGTAACATGGGTGCTTCAAACCCATCTGAAATGGACACCAGTATCTGATGTACAATACTATACTGCACTTACTCTTTGTATGCTTGTACAGCTACAAGGGTCATGGCTGATTTTTTGGAAGAAATTCATTGCAGCATCATAGAGATTAAAATGAACTTCAGTATTTTGTGAAAAAAAATCAATTCAACAAACTATATGAGAAATTAAATCTCCTCTTAATTCTATTGAAAAAAGTCTAATTACATTGTTGACTCCTTTGAATTGAAAAATCTCTTAAATTAACTTTACTGTGCTAACCTTTTTCCTCACTGGTCCTTCTTGTAATGAGCTAAGGATCTTCTATAGGAAAAAATTACAGTTTCCCTCTGCTTTCTTAGTATAAACTGCATCTTCAGCATCTGATACTCTGGTCACCAGAGGAAACAACCCTTCCTTCTGCCATATAGCACTGAAGTGGAGATTTAAAGTAACAAATGCAGATGTAAGACAGGATTTTTGTCTGATTCAAGTGGTGGATGGCACCCAGCAAGGGGAGACCCAATCTGCTGCCCAGACAGTGACTGTAAGGTTAGTTTGACAGAGAAGGAAATCACTGTCTTGATACCACACCAGCAGTGTGCTCTAACAGCCATGCTATTCCAAACACTGGCAACCTGGAGACTTTGCCAAGGAGGCTGAAATCTTTTCTCATCTCAGAGAGCATTTTCCACAGTTTGTATTTCACACACAGTCCAGTGGAGGCCTGAATCAACAGGCTATGTAAATTAAACCCACAAAGGTTGCATTTCAAGGAGCAGAGACCCTGTCCAATAACATATGGCACAAGGAGTCCTGGAACTGACCAGTAAGCAATGCCTTCAAGAGGCAGCTGGGGTGACTTACCGAGAGGAAAGCGTGGACTATATCAGCCTTAATGGAGCTTAGTGGTTTGTCCTTAATGACCACAAAAATCTGTTCTTCTTTCTCCAAGTTGATGAAGTTACCAAACCAGGATTTTTTGGCAAGCCTGACATGATGAAAAGAAAGAGATGGTTTACAGTACTGAGTACTAATTCTTATTTCTTACACACCCTAGCTAGAAACAATATTAAAACACACACAAGAAAGTTTTGATAACGTGCCAGACGTGATGTTATTACTAACAGTTAAGTGAAAAATAGTGTCAGAGAACATCCAGAATAACATTTCACTTAGTGGAAACTGATAAAATGACAGACTACACAGTCTTGGTCTGCCAGCATACACCACCAACAATGAAAAATTAGGAGCAGTGGTAACTATTTTGACTGAGCCAATATACCAATTAATATCACATATATAAAGTACATACAAGCCAGGGGACACATTTCTGATTTGTTTCCAGGGATTTATCCGTTTCTTGTGATAATATGCAGATCCTGGCAACACAGAGATTTAAGTTCCTTCCCACTCAATTTCATCTCCTTTGGTGTTTCAGGACTTGGAAAGTTCCTTTTCTAAAGGTGTCCTATTGGGCTGATAATACAATAACAAGATCTTGTGTTTTAAAGAAAGCTGTAGATTTCACAGGACCTCCAATCTCTCAGTGAGTGAAATTCACTCCTACACAGAGGGCCAGGTCAAAGACTGTCCCATTCATTAGTCCCATTCAGGGTGTCTATATATATAATGAGTGAACTCTGGTCATTCTACAAATTAATGAATTTTCAGTACTAATAAAGAAGATACCAACACTTTGCAAAATATAGTTCAGGCTTTCCACTGACAGCAGTCCAACTTCACAGATTTTTTCAGCATCAGACAGTGGTTTCATCATAAAATTAAATGGCTCTGGTTTTTTTCACACTGATTGTATCAGTAAATGTTTGATTTTGCTTACTGTTTTACCATTTCAATGTATTTGGTTGACATCACATTTTAAGTTAAACAGGCTAAAGGAAGAATGCAGGGACATGAATTTTAATGGAAGACACTACCCAGAACCTGAAGGGAAGAGATGATGATGTTAGCCATGAGACATAGCCAAAGAATTGCCAGACCAAACTAAACCCAGGGAAAATTCCACTCGTATCAGGCATATTGTTGTAAGGAAGATTTTAGCAGGAAAATGTCAGAAATGAAAAGAATTGCCAATAAGAGACTGTGGGTTTTTCCCTCCACAACATACTTTAGAATGCCAAGTCCAGTTTGAAGTATGTCAAGCAATAGGCTTTCACTCATTTTGGTGGACGTTCACCACTCAGTGGAAGAAGACAATCTCTCCAGACAAGGAGAGCCATCTGCAGAATGGATTACTATACATCAGTTTTACGGCAAAGATATAAACAGCTGGAGTTATTAGTAGATTCACTTTCTGCAGCAGAGACTAAGACTGAGGCAGAATGGGGAAGGGCAGAGACCAGGAGAGAGAGGAACAAACTAGGAAACTAATTATAAGTCTAGGCCTTCAGGATAAAGAACAAAGCTTGACCTCAGTATTGTCCAGCAATTTGCACTCATTCCCCATTCCAGAGTGCACCATGAATAACCATAGGCTCACTGCCCATTTAAAGCACACAGTAGAAAGATCATAACTGGAAGACTGCTCAGCTGGGCAAATAATTATTTGCTTCATTTTGTGCAAGCAACCAAAAATAAGAATACAGAGAGAGTCACTTGCAATTTGGTAAACCAGGGTTCCCTACTCAATTAAAGTGGGCTGGAAAACTGTCACTCCCTGAAGTATTCATAGGCAGCTGTAACTAAGACAGTGAGCCAGAGATTAGCATAGGGAGCAGTAAAGAGAAAGGGCCTCTCATTTAAATGGTCGTTAAGGAGCCAGGGTTAGAGTGTGAAAGAAAATTACATACTAATTAGCTCATGTGTCTCACACACACTATAACAACTCCGCAAGCCCCTGGAGAGCTGGGGCAATAGCTCCCTGTGTGTAAAGGGTGTATGCTCATTAGTAAATTAGCACCTGGTTATCTATCTAAAACGGCTGGTTGTCTTAGGCTTGGATGTATCATAATGTGAACGAGAGTTGGCTATATGAACTCCAGGGCTCGGTGGAAGCATGAGACTGGAAAAGTGTGCATATTTAGTTGCAGGCTTTTATTTTTGTATTGTCATTAATGGTTTTGTTGGCCCTTCATTTATAGGTCTCTTAACTAGCACAGGGTCCCCGAACACTGGGTGTTTTTTTCCCTGTTCAACATCGTCTGGAGTCTCCAGAATCCAGCTGGGCTCTTTTCCTCAGCAAGGTTATCTCCTGTAATACTGACTCTGGAAAATTCACTGATAGCCCAGGCTATGCTTCAGCTTGTAAATCATTGGAATTCACTAAAGAATTTTGCTGGTGTCGCATAAGATGGAATAGATGCCAGCGGCCTCTCCTGTTTCTGCAATGAACAGAATCAAGTCATAGCACACATGCACTGACTTTTCTCCCTGAATCTGGCAGAGCTGGCAGTACTGATACACCCGGAGAATAGGCTCACTGAAGAAGAGGGGACAGCTTTGGAGTAAAATGACACAATAAAGGTTTTTCTCCTTAGGCATTAAGTAGAGGGCATTAAGTACTACTAATAGGGTTAAAATGTGTGTGAATCAATGATCCTTGGCATCCTGAATGAGATGCTCTAGCACCTCACAAGATCAGGCTATAAGCAGCACAAAATGCACTTAAAGAATCTTCTCTTATCATGGCAAACCTCTTAAATGGGGAGTGAGATAGGAGATATGTGGGGGAGGTTGGGTATATAGATTACACTAGGCAATCTAATCAGGTGTCCAGCTGATGAAAAAGAAATTAGCATGCAAATGGAGGCTGGTGCTTTATTACTTCACACTGGATTTCTCACTCTTATGGTGTTGTTTCTTTTCCTACTTTTGGAGTTTCTTGACTGCATCACTTTCTGGAGAGCCTCACTGTGTTCCTTCTCTGTCCCTGAGCACACGGATTTGTAACTTCTAGAGGTTTACCTGCTTGGCATAAATAACAGCATTTCTACTCAAGCAAATGGAGCTTTGCAGGTTTAAAGCAGCTGGAGCGAAGTCTATTTAAATGTCATTCCAAACATATTTTCTAGGAGTTTTTCACATGAGAAAGAACAGCATTACCCAGACACATCAAAGTGTATTACCTAATCATCAGGTTTGTTAAATGAACGGCAGTCATTGCTGTACTAGACAGAGCAAGGACATGTATTTATCATCAACCCATGAAGTCAATACAGCTCTTCATAAGGATACCTTATCTCTCACAGAAAGGAAGAAAATGCCAGAAAAAATAACACCTGTGGAAGTGAACACTTGAGCAATAGACATCTATCATTAAAAAATAATCCAGTTAATTATTTTTTACAACTTGTATTATGTTTACTGCAGGGTGCAGCCCAACTGAACTCATTAATTTGGCAATTATACAGAAAAACTAAAAAGGGCCTTAGGCTTTGACTTGCATCCAAACTGCCTCAAATGACAGGCACTACTTCTCTGTACCAGCTTTTAAAGAGGGAATGGGAAGCAGAGATGGCAATAAATTAACAGAAGAATTTCCATCAACTTACATGCAATGAAGAGGCAAAATTTAATTCTAAAGGTTTTCTGTTTTAATGGCCTTAAAAACATGTGAGATAAGAGTATTGTATGTTTCTTTGATAATGATGTGCTAATTTTATGAAATTGTCTCATGCCTCTCTATTACTAAACGCTCAAAAGTGTTGAAAACACAATATATTCAATTTTCCTTCCTTTACTAACCTTTAAGAATCCCTATTTCCCCATCTTCTGAAATCTTTATCCCTCTCCATTCTACAGTGTTGCACAGAGTGCACATCTTACACTAGATAAATACCAGGTCTGGGGAAAGTTGTTAACACAATACCATAGTCACCAATTACAAAACTTTGAGCCCAAAATTACCATCCAAGACTCATGAATAATTCATACAAGTATCTTAACAAGAGGCCAAATTGCCTTGGTTGGCAGGGTAAGTCCATGGGCATTGGGTGCACAAACACAAGCTGTGAAAATAAAAAGGAATAATTTGGCATCTGTTGCATATTAGGAAGGGTTTGGAGCAGCACTCTGGCAAAGACTTCCAAACCTGCCATGCAGTGACGCACATTGGTGCAGTGAAATTGCTGAAATGTACACTGACTTTCAGGAATAAGCCTGGTGAATATGAAACAACTTCTCCACGTCCAAGTGCTGCTGCCTAGAATTAACACTGCGTTTACTATCTCAGCCAAAGATTCCTCTCAATTATCTCAGCAGAGGCTTCTGCATGTTATCCTGAGGATGCAGACTCTCCTGTACTAAAAGGAAGAGTTTTTAGTGCAGTTAGTGCCAGTATAAGCCACTGATTAGCCTCTCCACTCCTGAAGAGTAATCTGCTTGAGAACCAAATGAAAGAAGGGAGAAGAAAGGTTACAATATTCAACAAGCTGTGAGAAAATGAGGTGATTATTGGGAGACTATTTCAACATCTGTTGACCTCACTGCCATTACTGAGGTATAGATTTTATCCAGAGTCTTAGCAGAAGAATCATTTAACACCTCTACCCCACCCACAGGATAACAGGTTACAGATACCGATCCAGAACAGAAATATGTCAGCCTATGACATTCAGACAAGAAAACAACGTCGGTATGTAGTAGGAGAAAAAAGGTTGTATATGGGCAAATTACTTACTCTGGGGATGATTCTGGGGTTAAATTAGACATCTCCTCTGGCGTAGGTACTGCTCAGGCACACACAAAGAGAGGGAGGGAGAAAAGATAATGATCATTCAGTACACCTTCCATTTTCTGCTTGCATATCATTGAAACAATTCCGGCATTTCACCCTCTTGTATTTTAACACTGCCTCTGCAGACTGTTTCTGACATTTGAACATTGGTCACATGTCTCCAGATCACTGCATCTGATCAAGTGCTGCACTTCAAGGCTTACTCTATCCTTCCTTAAATCATTATGCAATCTTCACTGGCTTAAATAGTTTCTGGTTCAGATCAAACACCATGCCAACCCGATTGCTTTAAAGCCCAGCTGGATGCAACTCAGTCACTGCTGCAATTCTCTGTAGTTCTCTGACCATCTCAGAGAAAATGTCACTGACCATCACAGTCCATGGCTGTGAACCTCCTTTACCATGGGATCAAATCCCGGTACCCTGTCAAACCAAAGGATGTTGGGGTAGCTGCTGCTGATGTCCAAGGATAATGCATGTGACTTTAGGTGCCCTTCGCCTGCATGCAAAAAGCCACCTGGAGCTTGAGGAAGGAAATTTTGCACATCTCAACACTCTAGAGACTTTGAAAACTGAAGTAGGCCAGCAGATATGAAACCTCTGATTATACTAAGGGGATTTTTACACCAATTACCAAAGGAGGTATAAAAAGTATTAACCAAGATCAAAAAAGCTTTGCTTCAGATGAACAATTTTAGCCTTTTGCCACTGGCTGTCTTTTTTTTAGCAAAAGGCTCAGCCTGTGGCTGTGGAGAGGCAGCAGAGCACAGCCACAGGAGAAATGGCAGAGCTCTAGGTTCACTGACAAAATAAGTGATGAACCTGAAGATAAATTATTCTTGTGGTCTAAGAGCCACAAGAGGGATAGTAAGAGTTGTATGGTTGGAGTGTAAAAAGGGCTCAGGAGATGCTCTTGGAGCAAGTGCAGTGGCTTATCAGAGTTTGCTCACATGTGGGTTAGGGCTTGGCTGATGCTATCACTCTCATTTTCAATAGCAATATTCAGTCCTTGGTGATAGAATTTGCAGAGTCAGACAGGTATCAATTTCCTGCTGAATAGCTGCCCAAATCAGAGCCACCTGTATGTATGGTGAGTACTCACCTTGTAATTTCCGACGATGGAAGCGAGGAGACCCCAGGAAACTATTCTTGATGGAGTTGAGCCGTGTCCTCCATGGCATTCCTCCAATGCTGGGGCTGGATGGTGGTGTTGGATTGGGTGTGCCTGCTGGGCTCTCCTTTGGCGTATGAACAGGTGTCCCCTTGGGGGTAGGGAGGGGACTTCCCCTTGGAGAGGGGTGAGGGGTGACCTGTATGATGGGGATAGATTTGGTGCTTGGGTCAGTACTAGAAGGGAGCAATCTAACAGGAGACATTGGGTTGGTCTGCACTTTAGGAACAGCCAGCTGTGGGTTAAAGCCGGCAGCAGGTGAGCGGCCCTGAGCATTCTGCACAGGGTTGTTCTGGGAAGAGGGGGCATTGGTATTGCTGGCAGGGAGTGGGTTGGATTTAGTAGACTGGAGTGGTTTTTCAGCCAATTTGCTCTTGGATGGCAAAGTCTGCGTCTTTGGGTTGGGCTGAAGTGCTGGCTTTGGTTGGAGTACATGTCCAGGCCTGGAGGCGTTCCTACAAGCATCAGGGTCCAAGGAGACTTGGGGTCGGGGAGAGAAAGGGAGGTCGGAGGTCTGAGGGGGGATGAAGAACTTTCTGATAGGCTACGAGACAGACGCAGAGTGTCCATGCACATCAAAAACAGTGAAATACGCATAGAGCGGGCGAGCAGAGAAAGGAAAGTCAGAAAAAAATCCATCCGAGTCACAAAGATGCACCATGTCACAAGGAGACACAAGAGATGGAGGTGAAGGGGGTAGTGGGGGGGAGGGATTTTGCAAAGAAACGAAAACAAACAAACAAACAAAAAACAAAAAAAAGACATGCAGTTAGCTGGGAACACAGCATAATCAACAACAGCAGCAGCGGCAGCAGCAAGAACAACAGTGTCATAACAGGCTTCATCATATTAACCAACCACGTGTCAGCAAAGGAAAACAACAGAAAGAAAAGTACAACAAAAGAACAGTAAAATTAAATCAAATCAAATCAATAAATTTTAAAAAAAGAAAGTAACTAAATAAAAAGAAGAGAGAAATGCCATCTCTCTGGGATTGTTCTGATTGCCCTGCAGTGAGAGAAGCACGATGCTGTAGGGAGGTGAGGAAGGGGAAGAAGAACCACTCAAGCCACAGACAAATTGAAATGTGCCAAGAATGGGACCACCTCTTTCAGCTCCATGTGCCCATATGCAAACCCAGTAGAGAGATGAAACTCAGAACAGGTGTGTGATACATACGGAGTGGCAGGTGATACACACAGTTACTGCACACACCAGTCAGAACCTCTTTCCTTCCTCTTTACCCGACTGGCTAATGCACACCCAAGTTGCAGTCACCCATTGCAGAAAGAGGGGCAAAAGGGAGACTGATGCCACCTGGGCACCCACTCTTCTCCCCTGATCTAGAAGATTAAATCGCTCAGCATTCATTTGGAGGCTTAAGAGCATAGAACACCATAAGAAAAATATGAACTCGGACTGGTGTTTGCTTTGTAAACTGCTACAGCAAAATCTTCAGTGAGGCCTGGCAAATTTATTTATCTGGGAAGAGATTATATTTTCCATCAGACTTTATGCTTCCCCTGCAACATCCCTCATTGTACTGAAGGACATCCTGATAATTGGAATTTCTGTCATAAAGTCTCAGCTATATGTGCCATTAAGTCTCACATTTAAGAAGAGGGTGAGGTGAGCCATTGTTTTGTAGGACACAGTTTAAAAAGAAAAAGACAGGCAAAGTTCATAACTCTGAGGTATCAAAATGGGATTATGATTTTTTTCCCCCCAAACAAGAACATTTACACATATTAAGAGGCATTTTGGGAAATCATTCATACGTCGACAGCAAACAGCAATAGACAGACTTCGAAGGGTGGAAGCCTTTTAAAGGGATATTAGTAAGCTAAAAATCACAATTAAAATAAAACAAATGTCCTTACAAAACATTGCTGTTAACACCTTAGATTACAAGTACTGGAAGCACTGTAAAAGTAAAAATCACTGTTCAAGATATTTATCTTTGGTCTACATTTTGATTCTGATTTCTAAAAATTATTACCTATGAAAAATTATGTATCACCATTATTATTATTATCCATTCTTAACACCTAAAAGCTTCAATCAAGCACTGTTCAGACATATCAAGTACATGTGCCATGCCTCAGATCTCAGTCTCAGGTAAGCACACTCTCTAGGGAGTTTAATATCTGGGTTTGATGGATTTTGTAATGACTTCAAAGAACTTAAGAGTTAAGCCACCAAAACAGAAATAAAATCACTACATCAAAACATTTGTACTGTTACTTGGACTGTGAAATTAAACTAAAATGTGCTATGTTGGTAAATTCTGGTTGTCAGTGAGAAAAGACAAGAAGAGGCGAGTTAAGTGGTTAATTTGTGGGAGTCACTATCAGCGTCTGACTATTAACTATGTGCAAATGACAACAATGGATAAAAGTCAAAGACTGTTGATTGCAAATGTCTCCTTGCAATTTTTGTAATTTATGTGTATGATGGTTTGAGAAACAAATATAAAAGAAACTAAAGTCAAATTCAACTCCCACTTAAGCCATTAAGAATCTGAAGAGCACCCTTAACTACCACATTCTTAATAATGAAATGAAGAACAAGCTTAGGTCTCTATTTCAACTGGTGCCATAGGGAACACCATTAGCAACATCTTGTCAAATTGGAGAACTTTTAGTTGCCGTTGAATTCAATTTCTCATAGAACTGAACCTAAGCATTGCATAAAATGAAATATGTATTTGTTTTTTAAAGTATGTTCTCTTTCAATAATCTAAGGTGCCATTAGAAGCATAAGTAAGGATGTTTAAAAAAATATGATTTTTAATCCAAAATTTCCTTTTAAGCCTCAAATTTGACCTGCCTTAATATCATTATGATCTGCTGAAAATGCCATGTGGTTGCTAAATCCCTTTGAAGACTATTTAATCAACTGTCTATTAAGTAATAATCATAAGATAGTATGGAACAGATCTTGTCAACCTTATTCTTTGATGTAGTCCTACCGAGATACCAGAAATCGATCCCAAGAGATCAATTAATGACATCAGGATTTTGGTTTGCTGCACTGGGTGCTTATTTTCACACAAAACTGTTTCCATTCTCTTTTTCAGTATATTTTGCAGTGGCATAAAAGTTCTCAGACCTCTGCTTCCTTCCACTGACAACCAGGAGTCCCAGTGCAGAAAGAAGGAAATGGATCTTCACTTGCCTCTAGCAATTTAAAGACACAGAGGAGACCACAAACACATTTATGCCAGTGGCAAAACAGGGTAACAGTTGACAGGAACCCAGAATATGTTTCAGTAAATAGTTCAATCAAGCAAGGTATTAGAAGCTTTACTAGTCTATAAACTTACACCTGACAGTGTGTGTTCATTCATAAAAATTACACAGAATCTTACTGGGGAATTACAATTCCAAATACCTGGAATACTGATGTTATCTTCATATAACTAAGAGTAGATCCATATCTGTATCCATATATTAATACATGCAATATATTCATTTCTAATGAATTCATTAATTTCTAATGAATATATCCATCTTCTCATGAAGTCATGAAAAGTATGTAGAAATCCTCCATGGAACCTGGGCCAGACAATTCGGTAACATAGACTGCCACAGCCCTACAGACTTCTCAATGAGGTCTGAACATCTATGAACACTGCAGTCTTAAAGCAACTTAGCTGACCTCGTCAGGCACTAGGGATACTCACTTTAATCCCTAAAGAAGTTAAGAAGATGGAGGCCTCTGTCATAGCACTTAGAAACTGTAACAACTTCACAACAAATGTACTATGAAGCATGTGTTGTACTAGCTGAGTATCAGCATCGGTATCAGTATTTAGCTGACTGTACATTTAGCAAGGGCATGTAAATTTGCCTTATTTCTAGGGCTTTGAATGTTCTTTACTCATCCTAGGCTGTCAGCTTCTTACTTTCCTTTTCAATTTGCTAGTCCTCAAATTTGTATAATTTATTTTCTCTGACTTTCTAACACAAGTCATTTGGAGGCAAACAGAAGACAACCAGCATGGTTTGGTGCTCTGCTGTGACCTAATGTAAGGCAGCTGTGAAATGGTTCCTGATTATTTGGTCTGAAACCACACTGTATGCAGATCTCAGCTGGATATGGCAGTGTTTAGTCATACCAATGTTATTCTATGTGCTTATGAGACTGAAAAAGGGCAAGGGCACAATGAGATCCTTGCTAACAGTGCAGGGAACATCTATGAGAAATTCTCTGCTTGCATTTGTAAACAATATTTCCCTCATCACCCATGAAAATTTACAAGCTGCCAAGGAAAAACAAAACATCCCAGCTAAGAGCCACAGCTCTGGAGCAACAGATGTCAAAAAGCATCAAGCATGTGTGAGTGAATTGGACCAACAGATCTTGAAGCAGCACCACTTACCCTTGGACTGCTGAGAGGACTGGTGGAGAGCCCAGATGATGCTCCGCTGATTGACCGAGACCTGAATGGACACATAAGGAAAACATCCCTCAGAAACTCAGACACATTATAACCCTGACCACCAGCCACCACAGGCACAGGCATGAAGTGAGGAGGAGGAGGGAGGCTGTCACTGAAAAAGCACGACTTTTAACTTTTCCTTCCTTTCACTGCTATCACATTTTTCAGTTTTCCCCCTCTCAAATCAAAGAAATGCTGTCGCTCAGGGAGGACGTTATAATCCCTTTTGACTAAGGCAGTTGCTGCTTTCTTTTTGGTCATCAAGCACACAGACGCTACTATGTCTGACCTGTGCAAGTTGAACCGCTGAATTCAAAAGGATGGTGAAGACATTCACATTGGTGCTGAGAATTCTGTTTTGCACACTGCTGGTGGTCACAGAATGGGACTTTCTCTGTCATGAGCAACATGGATAAGCACCATGTTCACAAGACACAAAGGTAGGGGATTCTTCTAGATAATAATTACGAAAACAAGTCTCCTTGATCCACGCACACAATCATTTTCTATGTGATGACTTCCCACTGAAATCAAAGATCACACTGGCTTAACCCTTTCCAGTTTCTCACTGATGGATTTCACGTCTTTGCTCTTCAGCAAGATTTCTTACTGCTGCATTAAACAAACCAGGTCTTCTGCATGGATAATGAGTTCTGCTGTTGTTGATGACTTTGCTACTATCAAGGTAACAGCTTGGGTCCCCTCAAAAAGAGGCCAGTCAAGGAACAGTAAACTATCCAATTTGCTGACCAGGTCACCTATACTATCATGCTCTTATGCTCTCCAGCAAATGTCACCAGTGAAAAACGTCAACTGCAGACAATAAATTGCGCAAATGTGCTATGCTAAATGTGGTGAAAGAACAGACAGGCCAAACTGCACAAACATTTCAGCGGAAGAAGTTTCTAGGAGGAGGGCTGCCCAGCAGAAAGAACACGCCCTGTGTGTGACTGTATATGAGTGAGCTCCAAAGGGAGCTGCTTTCTATCTTTTTTAAACAACAACAACAAAAAAGTTGTCTTGAAGACTTCTTATAGGAGAGAGGACCTGGCTAAGAACCTAGTTTTTCCACAACCACCATGCAACAATATGTCAGTATAGCAAAGCTACCAATGTTTCACCTATAGTAAGAGCCATAAGAGCAATTACTTGACTCCAGATAGCAAACGTGAAAAGGTGAAATTCCTGGATATGCTTGGAAAACACCATGCTTGGTGTACAGGTATACATGTGTGTGTGTGTGTGTATGGAAGCATACCCATATATATTAAAAATTGATATAGGTCAGATAGCTGGTATCAGCTTCTACACAGAGAATATAAAACAAATTTAGACCATAAACTATGTCAGTTTATTCTCTTCTGCTCTTATAGAATAAAACAAGAAAATCAGTCTCTAAAATGGACTCCTAGATAGAGATTGCTAAAAAAATGTGAGCAGTACAATTCTTAAAAAATATGTGAATTGCAAAAGAGGAAATATTTCCAAGGAAAGAGTAAGCTACAACTGAACACAATGGCAGGTTCTGTTTTCTCTATTTATATCCTCTGCAGAAACTACTTGCTAATGGTTTTCTTTTTATCTCATTGCAGTTTGTCCATCGCAATAAGTAGGTGAAACAGAAGCCCAGTCTCAGCACAGTGTTTTTGCCAGATTAAATTTAGGTTGGGACCATGAAAATCTGAGGCACTCATTTCATGCAGGAACTCCCCACTTAGGTTTTTTCTTGTACCCTGCTTCAATCTGCACATCATAGTGCATCAGTAAAAAGCTAGAAGCTCACTCTTGGCATTCTTTTGTACTAGATTAAGCCTAAATTTGTACCATCAATATCAGGGGCACTCATAAAGGTTTATGCAAAGTAATTTTAAGGGGAGAACCCTCTGCTCCACTTTTGAAAGGCTACTTTATGTGCCTTTCCTATAATTGAAGTAGCTGAGTGCACCGCAGATGTGTTGTACAGATGGGAAGTCCATTTAGTTAAAATCTTGCTTGAATGAATCATCAGGAAAAGCTTCTTCCAAACCATAAATTACAAGAGGAGCCTATAGATTATCTTAGACAAATATGGAAGGCATTCAGGTGCCCAGAAATGCAATTAAACACACACTGAAAAGATATGTTCCCACCAACTCTTAATTGTGGTAGGAAAGTCCTCTCTGACACTCACCTGAATTCCACAATACTTCATTAAAAGTTCCCATCTGCTATTTCCTTTTTGCAATCAGTTTTTGCCAACAGTCCTGAATTCTCCCTTCCCAATCCTATTGTCTCCTATTTTTTTTTTACAACAATGATCACACACGTGGAGGGCAAAATACGGCAGGCCCCACCTCCCAACTCCCAGTTCCTTATTGGAAGCAATATCTGAAAAAATAGTTGTGTACTGTGTTTTCATCCAGCCTAGGAGCCTGAGGCAGGGGACATAAGAGAGAGTTAATATGAAATCCTCTTGGAAATGCATTCAGTATCCACATGATTGCTATTGAATAAGCTTTATTTCTGCTGCTGATTTACATGCAAAATAAGTAAGAAGTAAAGTAGGCCCTATAGCAGGTTTCAGTTTGTCCACACTGGAAATTGCATATAGGAGCAGTCAAAAGAGTTTAAAGAAGCCCCTGTTAATTTTAGATGTTGGGGTGAAAAGAGAGCTGTACATTTTCAAAACTTTTTCTCCCTTACCAGAAAGTGTTGGTATGGGATATGACACAAAGACTGAGGAGATCTTCCTTGCAACTTTTTCAATTTAACAAATCTCCCATAATTTATCTTTACAAATGGGACATAGTTCCCAAGCTGGCTATAAGAATGCAGTATCCTGGCCTATGATGTGGTTCTATACTCCAGTAAAAAAATGCTAACAGCCAAAAATGACAGGTTTTTCCCTGTCATCAAGATCACCTTGGCTGAGCAATGCTATAATTCAGTTTGTAAAAAAACCAACCACACACACTGCTCCTGTATCTCAGAGTCAGGTGGACAGAACTGGGACAGGACCAAAAGAAAGTAATAAAAATGTTGCATTATGCTGCAATGCTGTAATGAAAGCACAGAGAATTTAAATTTTTATCCCTCTCACCAGAAAATGAAAGTTTGAGGCCTTACCAGCAGCACATTAGTATAGTAGACTCTTATGTGTGGAAAGAGGAAAACAGTATGACATCGTCTTATCTCCATGGCTATGAACTGAATTTATTCAATGGGAAGTATCTATTAGTGAGTGACCTCTTAAGAGTCTTTACAGGCATTAAATGTTATTGGAAGTATTAAATCTATAATTATTCCAATAACTTAATACTAAATGTAACAATCTAGGAAACTATGAGCATTTTGTGTGGCTCATTTTGCTCTGTGTTTTGCACTGCTGTATTGCTTATGCACTAACTCAATGGAAGTCATCAAAACATTGTTGAAAATACAAGCAGAACAATCAGTGCAGTTGCTCAGATAAAGAGCCTTCCCTCAAACACAATTGCCAGATTTAGAGACTCAAGAAGAGACTCTTTAATCCCTTTCAAAGTGACACAGTTGTTCTGCCAAAACCATAAGGTAGCTAGACCCAAGGTTTAGGAGGGGGAAGATACAGAGGGCACTCTAAACATAAGGTGGACACTGAGACCATTACAGGCTATTCCTCCCATTTTGCAGACTGACAATAATCTGGAGATGTCTGAGCTATGAAAGAGAGAGGCAAAGGACTGAAACGAAATGTACATGTGTGAGCTGTAGTTTGCATCTGTGATGATTTTATATCTTATACAATATATTTGATACTTCAGAGTATCAAAGTTAAAATGTCCTTCATTTGAAAGTAATTTTTTACTCATTTTAGCCAGCCAGTTTCCAGCTGGTTTCAGAGAGCAGCAGAATTTCTTGAGAGCTACAAGAGGTGAAGGGCTGCAGCCTGACACTGCTGAGGTGTAGATGGAGAGAAACACAAGACAGAAAAGCACAGCTGACCTGGTAACCATACTACACATATAGCACATGTACAGAGCATCTCTACAGAGCCCTTCTCTCAGATTAGTTTTCAACTGCTTTAAACGGTGCATCTGCTAGCACACACCAGTAGAGCATAAACGTTTTGCAGCCACATTCAGATCAGATTTGGAATTTGTTTCTTCTTTGAATAACCATCTCACAGAAATATTTTACAATCCAAAAGGAGTTCAGTGCTTTGTTGCAGTCCCAGCAGAACTTGCTTTCATAGCACAGTTTTACCAGGATGCTGAAAACAGCCTCTAAGCTGGTCAAGCTGGAGCCATGCTTCCAAAAAGGAGCCTGCAGCATGCATGCAGCGTGCAGTAATGCATCAGACTTGTGTCCCTGGGTGAAATGCCTTGGAAATTTTGAATTGGTTTCCACGTGTAGTTTTGAAAGTCATTCCAAAAAATATCCAGCCAACCTTTTATTTGCTTCAAGCATAAACTGGGTGGAATTTGATACTCCCCTTTCCTTGCTCACACTTAATCAAAAACAATCTAAACTGAATTTAAGGGTATGAGACCCCTGCAACTGACCTGTTGCAGGTGAGCAGTCAGGGTCTGTTAAGTATCATCACTATTACTCTCGGGTGTCTGAAAGTTAAAAACTGTGCTTCCTTATTCCCTGTTGTTTCACTGTCTTACAGTCCCAAGAGTGCAAGTAATACTGTAACACCTCTTACTGGGAATACTTATGCTTAAGTCAGGTCTGCTCACAGTAGTAACTGCTTGGAAGATGAAGCCTTACAAAGAGTACAGAGAAGGGAGCACTGCTGTTGGTAACACACCTCTCTGTCCTTTCAGTGCATACAGAGGGTGATGTTGAACAGCATCACCTTCCTTAACTGGCCAATTATACTGGAATTTTATTTATAAATGTTTAGAAAGAATTAATAAATAGTAAACCATGCTACAAAACTGAGAAGTAAATGTTTACTGGTGCTAATTAGCTCTCTCCATATGTACCCTCTCAAGAAGCTTTTACTGTAGTCTGTAATGATCTATTACAATGGTTTTATTAAATCATTTATTAATATAATATTCTCCTTCTCTTAAGTATTGGTAAACGCAACTTTAATTTGAAGTGTGATTGCATTCTTAGTTGCACCTATATCGTCTTTATTGAAATAAAGAGCTTTGAAAATGTGTCTGTCTCTAAACCATCTGTTCACCTCTTCAGGAAGCATATTGTAACAAGAAAGGGAATACCCATCATTTTTTAATAACATGGATGGGATTCAGTTTCATTAAAAAAAACAAAACAGAAAGAAAGAAGAAGAAAAATGGAAAAAATTAGGATTAAAATTAACTGGAGGATACCAAACAGATACAAAAGTGATAAACAGATAAGTGAGTTTCATTCTCAGAAGGTGTTGTGGTACCTGCACAGTGTCTGAGAATAGTTCTCTGTGCCCACACACATTGACACAGAGGGACAAATAAGAGAACAAAAAAGAACCCAGAAGTAAATTATATGGAGTCTGAGTCCAACATAAAAGCTCACAAACACCCACAAAAGCACCAAAATGCTTCTTCCCACATCTCTCTCTCTCTCTCTCTCTCTCTCCCTGCTGTAACACTTCATTCACTGATGTGTATGAGCCTGTACTGTATTTGTAAATTGCAACTGAAAAGTTCCTCTACAAGATACAACAGGTCCCGCAACAGGAATAATCCAAAACTAGAGCTTACCCCAATGGATCAGCACTCGCCATCCTCGGAAAGGGAAAATGAAGAGAGAAGGAGAGAGAGAAAGAAAGAGAGAGGGTTGTGGAGGCAGGTGGAGAGAAGAGTAAGGAAAAGCAGAGTGAAATACTGTTCGGAGAACTGAATGGTCATAATTATTGCCACCGGTGCCTATGTCTTCAGAGACCAGGAACACTAGGGGGACAGTTTCATTTAATAGAAATTAACTTTTGTCCCACTCACAATATTGCAGACACATTGAACTTTGGCACTGGGGAATACGGAGAGGGACATACTAAAGCTGTAAAAAATATTCCCCGTCAAATCCCAATTAGAGCGGTCAGCAGAGCAGTGGGGTTCACACTTCATGCTGCATTTCTTTTTGGCCTCTTACATAAGGCATAGTTATATCACAATGCTATCAAGGAAATTGTTCTTTTTGTTCCCAGTTTGCTCAGTGCAGTGTCCCTCTGTCCCCCAAGCTGGCCTGGTAAGAGGTACTTTTTTGCCATGAATGAACTGTGAAACGTATTGGTTATTAAAGCATGCATTTCTGAGCCAGCCTGGGAGCCCAGGGTACAAGATTGTAGCTCAAGCTGTGAATCTGCTTTGATACTGCCTTATTAGTCATGATGGTCTTATAGTCAGGAATTCACTTCAGGTAGAACATACCAGCTCAGCAACCCAGCACTTATCTCTGTGGATGCCATCTTGTGCTCCAGGATCTCATTTTTCATTTAAAATAAATTCAGGTTCTGAGTCTTACAGGTTGCAAAGGAAATCTTTCAAACATGAATGGAGAATAAATAAATGCTGCACTGAAAAGAGTCTGAAAAAGCAGTTCTAAAAGCAGCCTGAATCTCTGACATGTTGACTTTGAAGGCTACTGACAATTGAAAACTTCAGTATTCTTAATTTTTAACTACTAACCAAAGCATTCAAAATGGAAAAGAATAGTCAGGTTATTAAGTTTTCAGGGGTGCAGATAAGCAATCACAGGAAAGTGTCACCACCTTTTCACATTAACAAAGATTAGATTAGAAATAAAAAACCAGTTTGGTGTTATTAAGCCAAATTATTTTCAAGTTGGATGCAATGCTTTTTTTCCTCTCTGTCATTTACTTTCTCTCATTCTCTCCATTTTCAATAACAGGCTCCCAAGCTGCCAGAGCCACCTCTGACTGGATGAGGAAAATCCATTCTCTACAAGACAGTCTCCAACAGAAATGCCAAATTTAATATATGCCCAGTAGATTTCACAGTTTACTGCTCAGTGCAACTAGCCATGCCTCCAGTTACATCAACATTGCTGGGCTGGGCAACCAGGGCAGTTTTGAGAACAGTAAAAATGAAAATGTAGTTAGAAAAGGACAAAAAAGCTGTTGTGCTACAAATTGATAGAGAAGTGGAAAGAAGCATTACAGTAAGTTCTTTTTCATGTGTTTGAGTGACACTCCACTTATAATTCAGTCTGGAGTGCCAATTTAGGTAAGATCTAATTCACATATATACAAATATATGCACATATTTAGGGCAAATGCTGTCCTCAATTGTACCTGTACAAATCTATCTACAGTGATGTAACTGAGAAGAGCAAATTGACACCCATTGTATACTGGACCCTGTGTGTATATTTATACAGAAAATTCACCCATATTCATACATGCAGAATAGTCAAATGTGAATAGAATGGGTGCAAGAAGGTTCAATAATGTTTCTTTCAAGCCATTTTCCCAATAGAGAAGGTACTGAAGAGGTTAACAAAGAGAATGGAAGGCAAATTGACAACAGGGTAAAGAAAAAGGGAAATGAGATTTTTAAAAAAAATGAACAATCCCAGGACACAATAGACCCAGAAGCGCAGACATGTGCATTCCCTATAATATTGAAGCAAGTGAACTACGGAGCTGCAGCAACCCAGATACAGAAGAAGAGAAGCACCGAAAGAGGGGGTGAAAAAAAGTCAGAAAGGAAGAAAAAGAAAAAGAAAGGGACAGTGGCCTCAGCTACTAAGACAACCATGTGCATCTAGAGGGAAGGGACCCTTAAAGATGCAGTATTCCTTTAAAAAACGTATCATAAAATTGGACAATTAAACACTGGCCAAAATTTAATGGCCACCCTGATTATCTGACCCCACTTTGCTGAGGTTCTCTCTGCCTATCCCTTCTTTCCATGTGGTTGTGCACAGATCTAGAATCCAGGTTCTTCCCACCACTGAGGTCCTTCATTCCAACTCTTAGAAGTGGGAGGGAGGTAAGATCACAGTGAATGTGATCCTCAAAAAATCAGTCTGGTCCTTGAACGAGCAGGACCCTGTGTGATCCTCATGCAGTGCTCTAACCTTCTCCTCCTGTTGTCTGAAAAATACCACCTTTGAGAGAGAGCATGAAATGACACTGTGGATTTAAGAAATTCCCCCAGAATTTACTGAAGTGTCATTTCCTCTGCTCCTAACGCAGCTGTAGCTGCTGCCAGGCTGGAACAGAGGGACAAGGAATAGTGATAGGAAATCTGCTGAAAGACCCCTGTCCTTGTCACAGATAAAATTTCTGCATTTCTCTTATTGGACCTGACTTTCAATTACTGTGAAAAAGCTCATATTTGTAGTAACTTCAGACTAACTTTATATGCAAGAAGTGTCACATATTCAAGAACAGAACTTGCATATAGGGGGAATCAGAGAAAGGAGCAGGAATTTCCATGTCTATGCTAACAGTCCAGGAAGGCCCAGACACTAAAGGCTGTATAACCACTACTTCTTCATGGTTGTGGAACTAACAGGTTGCTAACAGTTCAGGTCCAATGCTTGCTAGTATTTTGGCATCTTAAAGATGGTGCTTTACACAGCAAATGATGCACAATCTCTCCGGCAGATGCTTGATGTTCTTCACTGTGGCAGGTTCAGGACTTGAAATGCTACCTACAAAAGACTGTCTTAGCCTGCAAAAGGCCAAAACAGGGGCTGTCTCACACATCCTGCAAGTCTCCTGAGGCTTAAAGGTCATACTTATCTTCAAATAGAAAGATTTCTATGAAAAGGGAAAACAGAAAAAAGAATGGTTTGCCAAGTCCATAGGTTCCTTTAAGGAAGCCATTGCTTCTCCCTTTTTGAATCATATGTCATACTACTAACCTTTGGGTTATGTATAAGGACTACATTTTGATGAACAGTTTTCCATTGGGATGACAGCTTTCAACATAGAGAAAAATTCTCTTCCTCAGAGACCAAAATTTTAGAAATAACATGTTCACTAAAAACCTTCCTAGAAGTCTAAACTTTTTTGTGTTCATGGACCCACGTAAATCCACTTAAACTCCCTAACTCTGGTGGCCTGCCTGTCTTCCATTGTACCTGTATTCACAGTTGGGAGTTACCCTTTCTGTTATTCTTCGCCATCTGTCACTTGAACTGCTAGATTGGAATCATCCTTCAAAAACTTCTCATATTTTCCTTGTGTCCTCTGGGTAGTCTTAAGGAGTTTGTGTCTTACCTACAGGTCCTTAACATTTGGCTCTGTTAGACTGAATTTCCAAAGTTTCCTACCATTGTTGTCACTGACTCAGTTGTGCTGCTGTTTCTAATGCTGGGAGTAGAGCACTTTGGACTTTCCTAGTGTTTTATATTCCAATCCTTCCCAAGGAAGTCTTAGCAAATGCATCTTCTGCCCTGGGCATCCTCAATCACAGCAGAACGGAACCAGAAATAGCAGTAGGATGAAATTTTAGTGGGGAAATCATTGGTACAGTCCCAGGCTGCACTGGGGATGGCCGCAAAGGAATGGTACTACACAAAACCATACATGGTGTGGGGCTGTAAAAATACCATCCTTTCTGCTTCTCTCTATAGAGAGAACAGAACAGCTCTGTCCCCACACGGAGAAGGTAAGTACTGCATCTTTAAGGTCTCAGCAGTGAGGTAGAGGAGAGGAACATATTGTCAGTGTTTATACCTTTCTTCTTTGTTGAATTTGGGATTGGCTTCAGAGATATCCAGGCTTTTACTGAACATTGTTTTACTATGGCAGGAACAAAGCGAGAAAACACAGTTACTACTGAGGACATTTTTATAAAAGAGAGTCACCTGAAGCAATGCTGGACACCCAGCCCCCCAACCCATCCTCCCACTTTTAAGCAATGTTCTGAAAAACCTTTCTTTTACTTTACAGCTATTGCTCACACCTACACAGAGCTGAAGTTCATTATCTTTGCCTGACTTCCGAGATCTAAGATGACTTCCCCCATGCATACTTGTAACTCTGCTTTATCCAATTTAAAACCCAGGTACCATCTACTTTGTCATATTGTCCAGGGAAAACATAACATGCCTGAAGGCATAAATTGCAAAGCATTCATTACTCAAGACTTTTCTAGAAAACCTCAACACTAAGTACAATCTGGAAAAAGGTTAAAATCAGACCATAGAGCCTCTTGGAGGAATAGTAATCCATTTAGTATTCTATTTGTAGGGTCCACTAGCACTTAACTTCCAACTCTCCTATACTCAGTGTATAGAGAAATGCCCTTCTTTTTCATATTGGGTCTGAATCCCTGCAGCTTAGAAGCAACATTGCCTATGCTTTACTAAAAGGGCAGCTCTCTGTAATACGTTTCAGTGGTAATATGGTTCACTGTTTCACAGAACACTGCTTCCTAATGTTAGCTCATCTTTCATGCTAGCTCTCCACTTCAATAACTAGAAGAAAATGAATAGTTAATGAAGCCCATTTTAGAATAGTTTTGGACTCTCACAGCAAAGCTACTGAAAATTTCTGGCATATTCCCAACAGATTCTAGCTCCCATGGAATTCTTCCTAGTCTGTGTGCTTTTAGCGCAAGGGACAAATTAGCAGATGTTAAACTAAGCTCAGAAACTACCTCTTTCCTTTTGACATTTCAGTGAAATACCAGATAGTCTGAGAGGTGGGGACATCAGAACAGCAGAAGCAATTAAGATACAATAATGAATCCATTTAGTTGACAACTAGCAGGGAAACCCAACAATTAACAAAACTTAGTCACCAGTTTTAGGGTGGCCAGGGTTTGTGCATACTAACGTTGCCATATACAAAGACCCAATGGAAAATACTTGGAGAGGTCAGCATATGCGTTTCAAGGAGTTCTTAAGCTCAACAAGTAGCCTTTATGCTGAGATCCTCTCGTCCATTATTCAAAACTAAAGCACTGAAGGATTATGTTTTGCACTTAATACTTTCTCAGCCTGTAGGGTTGAAGGCTGCCAAGTTTCAAATTTCAGCGGAAAGATATGCCCTAAACAAGCTAAGACCAGACACTCATAGGGCCCCCACATGGCTACCAAAAGCACAGTTCATCACACAGGCATTTAAACCAGAGGTTAGAACATAAATCCTCTTTATGCAAGCAAACATCTGTTTATTACTGGGAAAGAGGGCAGTAGGAGTAAATCACAAGACTTTTGGGTGTGTTTTGCCCACTGGTTAGAAGTGCATCTTTGCCAGATCAAGATAAAAGCAATGGCTCTGTGTCTCTGGATGTTTACACAAGTCATCTGTGTCTAAACAGGAGACTAGTTTCCATGGTCCACCTTCCTATTATTGTGGGACAAAAACACTGAGTAGTCATCTCTTGAGACTAAATCATCTTAAAAAAGCATCCACCTCTGGGATCTAAATCCTACTGCTGTAAAATCCACTGTCAGTGGGTCATTTCATGGAACGTAATATGAGACTAGCCATTAAAAATCCCCATTTTTGGTGGAAGGCACTTGTCATTTTATTAGTGACTGTTCTGACAGATGGTGCCCCATCAGCAATGCATCGTCCCAAGACAATCCCCATGCCGTGGTGTTCGTTAATGAAGCCAGTTCATGTTATAAACGACTGTGCTGCCAGCAACACAAAATGTGCTGTTGTCATCTGTGCATGTGGATGGTATGAATTATGGAAGCTCACACGTGGAGTAAAATAACATCTTCCCTTTAACCCCCTTGAAAACAAGCACTGCCATGTCCATCATCATCAATCATGGTGTTATTACATCCCTTTCTCCACCCTTAATCACACCTTTATGTCCATCCCTGAGTTGTGGTATGCATTGCCCCATATCTCTTTTGTGCCTGGCAGGTTTTGCTTCCTCCTTAAGCCACAGCCCTTCTTTATTGGTATGTAGCCTGGATATGTCTCTGCTCTGAACTCATCCCTGACCTTTTGATTTCACTTGTTTCCTTGTGCAGAACTGAGTGAGACATATAAAAGCAAAAGACACACTTTGCATAGCAAGATACAGCTTTGCCTCTTCAGGCTTTTGAGTCCAAAGTCAAAGCTGAGAGCTGGAAGAAAAGGTTTCAGCTCTCAGAAAACTTTGTAATCAGTTGGACACTTCCTGTAAACAGCTGCAGAATACTGCAACTCACAGGCAGCCTTGGGGTGGGGGAAAGTGATTCACCTCTGCCTGCTCTGGGAGGTTCCTGGCCCATGCATCTACCACATACCAGATCAAACACTGCAGGCTGAACAAGGAGTCAGTGTTGTGTTCATCCTTCCCACTCTGAGGCTTATAGGAACACAGAGTACACCCTGTCCTGAACACCTTCTTTGCCCAGACCTCGCACCAAAGGAAATCACATATTCAAGAGAGCTTTCCAACCTACACTACAATGAAAAGTCTTTATGGCAGTGTATCTCATATTTCAGGCCAGATATCCAGCCTGAAATATGTCCTAGCAGATTCTGGAAATCACCACTTTTTTGTCACTGTAGATAGAACTGTAACATTTGCCAGCAAAACTTTCCAGCAATTCTAGGGGCCTCTGCAATATCTGTGAAATTACTTCATGTTCTTCACCCAGCTCTCAGTCAGCAAAGAGAGCTTCTGGGCACAACAGGCTCTTTTTGAACAGACCTTAAGAGCTGAACAAAAAAAAATCATGTCAAAGCAGAAACAGAAGTTACAGCATTATCATCATACATATATGTGAAGTGGTCTTTTATATTGATTGATGTATGCAAGAGTGAAAACAAATGCCATGTTCTTCTCTTAGGCTAGTCATAGGGACTGGGCAATCAACTTTCATGGTTCATGTAAGTGAATTTCTACAGTTCACTTACTCCCCCAGAACTTGCTTTGAGGAGACACCATTTTCCTCTGCTGTTTCTCCATAAGATGAACACTTTCTTAGATAGAAAAGAGGTAAAATTATATATAGTTCATCGCTTTACAGCCATGTGGGTCAGATGCATGCTGGCTCACACTGCACATTTTAGAAACATTTACAGATGCCTGGACAGGGCTTTCCAGATACAAGTTGTTCTGATGACATGGAGGGTGAGGTTCATCTCATTTAACTTCAGGTGCCCAAAAGCTAGGAACCTGATCGAAGATAGTCACCTAGATTCCTGTTGTAGGCTATGGAAACTGAAAAGAACAAGCAGAGGGTAATTATCCTGTTTGACAGGACATGTGCACCTGAGACCTTCCAAAGCCCTCATGTCCCCATTGCCTAGTTAATGCCTATGTTCTCAACAATTAAAAAGAGGGGAGATGAATCTTGCCCAGAGGACATGGTGGTTTCCTGAGGAATAACTGCAAGCAAACAGAACCCTCAGGCCCCTGGCAGGACTTCTGGTCCTGCATGCACAAGCACAGTTGGCTGCCAGACCATGTTGCGAATGTGCTTGGAAGTTGCAATGAGTGCCGGTGTGAACAGAAAAGCTCCACAGCTTCTCTGTATGTATAGTATAAATGGAAGCAGCAAACCCAGACAGGCAGGACTCCTGGGTAAAGCAGAGACCCACCTCTGTCCATGTTGTGCCATTTCAATAGCTCTGCGAGCAGGGACTGGGGAGCCGCCATCTGTCACACTGAGCACCTCCATCGACTTTCTTTCTGGCCGTCTCTTCCCATGCCTGTTCAACATTGGGGAGTCCACACGCTTCCTGGGGGGATCTTTATGAAAAGAATATGCTGTCAGATGAATTTAGCTGTGACTTACCTCACACAGGTTGGTTAAGTCCTCTCTCACGAATTTCACTCTCACACCTCCCATACAGTGACAAATATCTTAATGATGGAGATCAACATTTTCAGTCTCTCCCTTCTTCCTAATTTGCAAGCATTAGATGCAAGTTGCACTCTATCTAGAGAGAAGGAGCAGTGCCACTGCCCTGAATGCATGTATGAGCACTGTAAAATAAAGGTACAACTATACCATAGCTTGCAGAAATTAGTTTACAAAGCTGATAATAGTAATAACAAGATGATACAAGATGACAGCATGGGCTATAGCACAAGCTGTTAGCCCGAGCATAAGCCATCTAGGCATCCTGTGCATGCACTCAGGTTACTAGAGCTTACCTTCTATGTCCCTGCTAGCTAGATTAAATGTGAGACAGGGACATGAATACGCTCTGAACTCAGACTTACATTCTGCTCTGAAAACATATCCTTTTTTTTAATCTTTAAGATCAGAGTTCAGGTTTTTCCCACTGATTTATCATTTTCCTCCTTCAACAGCACAAATTAAACATGCTTGTCTACCTGAGATGAATCTTCAATGAGAACCACTAATATTTCTCTCAGAGGTAATTGTACAGCTTTTACTACTACAGTAACTGAAATGCATTACACCTTTCATTGCATAACAATTCTGTGAGGCATCAAAGTGCTACTTTAGCTTTGTGGAGTGAAAACCAAGGTATTAGAATGAGAGGCTTAAAGGCAATTCATTCCTATGGATGCTGACAAACATTTACTGAGGTTCTGAGGAGCACTTAAATTGTTCTGAAAAGAGTCTTTAGACACCAAAATGCATTGTAGAAGGTGATTTGGCAAGCCATACACACCTCCATGTTGAAGCAGGGAACCAAATGCAGACCTGCTGAGATGTTTTATTACTAACACCTCTCATGGCATCAAAACAATACAAAGGAGAAAGGCATACAAAAATACAGAATGATTCTCTTTTCTTTGGTTGGGCTATTTCAGTTCCTTCCTCTACTTACAGACATATTTTTAATTTTAGTGGAGAGTGACCACTTGTAAAAGAAAGCATTCTTCACCCCCACTGCCAGAAAGAAGCTCACAGTGCCCAGCCTTTAAGACTTATCCTTCTGCCAGGATTCCTTTGCAAAACCAGAAATACCATATTTGAGAATTCTACCTCTACTGTCTAGTCCTTATTATCCTGCCCTTCTCACACCTCCCCTATCTGCTTGCTGCTTCTTTCTCTCTCTGATGTCATGTTTTTTAGCACATGATCTCTTTAAGGCAGAGCTTATTCTTGAAACAATGAGCATAAGCAAAGACAGCTCAAATGCAAATGAGTTAGTGATAACAACTGACCCCATTACTGTATAAACCACGTATTCTTTATATTAGCAGTAATAATATTCCTGCTAAAAAATAATTAGAAAAAAAGTACAGTTGTCTCACTCAATTTCAAATTAGGTCCAGCAATAAAAAGATAGTAGAAAATGATAGGGACAACGACCTCCACACAGGAAAAATAAAGAGGGCATAAAGTTGATGGAAAAACAAAGGGAAATAACCCAAATAAGCAACGATACGGTGACCTCAGCTGCACACGTGTAAGTGGTCAAAAGAAAGCTGGGACAACGTTTAGATATTTCAAATTCCTGCTTCTTCAAGCAAGTTGAAAGTATGGGAGAGAATTCATGCTACAGAACAACTGCTGTTATCAGAAGTGTGCCTAGAGCAGAGTAATATACATGTTGACAGTATATGTAAGACAACATTGACACAAGTTTTGCAACAGGATATCGACATTAGAAAGGAAAGTAAAAGAGTGCAGTTTAAAAGAAAGGAAGAAGCAAGATGAAAAAAGCATCTAATGTCAAAAGAATGGAGATGAAATACTGCATCAATGTTATTTAACAATAGAGGCTAAACAAGAAGGATGGAGAAAGGCAAGAAAAGCATTTTTTGAAAAGATATTTTAAAAGGCAATTTGATCCAAGCATGTTCAAAACAGACGACTTTATAAAATGGAAATTTAGCTGAGTGACACTTAAAAAAGTGACATACCAAACAGAAGGTGGACTTTAAAAGACAGCAAAGAAGAAATTAAGAGGAATTAGCTAAAGACTTGAGAGAAAGAGAGAGAGAGAGAGAAAGCTTGAGAGAAGGACATTAGCCAGAGGGACCATGAGGATATCAACAGAAAAACTGAGGAGAAGGATATCACTAACAAGCTAAATGATTCTTTTATACCAGTCCTTGCTGCTTAAGATGCTGGAAGATACTGATTTTCAATCTACACTTTGAACTACCAAAGAGAGAAAGTAGAAAGAGCTGATGGTGAAACACACCTGTACATTCAGGACAGCAAGTCACAAAAGTTGGATGGAAAATATATCCAGAAGCTTGCATTAATTGAGTTTCTAATAAAGATATTTGATGCCTCTTTAAAATTGGCTAAAATCCTATAGGATACATAGCTGAGAGTAGCAAGTATTGTACATACTTTTTAGAAGGTCTGAATAAGGGCATCATCAATGTCAAGGGCATCATCACTGTCAAATCTAGAGATACTAAAGAAACAGCTAAATATACAGTCATCCTGCCATAATGACTAAAGTGGTGTCATACAAAAGCAGTAGAAGATTTTGCAGAAGCACAGGAATTAAAAATATGAAAACCTCCAATATTTGCCCTTTGCTTCTTGACTCTCTGGAAACATTCCACGTGGTAAAAAAACATCAAGTCGTAGTCAAGATCTGTGATAGTATTGAGGATGTATTTTCTTTTTATTTCACATGAGAAAAGTGGAGCCATTTCTAAGGAATTTTACAGAAGAATATAGAATCCTATATGTAATGATCCAACTATAAATCTACCTGCTCATGAAATGTGGGAAATGAAGGTTCATCTGAGTTTGGAAAAGGCACCTATATCCTATATATCTGTTCTGGCTCAATCTCTTGTTCTCTGGTTTATTAAGAAACTTCACCTCACAAAAGCCTTTTCCTCAAGGAGACATTAGTTGACATTCATTCGTTCTACTGACAAGTTTCTCATTTCTATGTTTTCAAGTAAGGAAAATGGAGCTGCACTTGAAAGATGTTGGAAGTAGCCCTTCCCTGGCCCTTGGAAAAAACTTCATACAGCTGAAATGGACAAAAGGGACACCAGAAGAAAGGGCAAGCCTGAACTGGCCATACTTTTACCTGGATCCATCCTTTCTGAGACCTAATATGACAAGAAAGAGGAAAAAAGCAAAATACTTTGAGATGTTTTTTTTTTGCTTTGGCAAGAGCTCAGACAATGCCTATCTCTCATGAACATGGTTTCTTCAAGATGCTATTATGAAATCTGTTACTTTTTCTCCACTTTTCTTTGTTTGTGCAAGGCCATCACTAGTGGCTAATGATGAGATATTCATCAGACACATGACTGTTCCCAATTAAACCTTGCCCCATGTTCCCAGAGATACTGCTGGGAACACAGGATGTCCAAACCCCCTGTGGAAGAGGAAATACAACCTACAAACACTCAAAGAATAATGCTCAAATGTGCTGGTGAGGCACAATGACACATTCAGAGTAGTGTTTCCCTGTTAGGAAACATTTTCACTTGTTGTACAAGAGTGGAGCATATAACTTCAGTTGAAACCATGAAAATACTTAGGCATGATGTATTTAGGGCATAGCTACCTATTCACTTATATGCTGGATATGAAGATTCTAGAGTCACCTTGCTTCTTTTCTTATGACAAATGCATTTCTAAAACAAGATGATGCTGTCCTTGCATGGCAGGATAATCTTTTTGAGTCAAAAGCTGATTAGTAAAGTGCTGGATGACAAACTGCAATGAGCAAGGGGCTTTTGACCACCGCAGTTGGCACATCTACCCATCTTCATCAGGATCCCTGCTAACATGCTCTCTGTAACTCCATCCAGGTAGGAGTTTAAAAATTGCTGTGTTAACTAAGAACTTT
This sequence comes from Pithys albifrons albifrons, assembly GCF_047495875.1. Classification (NCBI taxonomy): domain Eukaryota; kingdom Metazoa; phylum Chordata; class Aves; order Passeriformes; family Thamnophilidae; genus Pithys; species Pithys albifrons. Next base: position 48,600,362 of record NC_092463.1, on the reverse strand, counting down.
AATCTCTTCTCCTACAGAAGAGATTACCCTGAAAAATTATAAGGCCTGAATCCTGGAACTTGAATAAGTTAATAATTCAATTGAGCATGAACAAACTTACAGTGCAATTTAGCATTGCCCTGTAGGCTTGTGAGATTCCAGGCTTTTCAGTGAAAATAAAGAGCACTTTGCTTCTAGACTTCAAAGTGCTGAAATACAATACCTGAAAATCACAACACTGCTATGTAAAAATGCTATTTCAGATCATTGCTAGAAATGACTAATCCTTTATTAAACTTTTGTCACTCTGCACAGCAAGAATCACTTAAGTAGTTAACTCCTTGGGAAACATTTTTCCCATTGTCTAGACTAGTGAAGTCCTTGGCGATCAGCATCATCCTAAAATACCAGTGAATGAATAGGAATAAAGTTGTATCACAAGAGCTTTATAAGATATATAATCTTACTGCAAATTCAGCTTTTAAAATCTTAGTCTAAAACCACTCGATTTTGATTAATGTACTATGAACAACTAAGTGATATTATTCATACTTTGAACAGTATGAATATTCACTTACAGGAAAGAGAATGTGTATATATGTAACTGCATATGGATGCAGTGCTACACAGCCTCACTAGCTGAAGTCCATGAGCAGCATTTCTGCAATTCTGCATGTAGATTAGTAACTAGAAAATTCTGCCACTAGATTACACTGCTTCTAAACCCCATCTGCTTGCATAGAGCCAGCCTGTAGGTCCACAGCATACTTTTTAAGGTCTCATTCAAGACCTACTTGGATGTTCCTGCACTGTGAGACAGACACATCCTGAAAAATGAAGCCTTTAACCACGAAACAGGTATGCCTTTCCCAGGCTAAGGATTCTCACCAATTCTCACACCACTTCAGTGGGAAGGTAATAGTGCTGATAGAGTTTGGGTTTATATTAAAAAAATAAGAAAAAGTGAAATGGAATTAGTTGAGATGGATTCATGGTGACTGAGGTCATATCTGTAGTACCTATTTCATTTCTAGGGGGAAGATCCTCATCTTCGTGACTGGGATACCTCTCCTTCCGGTCAAGCAGAAGAAAATAAATCATTTTTTCTTGGTTCTCCCTGAAAAAAAAAAATTCTTTAAATTTGGAAAGAGAAAAGTCAACATGTAGATAAACCCTTCTCATCAAACAAACAGTTATTCTAAATAAGCTGAAAACAGTCATGTATGTGCCAGCAAGATACACAACCCACAGAGCTTTTGAGACCCCTGCTGTCTCCAACAAGCAGCTAGAGAGGAAAGGAGATATGATTCCCATGTTAAACACACAAAACAGAGGCACAGGACAGGCAAGGTAATATGTTCACAGGAGGTCCAAACCAAGAGTGGCAACAAGACAGGTCTGATCCTCTACATCCTTTCTTCTATGTGTCCCCCCCTTAGCACCTCAGGATATATACCAGCTCTTAGGCATAGGCTTGAAATAAATAAAAATTTGCCAACAAAGGCATTTTCAACACAAATAACAGCAATGATACCTCCCCATCTTGACTGTATGGCCCATCTTTTAATGAACTGACCTGGCCTGGCAGCAAGGGAAGAGACAGCATCATGCCTACAGTGCTGGTGAGGCTGTGAGCCTCTGACCCATGGAGCAAGAAAGCCTCGGTGCTTGCTCCCAACACCTCACTAGCAAATGAGCAGCCAGAGGGTGAGAAGTTAAACTGCTTTCTACCTCTCCCCAGATTTATAAGCATCCCAGCCCCTGGACACCCAACTAGTATGAAGACTGAGCAAGTGCTTACTCTTCTGACAACAAGTCCTGTAAGAGTTTATTTCGGTCACGGAAGCAGCCTAATGAGTGCATGCTATCTAACACGTCTGGATCAATATCCTCCAAGGAAGGGAGAGAACGAATCTGCACCTTTCGAGGGATTGGTTGCTCTGGTTCTGGCTCATTCTTACCCCCTCTGCAGAGGAAAGAAGATGAGAGGGAGAAAGGGGGAGGGAAAGAAGAAGAGAAAAGAAACATGAGTCACAAATGAACCCATACTCTGAAACACAGACTGCAGCAACAGATGGAAGCAGCTTGCTAAATTCCTACTGAGAGACCTGAGCTCCCAACCAGACAGATATTCTTCTCAGAAGAAACTGTCATGAAGCCTGAGATTGACCACAAGCTTGTGGATTTGGGTCTTTAATGAGAAATGTCTGCGTTCAGTCAGGAACGCAGTAGGAACTTCACTTACCAGTGCCCTCATAAAAGAAGCAGCTGTTCAGCAACCTAATGCCAAACATTTATAAAACACTATGTGGTTTTAGAGATGCTGTCTCATCAGCAGGCCAGACTCAGACAATCAGGCTGAAAAGTGCAAGCTGAATGATTCTCTTTCAAAGAAGAGCTCTGAACAAACCATCACTACTTTTCACCAATTCTGACTGCAACTGGCATTGCAGCAGCTAATATTTCTAATATGATTAAGTGCTCAGGGTCCCACTTGACACACTTTAAAGGGCTTTTTGGGAAACGAAGCTGCTTAATTACATGCCCAAATATGACAATCTCTGCTTCTCTTCAGACATGCAAATTTAAAAATTTTGACTCAAGTGTGATGCCCGAGGTCAGTGGCAGACCAAAGAACACAACATTAGCAGTAGAACATTTTAGTCTTTCAAGTGTAGTTAACTCAGGCTTTCTGCACAGTTATCTCAGCCCATTCACTAGGCTCAGGAAATATTGATTATTCATTTCAATTAGAGGCCCTGACTGTAAGAAACAGGTCAGTGTGTCAGGGTATTTATAACCGGCTAATGACATACATTGCAGACATCCTGAATATCCTTTGATTTTATTTTAGTAGGCAGTGAGCAATTTATGTAGACTCCATGTACCCAGAGAGGTGGATTTGGTGGTGGTGTTTTGGTTGGAGAAACTGTCTGTCCTGAATCTTTGCTATTTCTCAATGGGTGCTTTGTGTGATGCCGAAGTTTCCCTGCTCTGTGGATGATGTCCTTCCTTTCCTTTATGTGAAGCAAATGTGTGACTGTCGGGCCCAGGCTCTCGGGGGCTGACAGGAACCAGGAGTATTTAAACTTTGTTTGCTGTTTATGGGGCTGTGTTTGGATGGGAGAGTCTGCCTTTTGATGCTGGAAGAAATAAGGTGGACATGACTTGTGAAGTTACTTGCACAGCTTAAAATGTTCCTGACTCAGATGTGAGCTATCCAAGTAACTACACAGAAAAAGCAATTCCAATTCAAATATCCTTAATTTTTCATGTGTCAGTTAGAAAGCCTGGTAGGATCATACATATGAGACTGAGATCTCAGCCAGTGTACCAAAAAGAGAGGCAATGTAGATTATCTCCTCCAAGGTAAGAAGGCAGTACTAAGTAATTGCAGCCAGGATAGGACAGTTACATGCTGGGGCAATCACAGGAGAGTGCTGGGTGCTATTTCTAATTTATTTTTAAGCAATTTGAAATGTAGTTGTGAGGCATCTGCTCTGTTAACTGCTTGTGGGACATCACCTGCAGAAAGACTCCTCAAAAATTTACATTTTATTTTCTCTTGAAGCACTGAAAACATGCTTAGCCCTTCCTGGATACATCATGGAGTCAGACTCCGGTGTACATTACATGCATCATGACACTGGGGTCAGATCCCACTTCTCTTACAATGAACCCTCATGCATACCCTGCTCAGTTTTAATTCAGTTTTTGGGCCGTGGAGCAGAATATACAAGACATAGAAAGAATCTGCTTCTTGGGATTCATTCTTGTGTGCCAAACCACCAAAACAGCTTCTGATGCGCTCTTTGAGTCTCACAGAAGTGCCTGTGTCTTCTGCAACATCACCATGGCCCTGAATCTGAGGGCTAGATTAAAAAATCCTTGTTCAACTAAAGAAACTAAACCTTATTCCTTGTAAGAGGTTACTACTCCTACCTCTTAGGCTCAGGATCTAGTTCTCAGCAGGTAATGAGCAATGATAAGCTCATAACCTTGCACTATTAAAGCCAGTGATTATCCTGTCATTAAGATAAATTCTTGTAGGATAGACTTTGAACAGCAGCTGAGTGTTTTTGCTTCTCAGTGATCTGCAGTTCACTTCTGAAAAGTATTGACTTAACTGATCAATCACTGTGTTGCAAGGAGATGTCCTTAGGGTAATTTAAAGAGATTAAAAATAAACACTGTCTTTGAATATTTCCAGAAAATCTGGGTTTCCTACTAGTCACTCTAGTCTACAGCAGAACAGAATTTGCAAGCTTCTTCTGTATCAGTTGGTGTGGGAGCCATTTCTAGAGAACACAGCTTGCCATCTTCTGTGCACTGAAAAGTGGCATTTCCTTATGCCCTGAACCCAGTTAGCCTCAGACAGTCAGGAATTTTCACACCTTCTCATCAGGTACAAGTAAAATCTGCAAAGACGCGTCTCATCATTTGGCAATGCAATTCAGTGCTTCAGGAAACAAAAATCACTGGGTATGGGCTGTGATTGGCATGACTGTAATGCCTGTTCCATTCTCAGTCTAGCAGAGAGTGACAAATTTGTTGCATTTCAGCCCACACAGACATCAAACAGTGTCACATGATGAATACTGCAAATCACATATATATTTTTAAGGGCCTGCAAGAATGTAATTGCTGCTTTAAAACCCACCCTCTTTTGTGAGGATCGGTGCATACAATGGCTGTGATTCCTGATGAGGGTGGAATTTTTCAGTTTCTCCATGATATTCTCTCATGAATCTCACTGAGATGCCCATTTGCATCAGTGCAAAGCAAAGCAGAACCAGTACACTTATTCTTTTTCTTGTTTTGATAAATGTGGTACCTTCACAATTAGAGCAATAACTCAGTGTTACAGGAATATCTATTTACCACAATAGCTAATTATATTTGCTCTCTTTCTTTATTAAAAAAAATGTGAAAATAACTGCTGTTTATTTTCTGGCTTATGAAAACCTGTGTTTGAGGTAAAAATAAATGTTTTCAATTACAAAGGCTTGAAAAACCTCACTGAACTAATTTGGGTGGGAGAGCAAGAAGAACTGGAGGTTGCTGATGAAAGCTTTCACTTTGATTTCTTTTTCCTTTTTTAGTCTTGTGAATCATGATTTCAACTTTCAAGACCTCTTTCTCTGTCTGCCTTAGTCTGCAATTAAATATTTTCCACAGTTATACAGTAGCCTTAATATTATTTGAAGAATTAAGAGAAATCACTTATATGATCTGAGTATGACTTCCAGGTCAGTAACCTATATATGACAAACAATGAAGATTTTAGATAGTAGATTAAATAAAGGAAAAAATTAAGAGCTGAGCAAACCAGCCACAGAATAAAACATTTAAAACCCCCCCTTCTCTGTCAGCATGACTATTTCCAGGAAAAATGAATGCAAAGAGGCTGTGAAACATTACCAGATGAAGCAGCTCAGTTTTGGAGGTGGCAGGGTTATTCACTGACTAAAATTAACCACAGGAGGTTAACCTCCTGAGGTCAACCCATGCCCAGTACAGAGAAAATGAGAAAGAGACTCATTAAAAAACCTATTTTGAGCAGAAATTTCTTTTTAGGCAATCTGAAGAGACATCTGGAAGAGCCTTTCTGCACTGACTACACTGGGAGTCTAGGGGACACTTGCTTTTGAAAAACTCAGTTTCTACTTCTGAAAACAGCCTCAGATGTTATTTCCCTTGACACAATCTACTGTGTCAATCATCAGAGAGTCTGACCTTCATTGAGAAGCACATGAAAATGTTCAAATGCTTATGTCTGCAAAGAAAAAAAATCTTCAAATTCTAAATAAAGTCATGATATAATGCGGGCAAATTTGTGCACATGAGCCTGGGACAACAGTCCCTCAATAAGTGAAAATTTCCAGGCAAAAGTCTTGAGGAGGGTTATAATAATAATATAAGTAATCAATACTTTTCATTTCATTTCCTATTCCAGTTCTGATCAAAGCATAGAGAGAGACAGCTGATTTCACTCCATGAAGAAACAGAGGGATCAGTTGTCCAATCTGATGTAAACAGCATTTACTTTGGGAATCACTAGTAAAACATTATAGGAGGGATTTCAAATATTATAATTAGAAATTTTCTCCCTTCATTTCTTCTACATTTATCCATGAAAAAAAAAAGTACCTGCTGCAGCCAACACTCTTGCCCTTCTTTAGTTTAAAAAGATGCCATGTCTGGTTACTAGAAAGAACATGAAAAAATCACAGGCAGAGAGGTGCCACCAGTTCAGGTGAATTGTTTTTTCATAGTTCAAATGTTTTCTTAGTTATTTAACAAACTGCCCTCAGGTTCTGTTGAGTCAGATAAATCCCAAGGTGAACATTGCCCATAAGACAGAATTAGAGAAAACAAATTAAAAAAAGTGGTTCGTTTTTTTCCAGGTGACAGGCTTATATATCAGTTCATATCATCCTCAAGTATTTCTCAAGAGCAATGATAGGATTATGAAGGTAGGACTTTGCTTATCACCCACCTGGGAAATGCTGACCCCTGAGAAACATGAATCAAAACATCACTTCCTTGTTTAATATGTGAAGTGGTGTCCTTAGTTTGATTAGGTTATCATCAGTATAAAAATGTTATCTACTTAGGTTTCTTGAAATACTATTAAGGCTACACTAAGTGCAAGGTCACTTTTAAAAGCCATCAATCTTCCTTATACCCAAACCACTAGACAGGTATGTACTTTTCTCACAGACCTCCTGTTTCACTGTCAAGACTGCTGCTTTTAATCAAGTCACAGAACTACTCTCACATCAACAGGTTACAAAGGTCAGAAGCAGCCTCTTTGCTTGCCATGAAGAAGGAGCAGGGATTATGAGACAGAAAAGCTCTTGCTCACAGGTGCTTACTTATCAATTTCATAATTTTTGTTTCTTCTTCAGAGAAAAGTCAAGATGCCAAGAAACAACAAATGAAAGCTTTCTTGTCAAGAAGGTATTACAAGAGATTGTCTGTAGCATTGGATAGCAAACTACATATGGCTGCTAGTTGGCTTTTTTTTGTTGATCACCTGCAGGTATCTCTTTAACACAGCAAGATGCTGTGTTATTTCAAACAGTAGTTAGTCACTGTACAAAAAAACGTTCCTGGGCTGGTATATATAGAAGAAATTATATGAGTAGCAAAGGGTTAAAAAAAAAAGAAATGTTTTTCTATCCTCTGCCCCTTTTTCCACCTGTGTGAAACCTATTTTCAAACTCCACTCTCACTCTTCAGAGATCACTAGAATTTCAGGACCAATCATAAATGCATAGAAAAATGAATTTTAAAAAATGTTACTTACATATACCATATGTGTTTCTGAATATGTTCTAACTGTAAAGGAAAAGAAAACAAGGAATTAGTGCTGTGAAATAGAAAAGGTAATGCCACAAGACATCCTTATCCAAGGCTTATTCAAGTAAGTCCAACATTTCAGAGATGCATCTGTGCATACAACAGGAACTTCATGATGCATAAAGACCTGCTGATCCTTGCCCATCCCATCAGAAATGAGACTATAATTCCAAAATTAATGGATCAGTCAGGAGGAAATCCCAGGAAAATGCTAATTACAAGGCTTCACAGGCAAGTGTTTTGGCAGTTTAAGTTTTTCCCTTCCCAGGCCGTTCCCTCTATAACTTAACCGAACCTAACAAACTGTTCCCTTCTCTATGTGCATAATAGCCGATTCTTTATACTTGCAGTGTATTTCTAGTTTCATTTTGGAGAAAAAGAAGAAAATAGGTTCAAACAGATAATGTGAATAAATAAAATAACTTGTGCATGTGTGTGGGGATCTTTTGCCATGACCCACTCTTGACTGGCTCCACCTTTATCATTACAATCTAAGGGCCAAGCTGAATAAGGTCATTTACTGATGCCACATCTGAACACCAGACTGCAAATTTATTTTACTTTCCTCTTTCACACATGAGCATTTTACTGTGCAATGAAGGACTGATCAAAGCTGAACCTTGGCCTTGCTCAGCTATGGAAGTCAGATCCCAAGCAAACATTACATGATGACAATGTTCTCCCACAAGCATGGGGAAAAGAAAGCAACATGTTTTTTCCAAGAGAAACCCTTAACAGTAGAGAGAACAGGAGGTTCTTATGACATACTTACAGCAGAATGTTCCTAATACATTTTGTTCTAATCATCACAACAGCAGAATAGAATTTTTCATAAATGTCCAAGGATTAGTCATGTGGACATTATTTTTCATATTCATCACTATGAAGTACCTTTGTACGCGCAGAACAATATGCACATTCACTGCACATAGGTTGGCATTTGTACAACATGCAGGTGAAAGGCAGGATTGAAACTCAAGTGCTAACACCTATGAGATGAAATCACAGACCCATTAAAATGGTCAGGAACAGTCGAGACAGCTGTCCTGCTCTTATCACATTCCACTTCCAGAATAATGAGAATCGGAGGGAAAAAAAAAGGAACAGACAAACAACAAAATTTCAGAGATATAAAGTAGATGTTTGCCAGAGCGAGCAAGGAATCAGAGTCCTCGTGCTATGGAACAACAGCTCTGTGTCTGGGAAACCAGGAAGATGTGAGTTTGGTTTTATATGCAGCTTGGGAAAGTGGAGGGAGGCTGGAGGGAACAGCATGAGAGACAAACAGCCTCCTTTCAAACCCAGACTGTTAGAGCTCTGCAAGCAGAGGTGCAGCTGGCACTTGCCTCCTAACCAGCCCAGGTGCTGAGACCACCAATTCCCCCAGCACACACATCCATGGACAGGGCAGACCTGCACAGCTTCCAGCTGTGGCCTCAGCTCTGTCACAATAATTCCCCTTCATCACCATTCCCCTTGCATTAGGTAGTCCTCTCACCCCTGCACTGCTAAGAGCGAGGTGGAGTATTCCTGACAGACTGCCATCTCCTGTCGGGATAAAGATATGCATTATGGGAGTTCTAAAAGCCTGGAGACACAACCCTTTTCCTTATGTTTCTTTGGAAGCTGAGGTACAACCACAGAACGTAAGAGTCTTTTTTGTACAGTTTCCACGGGATAGGATTTTAGCATTGTTAATTATCAGGTCTATAGTTCTGTAAGGATCTGCTAAGGAGTGAACTGTACCTCCTGTGCTTGGTAAAACCAGCCTACAAGATGCATATCTACTCATTATTTCCTATACACCACATGGAGGGTTAGAGACATTAATGATTTCAGATAAGATGCAGATGACACAGCTATGTGATGTCCAAGCCTTTTTCATGCTTTGCCTCTTTTGCTGCATTTTCTCTCTCCATGGGTCACAGTGTTCTTGTGTGCCTGTGATATGCAGAAATGCCATTGCAAAGTAGACAACAGCACTTCACTTTCTGTGTCAGAGAGGGGGAAGAAAAGAGGGTCACCAGTTCATGTCTTAGTCACAGAACCTCTGGGCTCCTTCAGAGAAGATGTCAAGGAGAAATCCCTTCTGCCCATCCCTTCCTTCAAGCTAATGAACTCATAGCATTTTTCTGAAAGAGAAACCCTGTAGGACCTTGATATAATTTGAAGGTGTATGACAGCACTCATGGCTGCTGTTTACCTACACATCTGTCATTCAATCCACATAACATTGCTGTGAAGTATGCTGGGATATCCCAGATATGAAAGTATGCTACAAATCCATTTTCTATGCTGATTAAAATGTAATTCCATTGAAATGTTATTACAAGTGTGCTTGCTGCTGCCAACATTTTCACTACTGTTTTAAAGGTAATTAATTAATGCTTTGTTGCTTTTCATCTGCATTAAAGTGGCAGGAGGGTTATGGGAGGGCGATTGGTTTTGACAAGAAGTCTGTATGCTTTCCACTATGCAGTGCAGGGGAGGGAGATACACAGTGGGAGCTAATCTCACTCTTCCTGCCTTCATTTAAATACAATGTTTAAATGCATTTAAGTGACGAAGGCATTTAACAACCCTTCCCAGAGGGTTCTTCTTGCTGTTTGCACATGAGTTTGCCAAGTTAAATGCCATTTTATGGAAGATGTAAAAATGCTGCTTCCTAATATCTCCTAGTCACTTCAGGCAATTGTCTCATGATGTCATCTCTGAAACAACAAAACATGCTTAGATCCACTGCACATGCACAGTGAGAGGAGAGATTTCTGCAGCAAAAATGCTGTAATGGAAGGAGAGGGAGAATTCCTTTATCATGGTTTTACATAAAAATACTTCCAATATATATTAAAGTTGTACACTGAAGAGCCCCACTCCCAGACAAGAGACCCATTGTGATACAGAGCTGTACAAGCTCATCAGAAAAAGAGGTCTCCTCCCACAAGGAGCTTACGTCTGAATTCTAAGGCAGGGAACAACAGATGGAGACAGACAGGCAGATGGAAAACAAGACAGCACTGTCTACATCCTCGGCACTGATCTCAGGAGAGCAGTTGCCAAACAAAAAAGTTCTGACCTGAAGAAAAACTTTCTCATAGTCTGGGGATATAAATGAGGACTTCTGGGCTTGAACTCATGTCAAATTTCAAAATTCCCTGTCCAGAAAGTCAACAGTCTCAAACCCATCTGTGCATCGAATCAACCCACATGTCAAATGCATCTTCATTCAGAAGATCCTCTAGTCTGAGTTTTAAACCTACTGTATAACGTCAAGATAGAGGCTTTTCTTGACCACAGGAGCCCAGCTGGCAGTGCAAACAGCACTGGTAAAACCATTTCTGTGTCAGCAGTAGCAGTTGTACTATAGCAGCCCCCGGGGACCTCGACAATGGCAAGAATCACTGTCCTACCTGTACAGTGCATGAACAGGTCCTTGGCAGCCAAAACCTTACAGCCTAAATACATTAACTAGACAATTACCTCCATTCTACAGGTTGTGAAGTGAGATAATTTAAATGATGTGATAGGCACCTTACTGTAAGACCTTCCAGAACAATAAAGAAGGAATCAGGTGAGTTGTCCCTTGTTCATTTTTGTAACATTTTTTAGGTGTTGTAGTCCATCATTAGCACACATTAGACCCAAGAAAAAAACATCAGAAAGCAGAGGGGATATTCTGAAAACATGTGTAATTTAAGTTTGGTAATTCAGGAACAGGTATTTCAGAATATGTGGACACGCAATATGGAAGACAAGTCATTCTATTCCAGTATAAAATGTCAGCACCAGAAGAGTAACAGGTTTATTGGAATAGCTTATTCTGCAAAATCTGCTCTGATCCACTTTGCTGTAAAGAAAAAGTTTTGATAATGCTGATCCATTTTTAAAAGGAAAGTGGACCAAAAGCTCTTACTCTCTGCCCTTTGCCTTTGGGTTTCTGTAGAAGAAAATACTGGCTGAGAATGCAACTGGTTTCCACTACAGGAGCTCTAACTTCCTGCTGTAGAGACGCTGAATCATTTGAAACCTCCAAGAGAAAAACTATTTACTTTCTGAAGAGCATATAACTAAAAGAAAACTCATCCTACAGTACTTCGGGCACCCAGAGCTCACCTTCCATAAACCTTCTCAAACTTTATTACTAGTTCACTTTTCCCTCCTGACCCTATTCCTACAGGAAAGCTGTCCCAGAACCCTACTGATATGGCTAAAATGCTTCTTCTAGTTTCTAGCCTACTTTCCCACAAGGGTATTTGACATACATTTGATTTTTGCCAATATCTTCCTTTCGTTTAAGTAATCCTTCTCTCCCTGGTAATTACCTCTAATGAATATGTAGATGACTGGTACAACCTTTCTTAGACATCATCTGTGTAGACTAACTGAAGCCCTTTTAGGCCATACTATTCAGACAGGCTCTCTCAAATGCTGATCACCTTATACTCATTCTTTCTTTGATTTCATCTTTCATGAATATGAGTGGTCAGAAATATCATGACCAGCAGCTTGGATCAACTTTTGCAGCTTAATGAAAGAAAAACATGGATTCCTTTATTTTAAAGCATGTTCAGTAAAACAGGCTCAGTAAATGAGAGTGGTCAAGGGCATTCCAGTAACCACCTTTGAAACTATGTAATACATGGTGAGTGTTAGCAATATTCCACTAAGACATTAAATAAAATCTTCTTTCCATAAATGAATCATATACAAAGGAAAGTAATACCTATTTCTTAAGGCTTGAAAGGGCCAGCAATAATAGTTCTGAGTACCCTCTCCTCCATTAATCTTCTCAAGCTCTAACACCAAAGTGAATGATGACAGCTAAACGTGAATCCTAGTTCTGTTTTTGTTGATCTTTTTAACAGATGGACTGGGGAAGGTGTGGGTGTGCTGTGAAATGGCAATTACTGCAGGGAGGGAAATGCAGTTGGATGTAAAGGAAGACATACAGATAAAAAAAAGAGAACAAAGCAGAGAGGGGAAGTAAAAAATGAAAGACAAAAATTCTGGTGACCTTACATTTCACTATATTTTCTGCTGAATTCACCAGTGAAATACTGAGCAAATGATTAGTAATGGTAGCGGCTACATCTGTACTTATTGTATACAAACCGCAGTTTTGCTCAGATCTTTGTATAAATATGAAATTGATTCAAGTGAGGTATTTTCTTGGAGTAGAGGCTTCCAAATAAACCCATATTTACCCCCTTTTTCACAGGACACAGCTAAAATAGAATTCAGGTCTCTCCTCAAAATGAACTCTCCATTGCCAGCTCCTGTGCAGTAAACAAAGAGCTCCCTTCTGCCTGGCGATCGAAGCAAGTGGCTCACTAACAGCATGGAGGTGTGACAGCGGCAGGGACAGCAAAGCGTGACACCCTCAAATAATGAAAATAACACTGCAGCTAATAACACAGAGCTGACGTTCTTTACTCCCAGCTCTCAGCTCTTGAATATGTATTATTTCAAATTCTTATTCATAATTCACAGGTTAGTGCTGGCCAATAACTATCTGATCTGAGGTTTTAACTCCCCAAGGAAGTAAAAGGTTAATTTTGATCAAGAAAAGGAGGGGGATGGGTGTCACTTCAGAACCTTGATTTACCTTAACTGCTTTCTCTCCTCTGCGTGTACATTCTCTGCTATTTTGCACAACTCAAAACATTTAGGGTCTTCCTCTGGTCTATGGGAAAACTCAGATCAGTGTGAAGAGGGATCTAATATTTGACAATCTACTTCCTCGCATACTTAGACTATTGGCACTAATAACAACAAAACAGCAGAAAAGCTGATACGTTTACATCATAGAAAAGAAGTTAAGGTTGTGGTGACTTTCTTGGCCATGAAGAAGAGCTGTCTCATGTCTCATGGTATAGCCCTAACCTCTGCAGTGGTTTTTCTACAAAAAACCCTGGGAATATGCTATTTCTTTCTTTAAAAGTCTGTTTTAAAACCATATTTTAAAATGTTTATTTTTCTCAATCAGTGCTGTTAATGTACTGCAAATGTGATGACTACTGGGTTTGCAAAGGCAGCAATACTAGCAATAACATGAAGAACTTTTCACCTATGTCACCAAAGAGAGCATGATCTGGTTTCATAACAAATGAAAGAAAAACCCAGCTGTCAGATAATACAGTAAAGAGAGTTGTGAAGGGAGTCTCAGTTCAATTCTTAGCAGACAGGTGTCTGCATCCCAAAAGCACCATCACAGCTGGCACAGACTGATGCTGTTCTTAGCAATCTCAGCAGAGAGGCCAACCAGTGATCTGAGAATTTATTTATAAATATTTTAGCAGACTGAAGAACCAGGAGGAGTTTTAAATTTACATTTCTTTATACATACTCCCACTCAGAATCTGTGAGCTTAGTAAATCTGTATAAAATCATCACCATGGCCTGACAATAGGATTTACAAGGGCAATGTACCCATAAAGGCAGACGCCTCCACTGACAAGCAGGCAATCTTAGTTTCCAGAATTATTTTACTTGCTAATTTTTTAAATTCCCTAAAACATTAACACAGTGTTAATGAAGGATAGAATCACTACACAGTCCTCACCCTTGCAGGGCCTCTGTTGTAGTGATGAGATGTATCCCAAATGCAGACTCAGTGCCAGGAGTTCAACACTGTGGGCTTAATAGTGCTCAGGACCACAGGGCACAAGATGAAAAAGCAGACTGGCAGACACTTGCTCTGCAGGCTGCTAGAGGACAATGCAGCTTGCATGGCATGATGTGAGAAGCCAATACTTCTGTCAGAAATGTAAGAAAATCATACTCTTGAACAGCAAAGCTTCAAATAACAGTCCTAACAGTTGTGACCTTCATACAGTTCTATCACACTCCCAACAAACTGTTGTATCAGCTGGAAGAACTAGACTACTCAGGGGGACTCCAAAATGTGCTAATGGGTTAGTACCTTTGTGAGAGGATCTGAGGAATTTCTTCTAAATGTCCATTGTTACATATGAAACGGAATTATGAGACTAAAGAAGAAACACAAAGGCAATCTGTCCTCATGACTCAAAAGAGAAGGTAGCTAACTTCTTTCTAAAGACTCCAACAACTCTACTCATTCTTTGCTCAGGGGGAAACACAAAGGAATGGCAGTAAATCAACAAGTTACCTTAGTTGTTCAACTATAACTGCAACAAGGGAAGAAATGAAGCCTTGCTCATAGGATCAGCATCAAATACACTCTTACCGTGAGACGTTTCGAGGCATCCACTTCAATCATCCCCCGCAAAAGGTTCTGACAGTCGGGTGGGATAAAATGTGGCATGTGGAACACTCCACGTTTCACCTTCTCCAGCAGCTGCCGCAAGTTGTCGTCATCAAAAGGCAGGGCACCCTGCAGAGATGTGACAGAGTGGTCAGTGGGAGAGAATTGGAGAGGGGCAAAGGAGAAAAATCAGGATAAACATAGAGAGAGAATGGAAATCAGTAAGTCACCTCCTAATGAATTATTATAATAAGTGAAAAAACATTTTATCCATTGAAAATAAAAAATTCTTAGTGCTGCTGTGTTTTCTCTAACACAGAAACAAAAATGAGGTTTTTTTATTAGACTTTTAATTAGAAAATGACTACCACTATAAAATAAAATACAAAATATGAAATTGCCTTTTCAGGCAAATTCACCAAAGATGCATGGATTCACTTAAATTCAGCTCAAGCTTTTGATCTGCTGGTATTCCTCCTGGGCATACTTTCATAGCAGCAATGTTTACCGTCTCCTTATTTTTAATCTTCCTGAGACACATTTATTGCAGACATTGAAAAGGAGATGAACAGCTTTTGAGAGACTTTCAGTAAAGAACATGTTCTTTCTGATGGAGCACTGAAATGACACAGTTGAAAGAAACCTCAACCATTAGCCTTTGGAAGCAGCAGACATTCTACCTGTTTCATATACTCTATCCAGTTCCCATGCTGTGGTCAGGTCATCAGTTCCTATTGCTTCCCTACTGTAGCTCACTTACATGAATGGCTTGAGGTTTTTTCAGCTGAAACTACATTGTGAATAGATCATCAGCTTGCCACAAAAAGCAGTAAAAGACCTATCCTTGCTGCAAGGACAAAAAGGAAAAAGGGAAGTTGAAATCTTTAGGATAACTGCACTGACTGAAGCTGATACCCTTTTATAGTAAGTCTGCACCTTCCTAGATATTCTCACTTCCTTCTTTCAGTGCCTAATTCTAGTAGGTGTCGAGCTTCCTTGATTTCCAGGATGGTTTGTGGGAAGCTGCAAGCTGTCAGCTGCTGTGATAATGAAGTTTTAAGTTGTCAGTTCTGGCACTGCTCTTACTACAGTGAGTAGTGCATCTGTAAAAGCAATCCTGTGTCTATGGTTTAGGGAGACCAACAGCTCCATTTACAGCAGCCTCAGGAAGTCACCAGATGGAAACCACTACAGGGCACTATTTACTAGTGTTTGTTCATTCAAGCAGCCTTGAAGGGAGAGCCTCCCTGTATGCTGTAACCAACCTACTGAGTTACCTACATTTTTCCTAACCATTCCAGACTTAGAGGAAAATCAATTCTGATAGTTCAGTATTTTGGCTAACACAATTTAAGCCATGATGAAGTCAGAAACAATGCTTTGTGGCATTTCCTGAAGGTAACACCTACACCTCTTTTATTACTACCATCTGCTATTATAGCCTGAGACTTTTTGTAGGGTTCATCCTGACATAATTAACTGGAGAGCTCTATACTCTCCATCAACAATAGACTTACTTCAATCATTTTTCAGGTTCATGTGTGTATGTAGGAGCAGATGAAGATGCAGGAGCAGAGACACTAAATTTTGACAGAGAATCGGAGAATCTCCCTGAAAATGAAAAGCCCACTCCTACAAATCCTAACCATCTTGACACATGCTCTCTTCTCTTCTTACGAATTCAAGAAGTTATAGTAAGAGCTTATTATACAGTACTATTTTATCAGCCATGAAAGTAGCTGTTCAGTAAAAGATGACTGGGTGATACCAAGTGTGACAGTTAAAATTCTTCCCATGCAACATCAAGATAAAAAATTTAAAACTTCAGAAATGTCAGTGAATTGTAATGACTAAAAAGAAAAAAAAAGACTAGTTAAGGCTAATTAAAGGATCATACTTGGATTATTTCAAGGTATCTTGATTCGGGCCATTAGAAAGAATCGACATACTTTTTGAAACAAAAATAGTTTAAAATTTTAAAGGATTTTAAACAAAAATAATATGCATAATCTATCTCTGATTTTACATTGTACAAGTGCTTTAGTCAAAATAAAACATTTAAGTGAAGTAATTAGGTTTACTGATAAAAGTATAAGAACAATTTAAAATAAATATAAGTACAGTTTTACTTCGGGCTTGTTACTTTTATAATTATAGATGAGCAGCTGAACTATTACAAATATAAAACACTTACCATGCACATAAAACCTATATTCATACAGATTATTCTATCTGCATGTCGTATATACTTATATTAAAGTAAAATGTATTTTCTTACATTATACTACAGAAATTGATAACAAATGCCTAGCCTATCTGCCTTCAACTGGACATCTAATTGTTGTATGTTTAGGAGCATTATAATAGCACTGCAAATCAGAAAAAAATCGAGAGAATTGAAACTTTGATCTAGAGAAGGGTAAGTTCCAAGATACCATATTTTGAACACTAAAAGTATTACTGAGCCAGATGGAAACTAATTTAAACCCTGTACTACTGGCTCAGTTTTATATTCTCAAGTGTACCAAATTAAGATGTAGCTCACTGCTTGCACAAAACAAAGTTACGGCACTAAAACCTTCTCTTGAAAAAACATTGCAGTTAATGTATGCCTATATATACCTACTGAAACAAATACATACATACAGCAGAAAAACACTAATGCAAACCCAGCCATTATTTTGATCGTGTAAAGGAGGACTCATTTGACGCTCTGTATCCTGAAGTTGTAACACAAGAAAGAACATTTATGGAGGCAAGTTTTTGATGCCTGTCTGTGCTCTCCTGTGCAGGGCAGCAACGTTTCAAAGAAGCAGTGAAATATTCCTCATGCTTTTCCTTTGGGGCTGATGTTGAAATAAGAGGAAACGATGCCACTGAGAGATACAAAAATAGGGGATCTAAAAAAAAACATCTGTACATGATGTCAATAGGATTGCCGTTAAATACAGCAGCATTTTCAGATTTTCTTTTCTTTTTAAAGGCTAGTGCAAGGAAGATGACTCACCACTAGCAACGCAAATAAAATGACTCCACAGCTCCAGACGTCTGCTTTCCTTCCATCATATTTTTCTCCCTGCGCAGCAATGACACAGAAGTTCAAAAGACTGATCACTAGTAAATGAATTAATTATCCTTGAAGAACAAGAGAGGGGAGAATGGGAAACCCCACATTTCAATTCAGCCACTTGTTTCACAAGGCGACCTTCCCAACCAGGAGGCCATTACACAGCCCACTAATTGAATTTTTGTGAACATCAGTTTACAATCATCTCTGGGATCTATAAGAAAAGGCTCAGAAGTAAGGAGCAGGGCAGGAATGGTTGACAACTCAGAAATTATCAAACCTGGCATTTTAAACAGTGTCAGAGGTGCATTAAGGACATCAAGAAGGTGTTTTCAGGGAGCTTGTCACCAGCCACATTATTTGTGAACTCATATTATTGTCTGGATAATCTCTTCTCTATGCTTTCTGCTTGACTTTACGTTAAAGACCTGCTTTAGAAGAGGGCCATCTTAGCCATCAAAATCTTGGATACTTATTTTCAGAGGACAAAGGGAGAGCAGCGGGAAAGAATAAATTCTATTATTTAGTGGAAACCAACAACACTGACAGTCAATCCCAGCTCTTCTACTGAAATGACAGCTACATCAGAGACAGGAAAACAGAGGGGACTACATCCCTTGGGTCAAAATATCAAATTAAATGAGGCTCCTGTATTTCTGTCTAATCACATGATACAAAGGGTACTGTGAGAAAAACACACAATTATTTCCCTCATGCAATTAATGTGGCTTGATTCAGGGCTCAGCCAAACAAACAAAACTGCAGTTACATTCCTTGAATCCTTTCCATGCTGTCTGCCTTAGGTTGATTTCTTGTATAGAGGGTCTATCTGTGTACTTGCAAGGAGACATTTGAAAAAAATACATTTATAAACACTGATGTTAACCAACTTACCCGGATGACTTCAGGACAAGCATAATGCGGTGATCTGAAATACAAAATACAGTCAAATGAGCACGTTACAGTCTGGTATTTATGGTTATGTGCATGTCTATTTTGTTTAGCAGCATCATGACTGGCTTGCTTGTGCAGAATACAAGTGTGCACACCAGCATGTTTGCTTTACCACAATGAGAACACATTTCTAACAAATTCAGAAAATGGTTAAGAATTAGCATAACTTAAAATTCTACAGCCCTACTATGAATTTCTTAAAAGCAAGGAATGAACAGAAGACCAGGCCTATTCTGTGACTATATAGAATTCCATTCCTCTAATCCCACTCTTTAACTAGGCCTTACATCTGATTATAAGGAAGGCCCACACTGCATGGTCTTTTACAGGAAAAAAGACAGAACAGTATTTTCAGACCAAAAACATGCATCCCAAAACCATCTCTTGTACTTCTTCTGCTGAGATGACTCTCAGTTACTGCAGTGGTCACAAAAGCTGCCAATACATGATTTCGACATGTCTATTTTTTTTTCTCTTAGAGAACTAAAATGAAGGGACAGTAGCACTATTACCTAGTGAGTTAATATATTCTTTTCACATCCTTCTACCCATATGTCTTTGGTTTGATTCCTGGCTGAGAAGAATTAATTACTTCAACTTGCCAGGTAATAATTTTAATTCCTAAAGATTATAGCCACGGCTATTTATTTTATAGCTTTCATTAAAGTAACTTGACAAGTAAAAGGGATGCAAACTGTCTGAAACCTGTGTGCAAATCATGCTATTGTTTATACTGACATCTCCCAGCAGTCCCTGAGATTGTCTTCATTTGTGCATGTGTTTCTTGTGACAAATGCAATCATGGCTGGGCAATACCTGTCTCACAAAGTAATGAGCCAAACAGACGTACAGCGAGGTTAGCTTTGTGCTAGGATGCTGTATTAATGCCCAGTGAGACAGCACATTAATTGAATTTCCATGCACACTACACTTATCTTATGGCAAAGTATCATCCCATGGGCATGGAATGCCCTAATCTCGTATCACAGCTTTTGGCAGAGGATAACAATAAACTCAGGGTACACTTGGGACTGCAGCTACCTTGACAGCAAAGCTTATGTGAGGAGACAGAAATGCAGCTGATCCTTCACAAACCTTAGGTAGGGTGGAATTCAGAAATTTAGTATAATATTTAATACACCCCTATTCCCTGCCTCCTGGACTCCCATTTGAGAGGTGGGGTATTCCAAGGTATTCTAACACGGTCTGCTCTGCTCAGTAGTGTCTTAGTTTGGATTACATTTTAAAAAAACCTTGGTTTAAGAGTCAAAATAGATAACAAAAACCAGAGTTTTCCCTCAGCGAGCTCGCTAGAGTTGGTCATTGGGAGACCAGAAAGAATGGACTTGTGTCTAGTGCACAGGACAGACTACCTGGGCTCACTTGGTAGTTCTGCCACTGACAGCCATGTGAACATGGACAAGGTTACTTAACATTTTTAAAAGCAGCAGCTGGCCATAGTTTGAAAAAGGAGGTCAGAGCCTCACCATGAATCTCCTCTTTTTACTAAAGCAAAAGCAATGCCAGCACAGATTTCACACCTCACAGGAGTTTTTATGAGTTCACCAGGATTTGTGTGAGGCTTTAACAGTTTGGGACAAAAACTTCCATAGTAACAAAGAGTTTGGTGGCAACCATAATGAAATAAAGCTAAAGCAGTCAGTAATGATAATAAAATCATTGCTTCTTGACTAAGCAGGGATCGATTTGAGAGACTTGCAGCATATTGCTGGTCACTACTGGAGAGAAAGTGAGGCCCAGAGCAAGACTCTGAATTGCTTAATGTTATGTACATTTCCCAAACCTCCAAAATATTATGTTTCCTGCGAATTTGCTTCTTTATAGCCAACCAACAGCTGCACTATACCTGTTCTTTTCAACACCCTGAAGTCTTCACCACTAACAGTCACGTCCCTGTACTAATGTATGATTTTGCAAGCTTTTAGAAGAAAAGTTAATTTTATCTTGTGAGAATGCTTGACTAGTGATACTGTCTTTTTCTCATATCATAAAGGTGGTGTATAGTGTACAGGCTATCCTTAAGGCACACACAAATCAGAAGGAGCAGCACTAGAACTGGGACTTCAGTTGTCAGCAGTCCTGGAGGAACAGTGAAGGAGGGCAGTGTGAGAACTGTAGGGAACATAGTAATGCAACAATTATATGGAAAAAAGACAGGGTAACAAAAGGAGTTCAGTATATCAGTGATACTTGCTCAAGTATCTAACATCTTCTATATAACTGAGTCACATTAGGTTTATTGGAAAACATATGGGGGGGTAAAAGGAGTGAAGACACAATTTCGGTAACAGCTCCATTCCTGTCATGTAGCATGTCTGAGTTTCTCACTCTTGCATGCATTTTGGCTTCTGTCAGGTATGGCTGTCTTTCCATGTGAGTCATGAAGACACACAGTACACTAAATGGCTACTACAGGGAGTACCTGCGGCTAAGCTAGAAACTTAAGCCAGACTTCTCAAAGCCTGAATGGAACCATGTCCAGTTCAGCAACACCCTTCAGCACAATACTTTTGGGATGGCCACAACACAGGGGTGCACTGAGAGAGTCAGTATCTCAATTTGCAGAGTATTCCTGAGTTTTTATTTATATATTATGACTCCAAAAAAGATTTCAGAACCCTTAATTGTGGGTGCTGAGCAATGCAACCACCTTGAGAACTTCTTGTGCTAAAATCCTTGAAAAGAAGAATGTAAATGTTGTGAAGAACTCAAGATAGGTATGTATTTATTTATATGTCCTACTAGGTAAATGGTCTTAAAACATTTACCTTCCTGAGGTCTGCTGAAGTGCAGTGCAATCTGCCATGTATCTTAAAAGGCATAACTGAAATTCTGAAAAAAATAGGAGACTGGGTGGAGAAAATGTTATAATAAATTCTTTGAAGAAGATGGACTGATTTGACCATTCAACAGCTGCATTGCAACTGCCCAGAGAGCACAGGTTTCTGACACTGCCATTCTGAATGCTTGCCAGCACACACTAGCTAGATATCTGCAGCATTATCTTGGCTAACAGCTTTAAAAGGGATCCTCCAGTCAGCTAGAACCCATAAAAAACTCATTTCTATGCTACCAATCACAGAGAACTTCAACTGCTGTAAAGGCAAAACCCAAATTTTATCAAAAATCTATTTATCTTTCTACAGAGTCATGAATATTTCTTTGGCTCTTATGACTAATTATTCAATATAGATGTGTCAAGAGCAACATTCCCTGCCTCTTCCCCTAGGCCAACTCCTCATCACTCTGCTAGATCTTTGTGCAGCAAAAGCCACAATCTGCCCTTGATAACAAATAAGTATATTGCTCAGCAAGATCAAGAAACAGTTGCTGCCTGTGGATATTGCTGCAAAAAAAAGCAGCGATGTTGGCAGTGTTTATTTCCAGGCTGATGTGGATTTTCCAAGGCTAGTCTGCCTGGGGCAGGAAGGGCTCTCTGAATGGTCATTCACAGCTGTGACTCTAGGACACAGGATCTTAGGGGACCTTAGCAAGGCATTTACATGGGATTTAGACCAGAGGAAATAAGAAAGAGTGCAATGATGGAATCCAGGACAGCTCTGGACAGTTGTCAGGCATTTAGAATGAAATGTATATATCATTGCTATATCTATATTGAATTTCATCTGAGAAACCAGAAAAGTAGTTCTTGATCTGTGCACATCAAGATATTGTGCACCTACAGTAGATCTGAGACAACCAGGGCCATATCTTCAGTGCAGATGTGATGTGCCTTTGAGTTACAGGTCTCATATAGGTGAGAGAGACGTGCACTGTGCACACAAAAATCAACTGTGCATGTAAGGTTTATCTGGGAATACAGATAAATTGGCAAATAATGCTTTGCCAAAGAAGCAGTTGGTTCATCAAGAAGGACAGGGAAAGATGTGTGATCCTACTCCATAGGGTGACAAATCATGTGTTACACTGCCTGATAGGTTCCCAAGGCCCATCAAAGATGTCCCACCAAAGGACGCATGCCTTGGTCCTTTGGTTCCATGCCTCAAGATGGTACTATTTGGAGAAGGAGAAAAGCTTCTTTGAGTGCCATTCTTTAGGCCTCACAGACATAGGTAGAATTTCTGCATACAGGGAGGAACAAGAGGTCTCCTTTCCTTTGTTTTTCTTATGCATTAAGTTGCCTTGATGCAAGAGGTTGTAGAGCTGCACTGAAGTCCTCTCACGTCCAGTTATTTTTGCTGTTGCTTGATGCTTGTTGTTCCTTCTTTCCCCCCTGTTAATCACCATCTCCAAGCAGACTTTCAGAGGCAGAAGTTACTCACTAGAGCAAAGAGCTGCCTGTGCTTTTCCCCCATGCTGGGTAGCAAAGGGCTGAGATGAAGGGGAACACCAGAGGAGCAGCAAAATAGACAAAGGGAATTCAGGAGGAAGACACTGGCATTCAATGTAGAGAAAGCAGCCACAGATTACACAGAAGAGAAAGACAGGGAGAGACTGATGAAGCATTCCAGTAGCAGTGGGTAGTTAAGGCTGTAGTAAAAGCAGTAGCTGTAGGTAAGGCTGTAATTAAGGTAGTTAAGACTGAAAGCTATTTTGCCATTAAAGCTTCAACTCAGTCATTTAGCTTTATATTAGAAAACTCAGCATCTAGCCCTCAGCCATTTTACAGTTGTTTACTTTCTGAGTCCAATTACATTTTGGGGAATCTGCAAATTGGTTCATTAATTAATACATCAGTTCAAATTATTAAGACTTGAAACCTTTAAAAGATCCCAGTTTAAAAAAGTAACCAGACCTTTACATTAAAAGGGCATAAAGAGTGCAAAGTTAAGTATTCAGAAGTTAAGAACTGCTAAAATAAAGGTTGAAGAGTACGTCAACCTCAGGTAAGTCAGGTGGGATGTGTTGCTGTGTCCAGCGCCTCTGTTTTGCTTGTGGTCAAAGCTGAAAGGTCTGTAGCAATGTGAGGGAACTTCAGTGTCAACAAGGGCAAGTTTGCAAGCATGGCAGCTTACTGTCATACTGGAGAGTCAAACTCTGCCAGAAAGCCCTTCTGTGAAAGAAAATGAACAGGTAGGTGCCTTAAACTGAGACACTCACAGGTAATTACAAGTTGCAGGTTCACAAGTTTTCAGAATCACAGGGTCACACATCTGAAGTTTGATTTACAGTATTTATAAGCACGTGGAGCAGCAGCTGCAGTTGGTAGGCACTTTGCTCTCCAAGTAAAGGACTCTTATCAAGCACCAAGTATTCTGAGATATGGGGCCCCAGAGTATCCAGTTATATACACAAAACGTGTTTACAATTTTGAGTTTCATTTTGAAGAATCATGTCCTCATATAAATGGAGATAACCAGATCAATGTGGTGAACATAATGCAAAAACAGTGTAATTAATATTTGCAAACCTAAGACACTGTGATGAAATCCTACCTACCATTCATAGTAAGGCTTGAATGCAGTGAGCAGAAGTTATGAATGCACCCATAAAGGAATGATGAGGAAAACCCAAACATTAGACCGGTATTTACTCATAAAAACATGCCATCCAATCATCAAATGAGGCATAGATTTGTTGGAAAAAACCTGTACAAACTCATAACTCATGGGCATATCCAAACGTGCACAGGCTAAGTTAATGCTATACTGCCAATTTGAAGAAAAGCACATCTTAAGTTTTCAGGACCTGATTTTGAAGACTTAAAGCTCTTTTATCATACCTTGGGGTATATTATAGTTGGGGCTGGTACCAATGGTTACTAATCAGGTTGTCTGATATTTCCCTTTATAATCCTCATTTTCAGTTCCCTACAACTTGCTACAAGTTTTCTTGCTTTTCACCTGTCTCAGACTGGTTTCATGTTTTTGTTTGCATGCATGTTGTGTATGGGCTGAAGCATTTCCACTATCTAATTTACATGTTTTTTTCCACTAAAAAAAGAAAAAACCAAGAAAAATTTCTAGTATCCTCGATTGCAAAGGGAAAACTTGAGTATTTATTTGCATTCTCTAGAAGAATTGATTCAAACTGCCACTAGAAAACTGCAGTTTGCATTTAGTAGCAGAAATGCTCTAGAGCATCAGGATCAAAATTCCACCTGCACTGGTAACACTTCACAGAATAACTTTTTAATCTGAAACTGATACTATGAGCTGCTGTGGCTGGGGTTATCACAAGGGACCAAACTTCAAAACTACCTGATCACTAAACTAACAAAGTAGATCTAGAACTGACAGCAACTGACTTGGACAACCAGGGAAGGGAAACTAGTGCTAGAACCTAATGGAAAAGAGAAAATAATCTAGGATTTGAGGCCAAACATGGAGCAGAAATGCCTGGGAGAAGTCAGCAAGACTACAATACAAATCATGAAGGAGATGAGAATGGAGCGCTGAGAATGGAAGCCCTTGATGAGATAGGGCAAAAAATACTAATTCTGGCATTTCCAAATTCAAGAGCTTAAATTTGCAACCCTAACAATAACTGGACAGGGGACACTTGCATATGTTTTAGACATATGTACACATTTTATTATAAGGGGTAAAGAATACATGAAGCATCATGCCTTGTCATTAAAATCAGAAGTGGTGCTTGGACACTGAGGTGTATTTCTCCCCTGAATTATCTGCTCACCACAGATGCACTGATACACCAAATACGGATGTGAGGGAAGCGGGAACTAGATGATCTCTGCTAGCATTTCTAACAAACACACAGTGCATTGGATGCTCCAAATACCTTGAGCTCAAAAAGAGGCAGTAATCAGTCCAGTAATGAGGATTTCATCACTGCGTCTTAGGTTTGCAAATATTAATTATACTGTTTTCATATTACATTCGCCACATTGATCTGGTTATCTCCACATGTGCCTTTGAAAGATCCAGTCAATCTGTGGGTCAGCAAAGTGTTGCTAGGAATTTCTAGGGACACCTGAGAGCAGAAGAATTGACTGTGCTGGGATTGCAAGTTGCTGTTCTCCTCCATTATGCCACCAACAGCGACAAGGCTTTCTCTTGCTCACAGTGAAATCACAGTCAGCATTGCTTTTCCCATATGCAATAATTTCAGAAAGAAATTCTTTAGAGAGCAAGTAATCAGGCATTGGAATGGCCTGCCCAGAGAGGTGGTGGACTCACCACCCCTGGAGGTTTTAAGATCAGACTGGATGTGGCACTAGTAATCAAAGTGGGGTTGGATCAAGTGTTGGACTTGATGACCTCAGAGGTCTCTTCCAACCCAGCTCATTCTATGATCTCTCTGAATCAGGGGGTTCTTTTGGAGACACCAGTATGGGGGAACTGTAGCATACAGTCAGTTAACTGGGGGGCTGTCAGCAGTGGTATCAGGCTCCCTACTGACTGACTCTGCTGAGGGCAGGTCTGGTGCTGGAGCAAGTTACGTTTACATGCCAGCTCTGTCCTAGGTCTTGGGATAGAGAGGCTGGGAGATGAGCAGCACAGAGACTAGCACTGCTGCAAGTTCTCTGTCACCCAGTAGCTTTCACCAGCCTTCACCCAGTAGTGTTTTGAAGTTGTGAAGAGTGAAACTGAGAGAACTGAAGAGATGGCAAAAACTTAGTTTGCCAGGTTTCTGTAAAGAGCAATGGTGAATTCTGAAGGATCTTTACAAACTCCTAGGAATTGTAACACAACACTATCCTCTTTTAATCCTTCATTTTAGCCATAAGCCATCTCAGTTCAAGAAAAGGGAACAAGGTCTAGGGAATGCATCAACTCTTCCTACTTTTCCAAGACTCCTACAGAAATCACTGCATTTTATGTTTCAGAGCAACTTAGGTACTTCAGTGACTTGCTACGATGGAGAACTGAAGCAGGGAAAGGCAATGCATCTTGTCCTAGACCACCCTGAATGCCTTCAGCAGGGAGAGAGAGATCAAGCTCAGATAACCTGGGTCTCAGTCCAGTGGTTTAACCATAAGGCACTCACTCTTCTTACCTATTGACAATTCAGGATGGATTTGACAACATCTACAATTCTGAACACTGCAAGGCAGTACATTGTGAAGAATAGCTATGAAAGAGACAGGGGAGTGTCTCTGCATGCCACTGCCTGGAAGGGTAAAGAGGAAGAAGAGCTGAAGAGAACTAAAATACTAGAAGCAGCAGCCTATCACATCTTTCTCTTCCTTCCTTGTCTGCTGTTAGTTGACAGACCTTCCCTGCTCCTAAAGGAATGCAGA
Organism: Pithys albifrons albifrons; assembly: GCF_047495875.1. Lineage (NCBI taxonomy): Eukaryota > Metazoa > Chordata > Aves > Passeriformes > Thamnophilidae > Pithys > Pithys albifrons. Next base: position 48,573,587 of record NC_092463.1, on the reverse strand, counting down.
GACTTACTGTTAATTTGGTATTTCAAGTACCATCTCTCCATAAGGCTGCCTTGCTGTGCAGTTTCTGCCATAAATAGAGTAAGTCCTGCAGACCCTACATAGATCCCCACTTCCCCTCAAGGGTCTAAATGCATATTTGAAACTATGGCTTACTCCTCTGTGCTGCGTATATACAGGATTTTCTCAACATATATTTCCATTAATTGGGATTTATTACAATGAAGACCCAATGTGCAGTCTGTCAAGTGAGAAATTATGTCAATGAAACAGCAAGTCCATCCTTACCTCTCTCTCCTATACAAACACAACTAGATTGAACTTTTACTGTTTTGTCCAGGGAGTCATCAGTGCTACAGAAAACCATGCAGACCTAAGGAGTAACTCCCAGAAAACAGCAACTCTGAGGCACCGACTCTGAGACATCTTACTTCAGGCTACATGAGGCTACTTTTCATGAGGCCAATCAAGGCTCTCTGGTGACCTATAGACTACCCAAACTTTGGACTAAACTTAGCAGTTCACTTGTGACAGCAAAGAATGTTTGACTGCAGTCTAATCGCTCCGCTGAACTGACAAAGTTAGCTGTATCACATGGCTCAAACCCATCTGAGCCTCCCACTCTGACTGACAGAAATACCTGGAGACTCCTTGTGTGACTTTCAGTGGAAATGTTGCAGTTTCATCTCATTATCAGTGTTCACAGTACAGATAAAGCCATTCTCAAAATTAACTTCTGGGTGCATGGAGGAACATCTCATTACAGCTCAGTATCTCAGTCATGATTCACTCTGGTTTGTTCCATTTCATGCTGGCTGAAAGTACCAACTACAACAATAGGTAAAACTGTTGCCTTGAAAAGCTCTAAGCTTGGTTACTGCATGTGCTCCAAGGAAAAGGGAGTCATAACTGGATTACCTTTCCCTGTGAACAGTGTGGCAATATTGTTGTATATTCCTTCCTTCCTTCCTCCCTTCACCCCATCCAGAGAGATCACAAGACACCAGTATCAGCCATGCTGGGCTCCATGCCAGGAGAATTAATGAAGTGGTGTAATAGCTCACACAGAGGCCTAGTGATTGGCAACACACTTAAAATGCATCTGCAAGGCAGGAGATCGTAGCGTTGCTGCTGTGTTCTGTTCATTACAGGCACATCTCTTCCGTTCCATTGATTTCTTTATTAGTGCATTTTAAGGCCACAATGTGGGGGTGGATCTGCTTGAAGCATGGAGGTTTGAATTCCAGCACAGTTTATGGAAAGGAAGCCTCCCTTTGAGACTCCAGATCTGGATGACAGAGCTCAGTGCTAACAAGAACAGGAACCCTACCGAGAGGTTCCCGAGGAGTTTGAAAAATCCTACAGGGCAATTGAGACTGGGTTGTGAAAGGGAACAACTTTATCTAAAGAGGCTTTGTGGTAACTGCAGGGAGGACTTCATTCCAGAGCCCCATCCAACCTGACCTTGAATGTTTCCAGTGATGGGGCATGCACCACCTCTATGGGAAATCTGTTTCAGTGCTCACTCTCTGTGAACAAAAAATTCTTCTTTATATACAATCTACATCGACCCTTTTTTAGTTTAAAACCATTACCCTTTGCTGTACCACAACAGGTCCTTCTAAAAAGCCTTGTCCCCATCTTTTTTATAGGTCCCTTTCCAGTACTGAAAGGTAGCAATAAGGTCTCTCGAGAACCTTCTCTTCTGCAGGCTGAACAACCCCAACTCTCTCTCCGTTTGTCCTCATAGAAGAGGTGTTACAGTCCTCCAATCACCTTCTTGGCCTCCTCCGGAGAAGCTCTAACAGGTTGACATACTTCTTGTGCTGAGGACCCTCTAAAGCTGGATGTAGTGCTCCAACTGGGGGTCTCACTAGAGCAAAGGGGCAGCATCACCTCCCTCAGCCTGCTGGCCATGATTTTTTTGATGTAGTCCAGGACAGGGTTGGCTTTTTGGGCTGTGAGTGCACATTGCTGGGTCATGTCCAGCCTTTCATTCCCCAGTACTCCCAAGTCCTTCTTAGCAGGAGTGCTCTGAATCTTTTCATCCCTCAGTGTGTATTGAAGATACCTGGTATTTCCCTGACCCAGGTGCACTTGGCCTTGCCATCACAGCTCCTTGTTTTTCACCTGTGCTGTTAAGAGCTCAAATCTTGACTAGATGTGGACAGGAAAAATGGGTGGGTCCCAGTATACTCATCAACCAGCACTCTATCTTATCATGACCTTCATATAACTTTGCTCTCCATTATTCATGACTTGGAAAGCTGGGCCATACAGCCTGGGACTGAGAGGCAGTGATGGGCTGTAGAGAAAACCCCAGTGGCTACATTTCTACCCCAGACTGTCTTGGCCTAGAGCAGAGACTGAAAACGCATGGACTGTAAACAGCTGAAGATAGGGCTTGGCTGAAGTCATCGGCTTCACACTGCCAAAGGCCATGAAGAGTCAGTCTGTATGCGAGGAAGTAGAAATCTGCTGGTACTGTTTGGTTGCTGAGCTTGCTGTTGTAACAAATTCAGACATAGCTAAAAGCTGGCATAGAGGTACAAGGCTGCAGCAGCTCCAGCAGCTGCTGCCCCTGCTCCAGCTCACAGCTGCAGCCTCCTGCACAGCAAACAGGGCACCAAGCCACAGTATTGGAAGTAGGGGGCATGATCCAGTGGTGCCCTTAGGGACAATGGTGACAAGAGGGCTTTTCCCCTGAGAGCATGTCCTGTCCCTGGCCAGGCACTTGGGCTTTGCTCAGCTGTTTGCCTTGCTGCTGGCTCCCTTGCAAAGTCCTACAAAGCTTTCGCTGGCAACTGAATTGCCATGGAAATGTCTTTCGATTGCTCCTGCAATATTCATCCAAGCAGTCTCCTTTGTATCTGCATTCATGCCCTGCTTGTAATTGCAAAGGACTGCACTTCCTCCCTGTCAATCCTTGATGTGAGCTTAAATGAAGCAGTGTGGAGCATGAACATGAAGAGGTGCATGCAAGCAGCCAGCCTAATCAGGACACGCAAATTCCATTTAAGAACCTCTAGATTCATTTATTTTTTAACACCCTAATATTTTCAAAGTCTCTTCTTCACACAGTCAACACTGTGCCACCATTAAAACCTCTACTTTGGACTTCCAGAGAGCAGATTTTGGCCTATTCAAAAAACTGATTCAGAGCATACCCTGGGAAACAACCCTTAAAGGCAAGGGGGTCCAGGAGGGATGGACATGTTTTAAGAAGGAAATTTTGAATGCACAGCAACAGGCTATACCAGTGTGCCGAAAGGCCAGCCGGAGGGGAAGATGGTTAAATAGGGAGATTCTGAAAGAAATCAGGGATAAAAAGAAAGTTTACAGACTATGGAAAGAAGGGTTGGCTACTTACAAAGAATTTACAGATAGAGCTAGGTCATGCAGGAAAAAAATTAGGGAAAGAAAAGTGGAATTTGAAGTAAATTTGGCTATTTCAGTTAGGGATAACAAAAAGTCCTTTTATAAATACATTAATAACAAAAGGAGGGGCAAGGAAAACCTCCATTCTCTGTTGGACTTGGAGGGAAATACAGTTAAGGAAGATGAGGAGAAGGCTGAGGTACTTAACACCTACTTTGCCTCAGTTTTCACCAGTAAGACAGGTGGCCCTCAAGACAACTGGCCTCTGGAGCTGGTAGACAGGAAGAGGGAGCTGAATAGCCCTCCTGTATTCCAGGAGGATATAGTTACTGACTTACTGAGCCAGCTGGATCCTAACAAGTCTATGGGACCAGAGGGGATCCATCCCAGGGTGATGAGGGAGCTGGCAGGAGAGCTTGCCAAACTGCTCTCCATCATCTTCCAACAGTCCTGGCTCTCTGGGGAGGTCCCAGAGGACTGGAGGTTGGCGAATGTCACCCCAATCCACAAAAAGGGCTGCAAGCAGGACCCTGGCAACTACAAGCCTGTCAGCCTGATCTCCGTGCCTGGCAGGGTTATGGAGCAGTTCATCCTGAGTGCAATCACACAGCACCTTCAGGGTGGACAAGGGATTAGACCCAGCCAGCATGGGTTTAGGAGGGGCAGGTCCTGTCTGACCAACCTGATCTCTTTTTACGATCAAGTGACCCACCTGGTGGATGAGGGGAAGGCTGTGGATGTGGTCTATCTGGACTTGAGCAAGGCCTTTGACACTGTCTCCCATAATATACTCCTGGAAAAGCTGGTAGCCCATGGCCTGGACAAGTGTACCCTCTCCTGGATTAAGAGCTGGCTGGAGGGTCAGGCCCAGAGAGTGCTGGTGAACGGAGCTGCATCCAGTTGGCGGCCAGTCACCAGTGGTGTTCCCCAGGGGTCTGTGTTGGGTCCAGTCCTGTTTAACATCTTTATTGATGATTTAGATGAGGGGATTGAGTCCATCATCAGCAAATTTGCTGATGACACCAAGCTGGGAGGGAGTGTCGACCTGCTGGAAGGCAGGAGGGCTCTGGATAGACTTGAGAGAGGGGCTGATTCCAATGGGATGAGGTTCAATAAGGCCAAGTGCCGGGTCCTGCACTTTGGCCACAACAACCCCCTGCAACGCTAGGGGCTGGGCACAGAGTGGCTGGAGAGCAGCCAGGCAGAAAGGGACCTTGGGGTACTAACTGACAAGAAGCTCAACATGAGGCAACAGTGTGCCCAGGTGGCCAAGAAGGCCAATGGGATCCTGTCCTGTATCAAAAATAGCGTGGCCAGCAGGACCAGGGCAGTGATCCTTCCCCTGTACTCTGCGTTGGTGAGGCCACACCTTGAGTACTGTGTTCAGTTCTGGGCCCCTCAGTTCAGAAAGGATATTGAGGTGCTGGAGCAAGTCCAGAGAAGAACAACAAGGCTGGTGAAGGGACTGGAGCACAAGTCCTATGGGGAGAGGCTGAGGGAGCTGGGGTTGTTTAGCCTGGAGAAGAGGAGGCTCAGAGGTGACCTCATCACTGTCTAGAACTACCTGAAGGGAAGTTCTAGCCAGGTGGGGGCTGGTCTCTTCTCCCAGGCACTCAGCAATAAAACAAGGGGGCACGGGCTTAAGCTCTGTCAGGGGAAATTTAAGTTGGATATCAGAAAAAAATTCCTTACAGAGAGAGTAATCAGGCATTGGAATGGGCTGACCAGAGAGGTGTTGGATTCACCATCCCTAGAGATTTTTAAAAGCAGATTGGACGTGGCGCTGAGTGCCATGATCTAGTAAATGGACTAGAGTTGGACCAAGGGTTGGACTCGATGATCTTGGAGGTCTTTTCCAACCCAATCGATTCTATGATTCTATGAACACTACTGCTTTCAGTTCCCAAAAATTATATGGCCAGTGAATGCAAACATATACCAGCATATGGAGATGAATCCAAACCTGAAAGCCTTGATTTTTATATCTGTATGTGACACCTACAGTGGCCTGCTTTTCACTGCACAGCACTTAACCCCCTTTTTTTTAGCTCTCTTATACACTATGTGCATCATATAAATTTATTATCTTGCTGGGAAATGCCAACGCAGTATGTAGGTCTGCAGGTCTTTCCTGACCTTTACTACAGACAACTTCTATGTCTGAAATCTATCACTCATATTTGCACTATCCTTTGAGACACTCACCCACAACTGGTTTCTAACAAGCTGTCCCCAACCTGCAGTGATGCCATCCCAAAGTCTGCTATCCGAATGTTGTTCTTTTCATCCAGCAGTAGGTTTTCTGGTTTCAAGTCCCTGTGGCTGTAAAAAGAGGATCAACATGTGAGTTAAATTATCCACAACAGCTTTCTCACTCTGAAACTTGTTCTTTATCCAGAATAGCATCCAACCTGTTATATTTTAATTGATTTAATTTTATTTCCTGTCCCAGGTGGGAGAACACACATATTCAAGATCCAGCCTTTGCAGTGTTCTAGACTGTATCCCAGATGCCCACTCCTGATGAACACAATGCCTGCAGCTCCCTGACAAGAAATGAATATCCTCAACTTCCAGTGGTACCAACAAGGTATGAGGGAGAAACTGAGGGAAATAGGTGGAAGAGAACTTCAGCTTGTATTTAGGGCTGATATACTCTATGATATGCCAGCTCCTTAAGGCAGGAGGCAACACCATCAATATAACCTGTCAGCAACAAGAAACAAAATGTGTAATATTTAGAGAAGAAAACATCATTGCTGTAAATGCTACCACAAACAGTCCCTATCAGGAGTTGTTTACATACACATATGGCTTTGAAATAATTTTGGGTAATTTGTTTTGATGGAGAAATCCCTTCAACACAGCACTGCTTATAACTAAGGGTGTCAGCAGTGGGAAGGGAGAGGATTCCCTCCTTTCCATCAAAGCTTTATTCTCTTATTATTTGGTAATATGGGAAAAGGCAGACAGTCTCAATCTTCAGGATTGCTCTAAATCACAAGTCTCATATATTGACCAATTTATTAATCTCCATTAATCACAGTCAACAACACTGTGCCCCCATGTCTCCTTTTTAGTACTCGGGTGCTTTTGTACAACTATTACATTCACTTGATTTTATATCCAAAGACAAAGATCCTGCACAAAATTTGTGAGGACTTTGCTTTTTGTTTCTTTTTATTTACAACTCTTGAAAAGTCACAAAGATGAGGGAAGCACTTTGGGTAGACCGAAGAAAAAGCTCTTTTCTTGTTTTTGCTTATGAATAGGCAAAATGAGTCTTTGATGTCTTGCTAATAAAAGGTCCAAACAGGAGCACTTAAACAGGCAGAACAGACCAGCTTTGGTGGCCAGTTGGAACATAGACTTGTGAGAAAGGGACAGCCACAACATGTGTAAGTGACAGGCAAACATCACTCATTTGCATATATGCTTCACTGAAGGCAGTTACCCTGACCAGAAACTGAACTCTGCAAAAGAACCAGCGCCAGAATAGTCAAGTGACACCCATCATAGAAGGCAGCCTTATCTTCATGCCATTTCCTTTTCACTTTTAAAGACATTCATCCAGTGCTCATGCATGCAAGTGAAATTCCACCTCTATACCAGTATAAAAAAGGACAGTCACTACCCGCTCAGGGAAACAGGAGCAGCATAACAATGTCTTGGAAATCAGATCCTCTGATCTGAAGAGAAGACTGGAATGATCAGTTAGAGACAACTTATAAATAATGCGGGTCAATTCTATGTAAAACCAGAGCACGCTGTAATAGGACACTTGGGGACTGTAACAATAATTTCCAAAGGAAATTTCCAACAAAAAAGTGCGTATTCATAGCAGTTACTGGTCATTTACCTTATCACTGAGACCTATGACTCCTTCCCTCTCATATTTTAAAATTTAGTCTCTGATCTTGCATAAGCATGATAAACCTTGAGTGTTAAAATGGCCTTGTTAACCATGGGCAAACAATCCTGCAGATAATGGTGCATCATGATTCAGACTTGACATACTTTCATCTGAAAATCCAAATGGTGCTTTACCCATAGAAATCCCAGTTTCAAGGTAATTGGAGACAGAAGACGTATTAGTTTTTAACAAGATAGTCATAAATAGTTGGCAAAAATGCAGGAGATGAGTGACAAGGAAAGGTTTCAGAGGCAGTGAATAACTAGTTAATGGCCTGGAAAGGAATCCCTTAATGCCATCAATAAGGACAGCAGTTCTGGACAAAGGCAAAATCCTCAACATCTGCCAAAGTTTAACATGGTCCAGCTCCAGCAGTGAAATGGAGTGACAGGCCCACAGTTCTAAGCCAAGCTAGGAAAGCTGGACACTAATGAGACAATAGTGTGTGATTTAATCTTTCCTCCAGCAAACATCCTGGACAGTTCTCATCTTACAAAGGCTTTCATTGATAGGGTACTGAAGAGCAACTGGGGCAATGTGCTGAATTTTACCTGTCTGAGGACCAGTGCTCAGGGGCCAGTAATAGTTCCCTGTAAATTGAGAACTGCTTGTTTGATGCTATGAAACAAGAAAACCTCCCACAGCTCAAGCTCAGTGTGTCTCCTTCTACTGTACATAGTTTTTCCATGACTACAGTTGTTTTCTGGTGTTGGCAGCTGCTCCTGGCTGACTGCTGAATTGATACATGCTATAGAAGTTGAGGGTGCTGCTGCCCATGTTTGTTCCACTGTTTGTGCACTACATGATCTGATCTGATTCACATATATACTCAGTCTGTAGCAGGCATACTGCTGACATGTGACTTTTGTAGCTAAAAACTGAAATCCTTTGCTTATGCTAAAATTGTGCACCTTAGAAAGAAGAGAGAAAATACGTAGGAGTGATGAAGGTGGAGCACGACCCAAGCACAGGATGGTCACAAGAGTTTCTCCAGCCTGAATGCATGCTCACAACAAAACAACTTATTTCAGGAAAACGGTGCAGCCAAAGGAAATGCAAAAATGCTCCCTTTCCATGACTCAAAGCTTCCAGCCTTGGCAGATCTGCTACAGGCCCCGGCAGGAGCACAGTGTATGTGAACTTTGAACCAGTCCCAGTCCCAGACCACTGAGAGGCAGTGAAAGGGAAAGGATGATGCCTTTGAAAATGAGCTCAATATTCACTATTGGATAGGGGTCTCCTTCTCCCCCTTTCAACCTGTCTTCCCATCACCTGGGATCCACAACACAGTTTTAGGCCTGGGTTTTTAGGGGCAATCAAGTGGGAAAATGAGGTTCCCATAAAGTGGCATATATATTATGGGGGTTTTTACGACAGCCACTGCAAGAAAGAGAGGAAAAAAGGAGTGCCACCGTCCACATTGCAAACATGGAGTAGGCTTCACCTCACTGCATTGTGCAATGCTTTTCCACAAAGGATCAGTCTACATAGGATGATCGACATCTTCAGGCAGAAATGCTGACCTATCTCCCAGAAAGCATTTTGAAAACCTTAAGTTGGGATCTTGGGATTTGTGGGACTGGGATAGTATGTGTGAAAAAAGCCCTGGAGTAGCAACAGACTTTAGGGTGGTTTTTTACTCTTCCTCCAGACATTCGTAAAAATAAAGCCAGGAAAACCATCAGCTCTTTACTGTAAAAATTATCACTTCACTGAGAAGAGACAAAAGTCTTGACTCTGTTGAGAAACATTACATTTATTGCCATCTGGGCCTTAAAATACAAGAACTGTCATACAGCAGTTTTGTATCACTCTGACCCTTCTCCATGCTTTTTTCAATACAGTCTCTAATGCCTAGTATGGCTGGTTAGCATAGAATTTCATGGCAGCCTAAGCATGTTTTTCATATTTTGGCAGCCCGGTTCTCAGAGATCAGGGTGCCAGTGGGATCAAGCAGTACTTGCACATTCCACCACAAGAGAATTGTATTTCATTGTATGCCCCAATGAAAATTTTCTTCTAGCTGAAACATTTCTCTGATATCCATCTTTGGACCACTTTGAATTTGTCAAGGCAGCATCCTGGGGATAGAAGTCAGGCCAGGAGTTTGCACCAGAGTGGCAGAACCAGCATCACTGCCACTGGGAAAGAGACTTCCTCTCTGCATTTGCATATTTCATCTTTGTATTGTCAGTTTTTCAAATGCCAGAGGGAAGGAAGAGGAACATATGGGAATAGGGAAGTCTTGTTATAATTTACCTAAGAGACCAGCAGCCTGGACTGCCTAACGCATCCACATTTGAAAAGAATTCTCTTTGCCAAAATGAAACAAAACAAAACAAAACAAAAATCCCACTGTATGTGGTAATTACTTGGCATTAATGGAACAGTGTAGAGTAAATGCATCTAATTTGGTCCCATTCCAGCTGATCTTTCTGGCTCTCCATGTCTTATATGACCGCATCAACTCCTCTCTCTGCAGGTGAACAGAGGCCTCATTACCCTTTCATTGTTCTAAAGGCTCTAAAGCTGTAGGGGCTTTGTCACATGACTGGAAAACCATAAGAGAAGAAAGGAGCTTCTTTATGGACCAACACAGCAAACTCTCCAACTGAGCCTTGCATATGCTGAGAAAGAATATGACCAAGAAATGCAGCACTGCAAAGGAAGTCAGTGTAATGCTGATCTGTAGTGGCCACAGACTCCCAGAGTTTCTCAACCAAGACAGCAGCACAAGAAGTTGGCCTCAGGAGCCAGCATCCTGCAGGCTTTGGAAGAGAGAGTGTGAGTGAAAGGGAGTCACTAAACAAGGCATGAAAATGCACCATTCTTGGAGGTGGTGCATAGGAAATGAAAGGCACATATATGCATTAACATGTTTCAGCTTCCCACTTGCACAATGGCCATGTGTGCTTTCTAGTCACTGCCAGAGATGATATTCTGAAAGCTCCTCTAGTTCCCTCTGTTGCCTTTCTAGTCTATCCTTCCTGTTCTGGAAATATCCCCATATCTGTAGTGAAGCTATTGAAGCATACATAAAAACCAGAAGTAAAGCACTTTGCCTGTCAGCCAGGGCTGGCAGAACAATTTTGGTGTGGGGACAGTCTCTAGATATTGTATTCAAAGGAGTTTGTCACCTGGCAAGAGATGACGAACTAAGCCATTATTTTAAGGTGATTTTTGAGCTGAAATGTTCATATCAGTTTCTATGACAACTCATTGCAGCTCACAGATTTCTAACCCAAGAAACCTCCTAATTGGAGTAGTTGCAGGTCATTTGTACTAATCAAATTGTTGACTACTTTGCAAATGCTTTTCTTACTGACCCCAAACTCCCTGTAAGGCCAGACCACAGAATAATTGTTCTGCACTATGCCTCTTAAAGTGCCTAATGTGATGCAAATAATTTATCAGTAACAATTAATAGTTTGAGAAGCATTATTTCAAATTTCATGAGCAGAAGAAGCCTTTAATATTATTTTCTCTTGCTTCTGCAAATCACATCCAAACATGTAACTTGTATCTACCTACAGAAGAATCTTTGTTTACAGCCAGAGTTGCTATGCTCAATTTTAGTAAGTTTTCACAGTATTCTGCAGAACAAGTAAATATAAAATATAGCTAAGGAAAAGGACAACATCTATAAACGTATGAGGAGTTCTGGGGAAGGATTTGTATGCATAAAATATTGCTTGCTTTCTTAACAATTATTTCCATTAATCTATTAAAATATATTGTTTCTCCCTACCAATCTCTACCCAAAACATATATTCATGTATTTCAAAGCCAGAACAGCCTCTTGGGTCTGATCATCACCGCTGTACTTGCCAGAGAATGTTACCTGGTTATGCTTTCAATAAGACTATGCCATTTTTGAGTTTCCAGTGGCTTATATAAAGAAGTAAACTTTTAAAAATACATGTTCTCTGACTTTAGCTGAGCTGGTAACTTTGCCTTTGGCATTGCACCTGCTGCACTTGATGGGTTTTCTCTGGTTTCCTGTACAAGGGATATTCAAAAATTCCTCATTGTTTTACAGTGAGTCTTGATCTCAGATGTGAAACTCCTGGATTCAGGTAATGATTGGTGAATATCAGCTCTCAACAGGGGGAAAATGAACCTTTTCCACTTCTGATAGCCTGAAAGAGAACTTGAAAACCTCAAGACTCAACCACCACAAAAAAATGCCAAACCAGCAAACAACGTTGTTAAATTCTACAATTCCTAGACCAATTTTGCATTTGAAGGCCTTGAGTCATGATTTCAAAGTGTCCAACTGCTGCACTATTCAGCATTTGACAGACCCTCCTGCCAAACATCACAACACACTCCTTATGAAGCAAGGCAGAGCAGGAGTCATGAGGAGGGTGGCACTGTCTGACAGAACATTGCACCTGGCATTCTTCAGCTTTCTCTGTTTCTTAGAGACACTCCAGATTTCTCCCTAAAAGTGTGTTTCCCTTACTGGCAGTGCTCTGCAGCTCCTGCTTGCAGGAATATACCAGAGATTTTGGCACTACTGCTGTGAAATCTTGATGTGTTATTTTATTTTATGAGGAGTCTTTCCCCCACTGCAGCGATGGGAAGAACACAAGGCAAAGTCAAACAAAGCTCTTATTCATTGCCTGTCCTTTAAGTCACACGCCCCCATGCCTACGCATGCACACACAGACACACTTCAGCAAGAGCTTTCCTTGTGTATGCTCAAACAAGCACAGCCCCAGGCAATGAAAGGAGAAAGGGCCCTCATAATTGTCATTTATCAATATTCATAAAGTACCTGCCTTAACCCCTCTTGTGCATGCTCAAGAAAAAAAGAAAAAACCCCACAAAATGAAACGCAACCAAAATAAAAATAAAATGAAATAATCATCTCACTGCTCATTACCGCAGGGAATTTCCTCTCAATGTCACCACTGCCCTGCGCAGTAATTGGCATTATCTGTTATCTCTGAAGCCATAATAAGGTTTGCCACGGGGCATTTTCTGTAATCATATTTTTATTTGTCAGCTAGTGAGATACAGACACCAAATGTGAGGTTGACCAAAGCCGAGCCCAAGGCAGGAGGATGCGAGGCGCCAATCCCCGCTCCCGCCGGTGATGTCACGCCCAGCCAATGAGGCGCCCGCCAGCCCTCCCGCTGCAGCATCCCCTCCACCCGCATCAAAGAGACTCTTCCCGAGGAAAGTGAGGATTTGTGACCTACCCCAATACGTGCTCCCATATTGTTTCCGACAGAACATATAGCCGAGACCCCTCCCACAGTATGGAGGCAGGACATTCGAAAGGGACTATTGATTTGGGGCACCGAGACGCGGTGTCTTAAAGGACCTGAGTTTAGCAGAGTAGACACCCAGTATTAGGTGAATAGCAGCTTAGGAAAAAAAACAAAAACATCATCGCTTTTGTTCAAGGAAAACTTCCCAGGCTCGAATGGTCCTACACTGGTGTCCGAGGAACCTCATTTTCCTCTGCTAATTCTGGCACCACTGCTGAGTGCATCTGCTCCAGGCATTGCAGCACAGCAGAGCACAGCAGAGCCCTGAGAGTTAGCACAGAGGAAGAGCTGGAAGAAGAAGCAATAGTGCTGCATCACTGAGCTAACTGCTTGGTTTGCCAGCTCAGGCAAAGCAGCAAGGTAATGCAGGATCCCATGAGATACCTCTGCATGGTGCTGCCTGTTCAGTGCACGGTTGCCTGTGGGTCCCTAGCATGGCACAGTGCCATGTACACACAGAAGTCCTTAGAGGACACTACACTGGGTTACCTGTGAGTGTTCCCCCATGGCCAACCTGTACCACAAAACCTCACAAGTGACTGCATCATGGTACATCAAATATTCCCCCACTGTTTCCAGTAAATAGAATAACAACAGAAAGCACATCCATTTTTAAAACAACACACAAACAGACTCAAGTTCCACACCCATTCTGCTTCCTTTTCTCAGCTGCTTGTTTGAAAACACCTCTCAGACAGAGATGATCTCTCCACACAGTAGCAGCAGAAGCCTTTTACTGACGGGAGGATTGGGGAATCCTTTCTGAATCAAAGATTCAGGAATCCTGGTGCATCAATGCATTTTGAGTAGTGAATGCTGAATGTGGTTACATACTGCTGTGAAAGTAAGCCACAGGTATTTCACAGTATTTTGGAAGGTACAGGAAGAAGATGGGACAATGACAGGGGGCTGGCGACACTAGGCTATCAATCTGTTCTGCCAGTAAGTTAGAAGCACCCCCATTTAGACATTAACCAAAGCAGAAGCCTTAATTTTTCCACGTGGTCATAACTGGATAACCTGGCTGATTGAGATGATTTGTCATTTCACTGGCCCACGACAGGACAAGGTCAGGCTTCGTTGCTTAGGAAAGCACATTAACTTCTATACTTGCACACATATATTTTTATGCATGTTCTGATTTTCTGATAACTGTCCAGAATACAACACAGAATCTAATATAACACAGACCACACAAATCTCAGAGTGACCTGGAGGGAGAGGTTATGATTTACTACTAACTTATTCAGCATGAGATGGGAGTTTGCAAGGAGACAGAGGATTTACTTATAAACAAGGCTACTGCCCACAGTCCAGTATGTTTAATAGAAGAAAATGGATTCCTCAAGAGAGACATGCACTGTGCCCCGAAGATTTCACATATCATTAAACTTGCAGAGGTGCTTGTCTGTCTGTCTGTCAGCCTCACCACGATCCTCACTCAGTTTATGAAAGTCTCCCAGGTCAAGAGGTATCCATCACAAGCTCAAAGGATATACGCATTCTTTAGTAGAAACTTCTATCCCAATGGAGATTCAGATTTCTCTAGAATATTCATTTGGAAGAGTAAATAATTTGTCTTCAGTTGTACTTAAACATTTTTTAATCTTCTTGTCTGAATCTCTAAGTATTAAGCCAACTAGGGAACGGGAACATGTATATATGCAATCCACCACTGCCCAGTGTACATAAAACATAACAGCTCTGCAAGCTATCAAGGTTGTATGGTGGTTCTAAGAAGGTCATTGTTACTCAGTGTAGTTGATTGGCAGGGAGGAAAAAATTGTGGAATTCACGGAGTAAAACCAATCAGACATCTCTGCCAACAGAGAAAACTTAGACCCTCTAGTTACGGTATGCAACCTGCTCTTGACTTCTCTGGGAATTTCTCTGTTGTAACCCTACCTGTACCATTGTCCTCAGGCCCCTCTCACCCAGATCTACCACCTCTGAACTGCCTCTTCTGCTAACAGTATACTCTTCTTAATATATCCTCAAGAAAGGCTCTTCTTTCCCTTTCCATTTAGAAATATACTTTCTTTCAGAATACTATTTCCTGTTGAGTCAGAGATGTAGGGAGGGGGATGGAAAAGAAAGTTAAATATTTAAGCGTCCATTTTTGCTATAGCCTTTTATGCTGTGGCCATCTGGTTTGTGAGTTTTCAGCACAGAACTGGGGGTACAGAAAATCCCTGTATGGCTACTGAGAAGTGATTATGCAAATCCAGCTACTGCAGTATCTATCAGTGGCCCTTGACCTCCTGGAGTGGGAGATCTATGGCTGGCTATGGCTATGGAGAAGCAGCCATGCAGACATAATGTAAATGCTCTCCCCCAGCCAATCTAAACGCAAGGAGCAGGCAGTTATGGGTCAGCAGCTATACAGAAACTCTTGTGCTCAGATTGATTACAACAACTTGATTTCAGTATAATTTAAATTCTCTAAACTTGCTGGAGAGGAAGGAGACACTAGTCCAATTTAAAACACCACCTGAAATCACAGGTTAAACTACACTCGATGGTTAAATAATATGATGAAATTAATAAGTATTAGAAAATTCTTCCCTACTGGAAAGGAAATTAAAGGCAATGGTGACTCAAATGCCCAGAAGGGACTCAGTGAAGGTTGCCAAAAGCCAGCAGGTTTTCAAAAACTGAAGGAAACCATGACTTTGTTGTAGTCACAATTGTCCCAGGTTTCTCCAAGGATTCATTTTGATATAGTGTATGCAATTCTTAGTTATTAGTAAGTGCACCAAAAACTATGGAAATGAAATTGGTTTTCCTTGGTAGTCTTGGTTTTCCTATTTAAAGTGGTCTCTGAGGATGAATTCTCCAATCAAAAATGACAGATAATCTCCATGAAAAGTCTATCTGTGACTGGTCTCACAGATGGTCAAGAATTAAAAAATACATCAGCATTTTACACAGTGCTTTTGGAACTTTAGAACATCAATTACTTATTAGTAAGTAAAAGTGTAAAGATAAGATCCCTTTATGTGGTTTTCTGTAAGAGATAACCCCTGTGGAAGTGGCTGTACTTACCATATCGAATGACTGTGGCAGAAGTCTAAAGCAGAGATGATTTGTCGGAAGAACTTCCTGGCTTCTTTTGGTGTCAATCGTCCCTTTTTTACAAGATAGTCGAAGAGTTCCCCACCTGACACATGTTCTAGCACCAAATACCTAGAAAATAAAAAAGCCAGAATTTTCTAAGTACGTGATCATACCAACCCCCTCACACTCACAAAGTTGCATACAAATACTTCATTTATATGTGGTCAAGGAGAATACTTTCAGATATAACAGTGGAAGAGAATCAGAATTATAAATTCAGGAGTGATTAATATTTTTAACAGGGGTTCTGCAAACTTCAGATCTGACACTGTTGGATTCAGTGTCCAATATCATAGTGAGAGATAACCAGGAAGCCAAAAATTACTCAAAAAGAGAATAATCAGGTATAAGTTTCCACAGTAGCTCTTAAAGATACAGTGGAGTAAGACTGTGTACCAGGAAGCCTCAGGTCCTTTAACCAAGCTGACACTTCTTTTATAAAACAGCTGTGGCAAAGCTGCACTCAGACAGAACCAGACAGATGTCAACAAATTAGAGTGAATTTAAAAAAGAGGTGAACAATGTAAATTATGGGGAAAAAAAAGAACTACACATGTGCAACCTACATAAAAGCTTCAGCCTTTGCTGTTGAACATCAGTGACTTGCTGCAGTAGCTTCCTGTCCTTGCAACTCACATGTGACAAATGTGACACTGAGTGAATAAATGCAGCACAAAAGGGGTGTAGGAGCAAGAGAGGAAACTCCAGACCTCATATAGAACTTCTGGCAGTCACAGAGCGAAGAGTGAAACCTTCTGGAAAGAAAGAACTTGCCATGGGTGGACCATCTTGTTGTAAGCGAGGGAAATGAAAGGCAGCCAAGCAGAGGAAAACAGAATGAATCTCTGGAAATGCTGCCTAATAGTGGTAATGAAACATATTTTCCAAGGAAATGGCAGAAACATGATCAACTGAAGCATTTATAAACAAACGATATAATATGGACTAAGCAAGAGGTTTGCTTGAAATCTCCGTAAACTTTTTCCATCTCCATTGTGCTTTTGTGGCCTAGTGCCTCTGCTTTTTTGCCTGGCACATACTATCTTAACACAAAATAAAGAAAGTGCAGAGGGAGATGATTTACCCATGTTCTGAAATTACAAGTATAGAACAAATTCTTTTGTTTTTACTGAAAAATCACTTTTGTTCTTTGGCTCTGTTAGCTTCTTTAAAGGCTCTAAGAGAGACAGAAACCTGTACTCCTCACTTGCTGTTTAACACCCCTGAAGTGAGTTTCAGGGTTTCACAGCAAGGGATGTGAACTGACAGGTGGTTTCTGTAATGCAACTATGTAAAGGTGAACAGTGGATTCCCACCCTCAGCAGTTTGTTTATGAGACATCAACAGAAAACTTGAAAACAAGAATTAGCTATTTTTCCAAATGTTGAGTGTACTACTTAGTCCCTGCCTTCCAACAGCACAGCAGACCAAGCTGTGCTGTCTGTGCAGTATGATCCGTCAATCCTTTGCTCTACAGTAAGATAGTTTTACTACCAACATTAATACAACTCTTCAAATTTGACTGGACAATGAAAAATAATTAATCCAGAATACTGTCTTTTCTGTACCACAAGCAGCATAATCTCTGAGGCATTTTCTGAATTTGAATGGAAAGTGAAGAAGACCATTATCACTTTGGGGTCGTAATTATTCCTATTTTCAATGTTTCCAAATAGATAGGACAGTAGAAGAACTAAAAGCCGTTCTGAGGAAATTAAAATTGCCTTAATGATCACGGATTAGCCTTGAAGTTGCAAAAGTGGGACCTGAGCTCCTGGTTAATCATCAGCTCCTGTGTGACTTCCCTGTGTCAGTTCCCAGCTAACAAAAGGAGAAAGCACTTCCCTGCCTCACAGAAATGCAGCAAAGACTGCAGTAAGACAGACATTAATATTGTCTTGTCAGCTAAATAAGTAGTAAAAGAGCACATAAAGGGAACAACAAAATGAAATTACAAACTTTAAGGAATTCCAATTTTATTTTTTGCATTTTTGATCAAAATAGAAACAGTTACAAGAAATATAGTAACATTGACCTTTTCCCCCCTTTCATTAAAACAAGTAAATAAAATAGAAAAACCTTAACTTGAAAATCACATTTGGAATATGTGGCTTATCTTCTCTCCAAGACAGATGAGTAGTTACCAGACTGTGTACTGAGTACACCTTGCTAATTTGGAGATCACCATTTATCCACATGACAGTTTTTGAGCAAGTAATTGAAAGGTTCAGAACAAAGCTGATAATGCAGTAGCCATAGGCACTGGGGTGTCCACATTGTCAAGTCCCAGTCCTTGCTTTCTAAACCTTGGCTAGCAGACAATCTGGTAAGAGGATTTGCTATATAAATTCATTCTCTATCTCATATTAGATCTGGCTAACTATCCAATATGGCAGACCCAAGCCTGGCACAGAATCAATCCTAAAATTCTTGACAGCTCTCCCTCTCATTGTGCCCAGCAGAAGCTGGATACAGCAGTGCACCTTGCCTCTGCAATTCAAATTGTTAGCTGCTTTCTTTTTCTGGCAGGTATCTTAGAAAGCTGATTGCAGTTACAGGCATATAGAACACCCTCCACACTGGTTTCAAATACACAGTTTTGGAAAATTACAGACCCAGCATTTCTGTCACACACAGCAGGAACTGCAAAGCAATTTATTTTCATCAACTTCACCTTATTAAAAACACTCAACAAAAATGCACTGACATGTTGTATGAAAAATAAAACAAATTGAAAGACAGGGAGCATTTACAAGGTTATTCATTTTTTGCTTGCCACCTAGAAGCACCAGATATAATAATGGAAATGAACAGGGGAGAGCATTTGAAAAAGATTTGTGCCCATGACAAGTCAAGGGACACAGAGAAGCACAGCAATGATGTATTCTGATCTGACAAAGCCCCCAACGTGACATGAGTGAGAAGGACGACAAACACATTCCACAGTGGCTGAGTGCAAGAAAGAAATGCTGCAGGGATCACCCCCCAAGTACTACGTGGCTATGTTGCAGCAAGGATTCCTGAGCTCAGATTTGTGCCTCGTCACCTGCCAACCCTTATTCCCTCCCTGTTGTACGATGTAGGTTTTTTCAGGACAGCCCCCAGCTCGGAGATTTTCTGTTAAACAGAGCCATAATTCAGCACCTGCCCCCATCTCTGTGCAAGCCAATGTTCTGCTGGCACATTACATGGCACAGTAGTGGTACACTTGTTATTTCCAAACAGGCCAACAGGAGGGATTTAAACATTTCCAAGTGTTGCACTGGTTCTAACTATCACTGTATGGCTCACACAAACCCCACTTAGTGCTGTATATCTGTATCTATCCATTTCTGTGTGTGTGAGTGTGCCTAAGTGGCTCCACAGAAGAAGAGAATAAATACTCTGAAAAGCAAAACAGAAAAAGCAAGGGAAAGAAAGAACATTATTCCAGACGCTGGAAAATAAGGCATACAGATACTACATCTTTTCTGAATCTATGCCACAGAAAAGACTCCAGATCTTCTGAGTTCACATCAGCATCTAAAATCCTTCACTTCAGCAAAGTGCTATAGGATTGGAAGTATGCCAATGCCAGCTCTTGGAGGATCCAGGAGAAGGTAAAATAACATGTAGCCTCTAGGGGGGAAAAACACTAAGAAGCATTTTCCTGAGTTTCCTTTCCCTTTTATCTTTCCCCGATATGACAGATTCTCGTTTCACTATAGCACTACTTTTCCCATTTATTCTAAGGAAGCAAGCAAATTCTAAAAATCCCAGAACAGTAACTAGAACTACTCTCCTATTACATTTAGAGGTGAAAAGCAACTTCTTGGTGAATGAAGCTATTTTTTAATCCTGTCTATGGAAGACTGACAGCATCAGTCTTCCAACTGTAAAAACATAAGAAAACCTGCTCTGTAATAGCCATTGCAAGGAGGTTCAAGGAAAGGAATGACACAGTCTCTGACTGGCAGCATGCACACTACGTGCCGGGATAATATAGAGAGGACCTATATTAGGACAAAAGACTCTGTAAGAGCTCTTAGCTCTCACATGTTGGATGCTCTGGACACACACCAGCTCTTCTAAGCCTTGTATTTCACATGAGAAGTAAGTATTAAGAAGCATTAACCTCCTGTTCTTTGCTGATAGGGAACTGCAAAGCAAAGTGACTTGTCCAGGGTCACAGTCACCCAGTATCAGAGCTGAGATTAGGACCTGTAGGCCCTTGTGCCTTCTACTCCATGCTGTCCCCACCACCAATTTCCCCTTTGCTTGCTAGAACACTGGAAAAGACAGAAAACATCAGGGTTCTGCAACTCAATATGAATCCAAGTGCATGCTAAAAATAAATTCTCAATTACTTTTCCTCACTAGACATATTCTTTATGAGGTTGCAAATATTTTCACAGGCCACAGCTTGCTTTCATAAAGACACCAAGGTCCACATCTTGCATTAATACCTCATGTCCCTGCTACAAGCCAAGACATGAAACTAAAAATCTCTGATGAAGTTTCAGAGCTTGAAGGAGACAAGACTGGTCTTTAAAAACAAAGAAGCTGAATACTAAATTCAAGAATAATTTTGTCAATTGGAGAGGAACAGAGATTGCATCCAGCAGCATTCAATCTATTCCCTTTGCCATTTCTCCATCTGCATCCCATCATCATCACCTCCTCAAAAAAAGATTCTGAATTCCTAACCTCAAATGACCCACTACATATCATATCAGAGATGTGCATGCTAGGCTCTTTTCTTTCTTTGTTTTTTTTGGTTCATTTTATTTACTCTTTCAGGAACCAAAACAGGAAAGAAGTAATAACAAAAACTTAAAAATACAGCAAAAGAGGGATGGCTTCTGCATGTAAAAGACAGGAAGTAGCCAAGATGAATGTAGAGAAATGTAGTGTTAAATTACCTTTATGCACCTCACATTCTAGCTAAGCCAGGAACGAGCACAGACTCCAGACCTCTCTAATTGACAGTACAGTCCTCATCTTTGACTGTGGTTTGTTCTGTAGCTTAAACTAGAAATTTATCAAAAAAGCCCTGTGCCTCTCCTCCTCATTACCTCAGCTTACTGTACTGTAGGGATCAAGATGTGACAGCCCACCAGTTTCACATTTGCAAATTTAGAAACTCAGATAAAAAATCAGTATAACTTTTTCCTTTTCTCCTGAATAAACTGATGTTGGGTTTCATCTTTAACATCTTTAGTTGTCCTACCATCAGCTCAAACACAACAACATCAGCTGAAACAAACTCTTAGACTCACCACCCCATCACACTTCTTCCTTTCTCTACCCCTAGAGACCTGACTGCTTGTTTGATTACAATTTGGGCTTGTAGTGTAGGTGTTACTTTTGATTCAGGCTTTCTTCAGGTCCTTACACCTTGGCTGTAGTGGTATCTTTTAGCTGTTTTCTTTATTATAAGATACTCATTTTTCTATCCATCCAGATAGCTCAAATTTCGTGTCTAATTTTAGCTAGATATCTTGTGTCTAAATTAATTCATCATCATATCTTTGATAAACACATTCTGGCTCCATTTTTGGTGATGCAAAATAGATATCAGACCACTTTACGCTTTGACCACTCTTTTCATGCCTCCATCATTCTCCTTTTTTTTACAGTTAGTCTAACATGAACTAGCTTCCTTCATTTCTTGTAGCCTCTTCTGTATACAATCTAGGATCTCTTCCTTGGCCTTTGTGGTTGAGTTCTGTCTCTGGTCAGCCTTCAAAAGGAAGTTCTACCACCTACTTCTTAAATACCCAGGCAAAGAATTCTGTGCTCTCCTAACATCTTCTGTACACTTGGAAAAGCATCACTCTTAATGACAGAGCTTCCTTCCTGAAGACTGTTCTCTGCTGTGATCCTTGACAGAATCTTGGACTTCCCCTTCACAACAGTAGCTTTGTGTTTTAGTACTGTAAGCTGGTTTTGTCCCATTATTGTCCAGTTCCAGCACATCAAGGACTTCTCCATGAGAACACCTGTTGCACTACAATACTATGAACACTTCACTTAAAACAGTAAAAAAGACATTTTGTGATTATTTCCCCATTCTATCTGGTGGACTGTGCTACAACTTGTTAAAAGATGCCTTTGCACAAGCCCTAGGGAGGTCAGAGGAATAACTCACAGAGCCCTCATTGAGGCAAGGCAGCTACAGCAACCTCCAAATCAGGACTGTAGCTAAAGAAACAGGCTGGCTCTGAGCAATGCCTGGAAAAATGCTGTTAAAAAAAGACCAACTGGCACAGATAACACCAGGACCATACGCTACCAGGTATTTCTGACAAAATAACAAAAACCCCAAATAAACACACCAGATCTGTAAAGAATGAAAAGCCGTCTCAGCCATTAGCAAAAATGGTGTTAAATACTAAAATTCTTGCCAGGTGGATCGCCTGAAACAGCCCATCAGTATATATGCCCATGTTGGTATGCAGCTCTTGTTTTCTCAGGACAATTTACAAGACATTCATAGCTACACCAGTTAGGTCCTCTGGGGTGGTACAAACGTGTTTATTATTATAAAAGTGTTAAATGTAGAGAAATCTCTAGATGAAAGCTCATGCTGAAACACAAACTATTTCAGGTAAGTATTATAAATACAAAAAAATAAAGATTACCAAGAAACATTCTCTGATGCTCTAGGAATGGTAGTCAATTCAGAGAGCTTCTTGTTTTGGTTGGGCAACAGAAGGTTTGTGTATCAGTGCTTGCAATTAGCTATCTGCTAGGGAACCAGTTAACTATGCCAGAATTAGACTACATATTCATGTGGCACTGGCTAGTTTTTAAGATGCGCAACTTCAGGCATGCACTTCAGCAAGATGCAAAACCCAGATGCAGTTATATAGAAAGAGACACACACAAATACACAAAATACCAGATTTCCTGCTTGCTTCCTCTGTACTCAAGAGTTTACCATTTTGTGATGCCTATGGGTAAGACATATGATGAAATGACCACATCTGTTGAGAAGCTCAACTACTCTGTTTTATTACTTAACAGTTAATTATTATATGGAAATCATGAGCATAATCCTGAAACTGTGGAGCATGGCATGGATCAAGACACTTTAGAATTGATGCAGATGTCTGAGCAATTACCAGTCAGGTAGGCATCTCCTTCATAGAGACAGATAAGTCTTTAGTTCTCTTCAGTCCCTGTGTTTACTAGTGCCCATAGCTGTAAAACCCTCTTGAAATTTGGCCACAGAATCACACACAAAAGGAAACGGCTGCACCACAAATGGTATGGGACAGGCACTGCCACCAACCTCAATGAACTCTGGACCATCTCACAGTAACCCACAATAATCAGCAGACTACTCACAAGAAATTAGCTACTCCTTTTGACCAGTTCAGCTGAGAGCTAGAAAGCTCACTACATTTCAAAGCTCTGGTGAACCAGCAAGGGATTTATTGGAAAGAGCAGACTGAAAAGCCTCTAGAAGAAAAAAGACCTGGTGATTCCTCTTCCATGCCACCACTCAACTTGACAGATGTCCTTCCATACATATATATGACTGAACGTGTGTCACAGGGAAGAGGTTAAAAGTTGCCCAGTCCAGCCTGCCATACTCTGTAGTTCTTTGACAGCTTTTTCTCTGCACTGTTTTCTGTTGATTAAATAATTGCTATCAGATATTAAGCTCCTTGTTATTGGCACAGCTATAAATTATTCAGAGGTTATATAAATTCTTATGGCGGGCATGAATTTTTAAACCCTAATTTGGCACTGGGCCAGAAACTCTCCATTTTTTTTCCCTTGCCTGCAAGAAAATGTGCATGCATTAGATTTCCTTTTTTCCAAAAGAAAATCTTAACTCTAGTTTTCATGTTTGAATGGAGGTTGTATTTGATTGCTCATTACATTTGGACATGAACAGGTTGGGGCTTTTGGGGAAATAAGGTAGTAGGAGATTACGCTGTTGCACTTTGCATCATTGATTTATTTGCGATGAAAAGTGTTTAGAGTAGCACATTCATGGTGTGTAGTCATGTATGACAAGGTACTGCAGCAGGCACCCTATTTGGGCACAAGATATGGAATGGATCTATCCAGAGGGATGCGCTGCACAGAATGGGCAGAGCTGAGGCAATACCTGCTAGGTCACTGCTGTAATTCTGTGACCATGTACTTTGGGGTTTTCTTCTTCAGAGCTAAGTGGCCTTTGCTGTAACAACTAGGGCCCAGATACACATGTTGCCTGCCAAAGACCAAAAGAGAAGTTAGGCATGTGAATATACTGTGGCTCTCAAGCACCATCTCCCCTTGCTTGTCTCATAGAATTGCTCCACTATGGGCCTGTGTTCCCCAAGCCCAGCATCATCACCTGGATGGTACCCAAGCACACATGGGGCAGTGAGCAGAAGACAGTCAGGCCTTTGGGTAGAGCTTATTAAGACTGTGTTGCACAGGGTGTAGTATTAATCATCACCACCACCTCTGTGCAAACGCTGCTTTGTGCCAGGCTGGCATCCCTCCTGCAAATGCTGACACCTGTCCCTGTCACAGCAGCCGCTCCCCTTCCCTTGGCTTCTGTCCAGATCCTCGTCTCCAGGCCCACCCTGAATTAAAAACCTCACGTGTGCTGGCTCCACTCCTACCACTGACTGGCTTTCCTTTGACTACACATTTGTAGTTCCAGACAGTACTAAAACAGGTCAACAACAGAGGAAAAGGGGTCAAAGTAGCTGATTACAATTATTTTTTTTAGGTCTAATCAAGGCTCAGGTAGAGTGCCCTATTGCCTTCCAGTCCCATTTTATTTTCTTTCCCTGCATTCACAGCATCTGACACCCCACAACCTGACCACCAAGAAGCATACCTACAAAAAAATTTATTTTCAGCTCTGGAGCTGCTCCAACTTTCTGAACCCTCTTTCTACCTTTAGACAGGCTTCCCTGCAGATGGATTAAATGTTGAAGTCTTTGCCTACTATTAACAGAAGAACACAGAGAGCCTTTTTTCCCCTTCTTTCTTGCATCCTCTGGCACCTTACATTTCGTTTTCAATAAAAATAAACAGAATTACAGGAAAACCCTGCAGGAGAGGACTGGCAGCACAAAGGCCTCTGTAGATACCACCAGGGCTGTACATCTTCAAGTCCTGCTGTCAGCTGATCTTGTATGAACCAGAAAAGTGAGCTGTGCAAAGGTAGGAGGACATTTTAATTTTCTTTTCTGGCTCATTGTGATGCATCTTCACCTCTGAAATCAGGAGGTGGTGTGTTGTGTACATTGCAGTGAGGCTTGGGCACTTGCCCAGTGATAGCATTGTACTCCTGAATGATGAGAAAGGGACTTCTGCTTGGAAAAGTTGCTGATGAATGAATGCATGGCACACCTCAGAGAACAACAGTCTGGTGTCCACTCCTCTCAAAACACAGTTTTGCTTAAAATGCTGATTGAGTTGGACAACACAGAGATTTAAAATAAATGCTGGCACAAAATTTGAAAATTTGAAATCTTAAGTGTGAAGATTTGAAAATTAATCAATATAAATCTCCACATATATCTGTAAGCACTTAGAAATAGAAAGTTACAGATATATATATATATATACACAGACATCGATGGAAAGGAAATCAAGAAATACCAGTACAAACATCTGAAAGAAATGGCATGGACTGGTCCTACTATGTTTTTTTTATATTTCATTTCAAGTCCCCATCAAACCCGTGAAAATTTAAACTATACAGCTAATCAAATGAGATCAAAACAGATAGTGCTAATCCTGTTGGGGGCTCTGCAATAGAACTGTATCAGTCAGCTTTATCCATCCTGGAAAGAAAGTTCCATCTCCTGAGGACGGTATGATAGCACTTAGTTTGCTATGCTAAACGTTCCTCCAAGAGTGGGACAATTGCTTCTCTATGATCAAAACAAAAGCTGACTGTACTGCATAAAACTCAGGAAATAAAATGCAGTAAATATACATATCAGAGATTTAATAATAAAGCATAAGATGGCTTCCTAGAAAACATCCAAGCCACTCACTTCATTCATGAAGGACTGGGCTTTGCATGTTTCCCCTTCTTTAATCCTCAACAAGTCTGCTAATGCTCATTCACAATGGTAGTGCTGCTAACAGTGCCTGAACTCCGTCTGCCTCTACAGTTGCTACACAAACACTGTGTAGGGTCCGTTCAGGAAAGACCTTTTCTATACATAGCACAGAGAAAACAGGGCCATCACCCAGGTTCACACAGTTCATACACAATGCAGAAACCGTGTGACCAAAGAGTGTGTCCTGTCCCCTCTGATATGCATTACAGAATACACTGAAACACTCTATCATCATCTTTGTTGCTGACTTGTTCCTTCCCTTAATTCATTAGTACATGCCCCATTCCTGAAAGTGCTCAAGGTCAGGTTGGATGGGGCTCTGAGCAATCTGGTCTAGTCAAAGGTTCCCTGCCCATGGCAGAAGGGTTAGAACTACATGATCTTTAAGGTCCCTTCCAATCCAACCCATTCTGGGAT
Source organism: Pithys albifrons albifrons (assembly GCF_047495875.1). NCBI lineage: Eukaryota > Metazoa > Chordata > Aves > Passeriformes > Thamnophilidae > Pithys > Pithys albifrons. Next base: position 48,547,416 of record NC_092463.1, on the reverse strand, counting down.
GACTGTGATCTACACTGCCCTAAAATTCCTGACTCTCTGAACTTCATTATTCAAATGACTGATGCACACACAAATTTTGGTAGCTCACTGATCATTCCCCATACCAGCCCACTTTGACTCATTCTTGATCTTTCCAACGGGAGGATGATCCCTCTTCCTCGCTGTTCTGTCTATTAAGATTATATGATGGGAGAGAGGGAGGCATTGATTGTTAATAGCTATTTCTGAATTGTCTATTACTGTGGACACCCAATCTTGCTTGGAGGCCATCATTGTGATTGTACAACAAATATGAAATAATTCAACTGTCAGTCATGCTGCTCATTTAGCCAACATAACGCATATCTGAGGTGGTGTATCAGCACACTCAGAGAGGACTCAGTGCAACCGTGCTTTCCCCCCCATGCTCCTGGATCTGTAGTCCACAGTCTGACTAAATAAGACAACTCAAAATGCTGGACAAAGAGCTGGAATCTTATCTCATAGCTTTCTCCGTCTCCCCAAACATCTTGGCAAAAAGAACCTGACTAAAAGAAACAGAAAAAGACTGCTTGGCTAACACACATATGCTAACAGATTTTTATTATTATTTTTTAAAACTCATTTTCAGTGCAAAATAAACTGTGGAAAAAGGATTTGATTCATGGTTGCATTAGGAATCTACTCAACCAAAGCCCCTTGTCAGAAATGAAATCCTAAACTGAAAGTCAAACATGATTTGTGAAATTAACATTTATCGAGGAAATACTCCCCAGCGCTGCATTGTGATTAGTCTCTGGCTTCTGATATATCACCCATAATTCATGAGCTCCTGTGAAATCATGCCACTACTATTACTGCTGAGATGCCATGCATGATGGAAAGGTGCTGCTGCAGCCAGAGAGCAATCCCTTTTTTGATGCTGGTGAGAACCAGAGGTCACCACGTCTATTACTTGGGAAAGTACATGCAGACACACTTCTCAGCCCCCACACACTTGTAACACCTCACCCCTCCATGGGCACTCTTTTCCACCTCTCAGATATATCCAAGGTCACAGTTGTTTCTAATTTTGAACACAGAGGCTTGGCAGGAGTTCTGCATTGTGCCCTTTCTAAAATAGTGACTAATAAAAAATGAAACATAATTAGCAGTCATTGCTTCTTTCAGAATCAGTGTCTTTCAGCAGAGGGATTTGGTGCCTTTTCAGGGGTATTCAGACAGCTTAATCTTACAGGCAGAGGAGCTACAACACAAAGCAGACTTACTGATTGTTAAAGGCTAAACGTTCACTGGCAAAGCATTCTTTGGAGCCCAACATTTTTTAGAAGCCAGGATATCCAGATACAGCTTAAAGATATGGGATACTTTCCTTTTCAAGGTGATTTTCATCAGGAAGATATTTTCCTGCCAAGAAATGTAGTATTTTTCTGGAAATAATGGTCTAACACCATCCCTACTGCTCTGAGCACTAGGTGTTTTTCACAGGGAGTAAAATAGCCTCCAAGAGAGCTCAGCTCAGGTGCAGGCTTCATAGACATTCAGAACACAAAGAAAGCTTCAGCACTTCTAAAACAAATGCCCTCATGGCCTCTCTTCTGCATGTATTCATTCATTGTCAATGCCGCTCAAGTGTACTACACCTATCTGGAACATATCAGCTGCATGCTGTGCTTATGCAAGTGTGTGTATACCTAAGACTACACAAAATAGAAACAAACAGAGATCACAAAGAAGAATATTTTCTCCATCTTAATCAAAAGAAAGCCTGGGGCCTCATCCTACCCCTCTTTAAACCAGAATACAGAGGAGTATACTCTTACCAATGGTGCCTCTCTTTTCAGGATTAAAGGAAAACTTACTCTCTGTAAAGCCTGATTTTCCATTGCTACCCTTCTGTACACAGAGCAGGCTGTGTCAGATGTGAGCCTCTGTCCTCAGCTGGGGCAAAGTGGGCTTCATGGAGCCATGACCATTTATGCCACTGAGGATAGAGATTGAGCACGCAGCTCTGCAAACATCTGAGCCAGCCTCCCCCCAGTGCCTACACAAGCTCTTTCTGGCAACTGCATTTCACTGTGGATGGCAGGCTCTGCCCCAAAGGAGTGTGGAGAATCCAAAAGAAATTACTGCCTGGTCTACTAAGCTAACCCTTAGGCAGAGAGGCCTCACTTCTCAGAACAGGAATTCATTGCTCCAGTAACAAGACTGGCTGAATAGTCCATGAGGGACTGTTACCTCCATTCAACACACTTTCTTTGGATAAACAGTCATTCTCTCCTTGTGCTTGACACTAAAAAGAAGTAACCAATTGATGGTGGCTTTTAAAAACTGCTTAATCTTTTTTAACCACTCTCTTCTACTTGTAATAACCTGTTAAAAAGATGAAAATAACACTAAGTTCCCTACTGGGTCAGCATTTTCCATTTGGAGAACATTGATTTTTTTTCCTGTTGTGCCAAGATTAATGTGGCCTGTTTGTTTGACAACAGATCCAACATACCTAGTGCCCTAAATCAAGTTAAAATGCTTGTCTGTGGACAACACCCCTGTCTGGCACTGGTAATGATCTGAGGGCAGGAAAAAAATCTTAAGAAAAAATAAGGTTTGCTATATAACTGCTACTGCAGAACCATCAGGAGATATCAGTGGCCCTTAAAACCAATACCTGTTATTGATGATGAAAATGCAAAACATTGAGGGTTTCAATAAAAACTATTAGGCAAAGGAGGTTATCCAAATTATCCACTTTAAGTCTGTTACAGCTTTGATTCAAAATAGTTCCAGACCTTACAAGTACAAACCTCCTCATCTTGTTCTGTTTGATAGAAAACACTGTTTTGTCCTCTCTCTTGTCCATTTTAAGTAAAAAAAGAAACAGCATGTAAGTAAAGGCTCACTCCAAAAAAGGTACTGAGGTGCTGGAGCATGTTCATGAAGGCAGAGGAGCTGATGAAGTGTCTGGAGCACAAGTCTTAAGAGGACTGACTGAGGGAACTGGGGCTGTTTAGCCTGGAGAAAAGGAGGCTCAGGGGGGACCTTACTGCTCTCTACAAGTACCTGAAAGGAGGCTGTAGACTGTGGGGGTTGGTCTCTTGTCCCATTTAACAAGCGACAGGACTAGTGGAAATGGCCTTAAGTTCTACCAGCGGAGGTTTGCACTGGATATTAGGAAAAATTTCTTCACTGAAGGGATAGTCAGGTATTGCAATAGACTGTCCAGGAAATGGTGGAATCATTATCCCTGGAAATGTTCAAAAAAAACATGTGGAGGTGGCACTTGTCCCCATGGTTTACTGGTGAGGATGGTGGCACTAGGTTAATGGTTGGACAATGATGTTAGATGTATTTTCCAACCTTAATGATTAGATGATTCTATGAAAATACAGACAAGAAAATGAAAAAACCAGGGAAATATTGAGTGTTCCTTCCTCATCCAAGTACCAAATATCCTATGAACACCAGCAGAGGGTGAAAACACACATGTTCCATACTTCCAGAAATGTTACCAAGTTCCAAACCCCTGATCTCCCTCCCTTCCTTCCTCCTTCCCTTCCCCCTTCCCTGGCAAAAGCCAGTAATACCTACAAATATTTTTTATTTTCGTAAACATCATGCAGCTTTAAAACGTGGGGATGTTCTATCAACTTCAGGATGGCTATTTCCCGTTCCACCTGTAAGAAACAAAAAGAAACAGAGAAGATTAGAAGCTTGGTCTTAAATACATTAGATATTGTCACACATTTTCTTCTCATTTATCCATTTTTCACTCCTTTTTATATGCAGAGCATACAAAAATTGTAACAATGCATCTTATTTAGCACTCATATAATTTAAGAAAAAATTCAATTTATTCAGTCTCAGCAATCCCTGCCCTGCAGAACAGAAAAACAGCAAAAATTCTAGATTGAAAGAAAGTCCCAAATCTACCACAGAAAATTAGCTGTGGGAGCATTCAAGACTGTTCCTGCCTCAGAATCCAAAGCCAATGACATATTCTCAAAGTACAGAAACTCTAAGAAGTTATGTAGGGCTCTCCTGACCTTCCACAGCCACAGGTGTGGCCATGCTGCACTAGGTATTGCACATCAACTAATATCCCCATCCTGAAAACCTTGCCACGTATGGAGGGGAGAAGACTAGCAGCAATGTGATTTTTTTAGCTGTAGAACTGAGGCATAGAACGGGAAAGAAATATAAAAAGTGACATAAGAAGTACAAGGCACAACAAGGAATGAAACCACATTACTGGAGATGCCAGTGTTCGGAGCCTTAAGCGAAGACTGTGCTTTCTCTCAATTCCCAGTCTGTCCAAGTATGGCTACTTCTAAGAGCAGGTCTTCAACGCTGAGTTAACAAGTTGTGACTAAGTCCCTGTAATTACTGTAAGCCTTGTTCTCACCCCAAATTCCTATCATGACTGCTAAGGGTATTCATTAGAGATGGAGTCAGTACAATTCCTCAGCTGCTAGCAAAATTGCTTGCTGCTCGAAACCACACTGTAACCACTTTGATTTGACCTAGGCTAAGTCAAAGGGAGTTAATGTAGCACTGCTGAGACTGTAGAGAAGTGAAATAAACTCTGCAACAAGATGTGGTCAAACCATTGCAGAGTCAGGCACAACAAATTTCTAGGAATTCACAAAAGCAAGAAAAAGACCTAAAGAAGAAAACAATGACAGCCATGTAGGTTTTTTCCCAGTCCTTCAAATAACTGATTGTCTTGGAGCTGCTATATTAACAAACAAAACATGAGCAAACTACAAATGCATTCCTTACTAACTCCCTTGCAGGGATCAGATGAGTAATTAGGAACTTGCCCCAGTGTACCTTTATTTCTTGATGCCCTTCAACTGCCTGAGAGAACATCCTCTGCTAAGCTTGAACACAGACAGCTTTTGCCTGAATGTCAGTATGATACTCTGCAGGAAATTAGAAAGTGGTAGTTTTCAGCACTGTGCAGAGGAGGATGATTTTCCAGCATGTTGGTTATCACCCCAGATCTCTCTTCCTCTACAGCACCCCATAAAAACAGCCAAAGCAACTCTTGCACTACATCATCCTTAGCCTTCCTCATGTATCAGGATGGAGGAAAGGGTATTTGTACATGTGCCAATCTCAGTCTTTCAAAGACACTTATTCCCCTCTGCAGAGTCAAAAGTCATCTGAGAGATCCACTTCCACACTTGGGATCTCTGGAAATAGCTCCTTCAGAAAAGTGGGGAATGCATTTAAACATGTATGCACACAGTTCAGCACTGCCAGAACTGCTGTGAATTCAGTGATACACAGTACTTGATGGTGACAGCTCCGTAGGCGTTAAATTACTCATGACCAGCACTTTGATGAAAGCCATTTATACAAACAGGAAACAAAAGTTGGGTAGATTTCAACTGTACAGCTATTCCACCAGAAACCCAGGGTTTATTCCATTTTTGTCTCAAGATATGTACTGATATTTGCAGAGGGTTTGTTCAACCCTATAATTGATAAAAGTTGGATTTGCTTCAAAAATGAGGAAAAACAAAACAGAAGAAGCACCCACTCCCATAACACTCTTCCAATAGTACTGAGGTTCACCATCAGCAACACATACTGCAGCTGCTCAGAAACTGGAACTCCAACAAAGTTCCCTTTGGATGAGGAAGACCAGGCATTTCATGGGGAATGTGACCATTGCACTAGCTATGACAAGGATCATCCAACCATGTTTGTTATCCTGGGGGATATCCTGCTGATGTAAGATAAAATTCCCTTCAGATGGGCTGTCTAACTGCATTGGTGATTCACTTCTGAAAAAACCTCTTGGTTGGTTCACTGGCAACGTAAGTTCAGACCAAGTGAGTGATGGATGGCAACATACAATCAGGGTCCTGCTTGGTTACTGTCCTAAAGCATGAGAAGAGGCAGTGACTTATGACCACCACTAGGACAAGGGGATTCAGCACAGCACTGTATGGTGTATGTTCAATAAGAGACAATCAGAGTAGAAAGGAAACAACTGCTTACTACCTCAGATTTGCTCTAGAAACCCATTAAAAAAGAAATAAACCTGAGTTACTTCACTTTCATCATTTTAAGTGTGCGCATGTGGAAGGTTCTGTGCATATTTTTAACTTCTTGGGAACTAAATCCTGAGAGGAAATACAGTTTTGGAGGTCTTGATTTCAACATCAGGAATGTAGAAAGCATCTGTCTTGATGTGCTTGGCAGAGGCAGAATTTCACTGCAGTGTATTCAGTTCAGTGGTGTGTTGCACCACTCTGGCACAGGTGGCCATCAGCTTTCCACAGTCTGCTACCTTTTCTATCTGTAAACCAAGGACAAAACTAATCTACTCATCTCAGGTAAGACTTTGTATATAATCCTTCAGTGGAAGGGCATTTATGAAGGAAAAGTGTCATTACTATACTTCTTGTAGTCCAGGACTTTGACCCAGGTAGAGGCACGAGACACTAATGCTTGTCATTACTTTAAGATCTAGAGATTCCCAGCTCTCTAAACAGCAATCTGATAAAGATCATCCTCAAAAATCTTTTAGCAGTGTCCTGCCTCTCTTCTTTTTTGAAAGAAAAACAATAGTGCACAGAAATATGCAACAGACTACCTTCTCAAAATTACTACCGCAGTCACTACTGATGGGTGACTCTCCTGGATCCTGTTCATTTTTTGTAAACCTCCAGAGAAGCCAGAAATTGATACAGTTGGACACGGACTGTAGATTTCAATAGTGATATCACTGATGCATGGCTCAGGAGGACCTAGCAGTCATCGTGTCATTAGGAAAGGAGAGGTATCTGAACTCACTGGCAAAATAAGAAACACCAGAAACAGGATGCAGCTTTGCCTTCTTCCCCAGAGCTTTACCAGCCCTAGGCATGCCTTTTTTGCACAGCCTTATGCTTGCAAGTCATGAAATGCTGTCCAGCTCCAGGCTGGCAAGGACAGGGGAGTGGAGAAACCCTGCAGGGGTGTTTGCTTTAATGTACATGCAATTACCATAAAGCAGGATGAGCTCAGAATAGTCTGTGTAGAGAGGCTCAGAGTCTGTGATAAACAGAAAACATGGCAAAATATTTGCTTAATGCTTAAAAGGGAAAGGACTAAAGGGAAGCTTTGCTGTTGCACAAATGGCAGGACATGTCACATCTAAAGCCAGGGTTGCCTCATGCCATGGTGGGTTACTGCCTGTGCCTTGAAACTGGGGGAAACAGCTGTGAAAGGCTGTACAGGGCAAATGGAGACACATCAGTAACATGTAGCTGAGTGAGTGACATGCAGGTGCCAATTAGAGGTTTTACAAATCTAGGCAGGAGGCTGATTTGACAGGATGCTCCAGTGATTCAGCTAATGACAAAGTGCAACATGGGGGCAACATGACCCATGGAAGAATACATTCAGTACTTTGCGTCCCTCTGCTCCATCTCTACTTCCCTCTTACTCTCCACCAAAGGAAATTGCATCTCTCTGGTTTAAGCACATCTTGGCACAGTTTTTACTGGTAACAAGTGTTCTGTTTTGTCTTTCAATTCACAGGCCCACAGGATGCTAACTCACTTAGAAGGCAAGCCAGACAGCTCAAGGGAAACTGATAGGTGGTCTCAGTGAAGGTTTCCTTTTCTCTTGCATTCATCTGCTCAATAACAATTGGGTCACTCATGACCCATATGCTGGTTGAAAAACAAGGCTCACAGTTGTCTCATATTACTACGCTGTATTTTATCTACACACCTGTGCAAGCTCTATGCCAAAACCATTACTTAGCATTTTCTCAAGAATACCTACAGGCAAAAGGCTGGGGGATGTTGCTCCTTGGAAGCTTTGAAGTTCACCAGCAGCACACCAGAAAGACCTCTCTTTCTCCACTGACACCAGTAGCTCCCATATTGCTCAAAATGCTTGAGAAGCAAGTCTGGAGCTGTAGAAGTGGTGAGGAGAAGGAAATCCCTGCAAACGTGTTGTGTTGTTTTTCTTACTCACAGAGCAAAATGGTGGAGGGATGGTAGTAGTGGTAGGTTTTCCTATGAAAATCAAGCTCTCTTTGATGTTGATCCTACTTTGTTCTGAAGTAACTAATGAAATACTTTTCTGAACTCATGGACAGCTGTTCCTCAGTTACTAGAAACTCATCCAGGACATGAACTTTTTGTGAATTCAGAATTATTTAGACTCAGGATGAACTTCAAACGATGCAGAGATTTGGCTGCTCATCTAACTCCTCAGGCTAGAACTCAAACTGGAAACTTTGTACTAAAACACCTACGTTCTCCAATGTCTGGCCTGCTGTGCAATAATTTGTGTTTCCATAACGAGAACACAGAAAGCAGAGTAAATCACTCTGATACTTCATTGAGTTGAAGGGGCAAAACACAGGAAGAAACTAATATTAGGTTCTCCAAAAATTCTGTGTTCCTGTCATTACAGAAATACCACAGGAAAAGACCTGGGCTTTTATTAATTTGGTACTTATGCTTTCATGTTAGGTGGGACTGAAAGTTTAAAATGGTGAAAAATGCCTGGCTCTGGTGAAGACAATCTAAGTCACCTGTTTACTCTTGCCCATAATCACAGAAGAGATAGATGACTACTGAAATCAGAAGAAAATAGCATTAAAGTGGAAATGGCTTTATACAACAAGAAATTGTAGGGCCAGTATGTCCTGCAGGGCCATTGCTGCTGTGGGGATATCATTCTTCCAAAGAGATTAAACCATTACCAAATCTAAGCAATACCACGTTGTATTAGTTGCATCCTTAATTTCAATGGAAGCATAAATAGAGTAGAAGTGGAAAAAATACCACGTTTTAAATTATTAGATATTAAAGTATCTTCCTCTGCAGCTCTGAATTTAGCTGATTTTTCACTTAAAATGACCTTTCATTACATTTATTCAGAACTTCTTCAGCAGGCCATTATGGAAGGAAATGGAGAATCATGGACGTTGTGCATCTATGGAGAGAATTTCTTGCTGTTACTGTGGCCTTTAACCTCACATTTCTGAGTATACTGAGCCAGATTCAAGATGTATTGAAATCAACAAAAGACACCAATTGACTTAAGTGGGCTTTGAATCAGACTTTCTAATGATCATTAAGTAGCATGAGGAAGAAATCTCTATTACACAATTTTGACTAATTACATGCTTTAACATGAATACAGGTTTTCTGTTAAGTACTACTAACGATAAGAAGATTCTACAAAAAGTAGATAAAGAAGCGAGAAACTAGACTTAGATCTCCACAGAATCAGACAGCTAGACAATGCTGTACAAAATACTTACAACAGACAAAATTACTGGAAAGTTGAGTGACTCCTCATTTTACTTAGAGCTCTATTATGGGCTCATTCTACCACAATTTTTGTTTACATACGTGCTTCTCAAAGCTATTTCCCCATAAATGAAAATAGGTATATGTGAGAAGCAAGTCAGATGTATATTTCATTTTATTATTTGCATGCACAGACTTCTATACCATGAAGCTTTAGGAGGGAAATTTGTTTTTCACAAACTACTATTGTAACAGAATGTCAGATTTTACTTGTCTTTTTACATAGGCCCTTCAGTAATTTTCCACAGTTCCTTCAAAACTGCAACTCTAAAGCTCTGCTGGATTTCAAAATTTAGCATAAAGAGAATACGAAGTTGGCTGGATGAGTACTGTGACAATTTTCTTAGAAATCCTTTCTGCTGGTGCCAACACACCTCCACAACAGGATTCCTGGCCTGGTCTGGCATATAGATTCCAAGGTCTTGAAGAGACAGAGTTTGGATCCCACAGGTTATATAACCATGGAAAACACTACCCAGGAACGCCTTGGTTTAACTGTAGCTAACACCTGCAGTGCTCCTCAGGGCTCTGCCATCAGCTACCAAGTAAATATGGCACTTTGACTTATCTGCAGCGTATGCTTCTCTAAGAAGCATCAGGGCTTCATGCAAGAGACACTGATGGGAGCTGACAAGGAGTGGATTTATTCATTCAGTACTTGAGATTATCAGCTGCCCGGTGATACACAGCTAACAAGTGACTGACAGGCAAGTCTCTGCCAGCAGTCAGCAGAATTGGTCCCTTACACTGGAAGGCAAATAGCCTCCCTGTGCCTCCTGTCACCTTCAGTGAGTGCCACATCCTGGCTGCCATCGCCAAGTAGTGTAGGAGACGGGACACAAACCAACAGCCACTCTAGAGGAGAAATAACCTGATCTTTGACCTGCCTTTCATCTTCCCTCCTTATCCTGGTTTTTAAGGTTAATGCACACTGTGCTTTCTATGACCTGAGGCGGAATTTTTGCACAGCCATTTTCTTTTTTTTTTTTTAATGGGGGGGGGCGGAAATAACTAACATGCACCCATCCTGGTGTTTATGAGAAACCCACCATCCCCAATCACCAGCCACAGCCAAGCCTGTGTGAACATAGGTATCTACTGCTCCAAAGCAGCATACTCCATCCCTCTCATGTGAGCAGCCCTCCTTGCCAGGCCAGACCTACAGTGCTCACTCCAAATGTAGAACTTTAAGCCTAGTCCCCTCAAGCAAAGCTGTAGGCAGTATTCACCTGCAACTTTTTTCCCCCTGAAGGACCCACAAACTTTTGGCAGGCTTGTTTCGGGGGTGTATATGTTACAAGAGGCAAGTGCAGGACCACAGGAAAGGAGTGCAATTCATAATTAATTTTTCCCCAGCAGAAATTAGTTCTGCAGATAGAAGGTACAGTTCTGAGCATTTAATGCCTTTTGTGGGCTGCTATGCTAAGCTACAGAAAAACGGCCACTACACACAGAAGAGAAATAAGCTGCAAAATTAAGGGGTACAGACACTTTAGCTTCAAGTAATATAGGTGTAGAGCTTCTTGTATTATTTGAGACATCATAGACTCATTATGGGCAATACCAAACACAACACTGGAATGCTGGAGCCAAAGAGTGTGTGGAGAATGCAGGAGATGCTGAATCCCATTAAGGGAATATGGGCAAGCACAAAGGAGGCAGTACAGCATAATGTTCTGCCAAAAATGTAGTGAGGAGCTTCTGAGAGCATTGGTTGAGGATATAATAAGGCAGAGGAATTCCCAAGAGCATCTAGGAATGGGACTGAGACAGTGAAGTGATGCTAACAGTACCACGGACTGGATCCTTAAGGGAGTCCACCATCAATAGGAAGAAAAATTTAAAAGTACAGTTTTGGAAAAGCTTCCAAGGATAAACTCTCTACCATTTCCTATGTGTCTGAGCCAGCCTCTTTCTCCCTCTTCCTCTTTTTCTCCATTAGTCACACTGGCCTTATTTAGCTCTTTAGTATTGTCTTACACAAATGTCCTTTACACTTTCTCTAATACTCTCCAGAAGCAATCAATGGGATTGCTGCTATTTCCTTCTCTACATCTTACCTTAATGGCCGTCTCTGGTTTCCTTAGAAATAAAGCAGGTAACAAATGTTCCAGGATAGGGCAGAATAGCTGGAGCTCTACAGAGATCAGAGGCAGAACGCCAAACTCCATCCCTGCCCTGCCTTTCTCCATAACAAGTGTAACTACATCATTAATTTCAAAGAGTGGAAAACAGATAATAAGATCTTGGTTATTCTGGGATATTCTCCTGTCATTCACTTTTGGGTGCCCCTTGACTCTTCAGATGGATATTTGTATGTACTTGTCGACTGGGATCTCATTTCAGCTGAGTTGACAAACTCAGTGAGATATGAACAGTCAAGATTTAGAAGGGATTCTCCAGGCCAATAGTTCCTCACAGCTGGCAGTGACAGAAGCAGAGACCAAACCAACCCACAGCTCACTCTTTTTTTCCCAAAATATGCCGCTGAAGTACAATTGCACCTCCCAGAGGGACATGGTCCCAGACAAAGAGCAGCATGGACCTCATCCAGCAACCGTGAAAAGGCCAAGGGGAACAAAGACTCATGAAGTTCATGTTTGCAATGTGCTTTGCAGTAAAGAAGGAGTCTTGAGAGGAGGCCTTGCAGCTGTAGGCAGAGGAATCAACAGCTGACCTCCTGTGGAGAACAGCTGGAGCCAGCAGCCAGCAACTCTTCAGCCCAGTTCTTCTACCACAGTAGGTCAGCAACATGTTCTATTGCCCTGCAGTATGAACAGCAGCTCCCACCTGACATGCACCAGGTCTGCATTTGCACTTCTACTTCCCATCGTAGAGCCACTGACCCCAAGAACTACTAATTCTTATCTGTGATGTTGAAATTAGTCTGCTTTGTCCATAAAATAGGAGCTCCGCCCACAGTGCGTCTCTATAACAACAAGACTGTATCTGGTGTATCTCTGTAATGACATGAACCAGTGCTTCCATTCCAAACATCTCTGCCCACTGATCTTTGTGAGGGCTTATAACTTTTTAAAGCCGATCCATCTCAATGACAAGCATGTCTTTTCATATCTTGCAAGACAGGGCTGAGCAGCATGGGCAATCTGCAGTAACCTCTCAATATGTTCTTCTCTGAGTTGCCTCTTTGGATATAGCCAACAGTGATGGGTTCCAAGCCTGTTCTCTCAGTTCTCTGGTGACCCACACAACAAAATTAGCTTTATGGACTCAGCCTTAGTTCCAGCTCAGGAATAAACTATTGGTGGACAGTTAAATAGATACTGTAAAACTTTTCCCTTCCTTCACCTACTGCAGCTCAGTTTGGAGAAATGGCACAAGATTTCAAAATGATGATACAATAGCTTTGTCTGTGGTGCCATCACATCAGGGATACAGTAAAGATAGCAACACTGCCTGGGAGTTTTCCATTGGGGTTTAATATACAAAAGAATGGCTAATAAGGCAGGAATTGGAGTACAAAGCAAGAGAGAGGAGAGGGGGAAATAAAATTGCCTATTTTGCCTCAGCCTTGAGGCTGTGTTCTTTCCCTGCCTCTCCTCAGGTTCAGCTTGCAACAGAAGACATTACAGCAAGACTTGTACTCCCCTCAGCGAAGACAACATCTTCCTCTGTTTTGTACAAGCAACAGAAGCAACAGAAAATTAGTCAATTGCTGCCATCAGCATCCAGGATCTCTCACAGCTGGGAGTTAAGAGATCAAAGGCAGCAACGAAGGAACATTTTGTTTCTCAGTTATTTTATCTCTGCTCTTCTCATATCCTTCCCATCACACACCAATTCCTTATTGCTGGAGGTGCTGATGACATCTTGCAGACTATCAACATCAATATCAGAATCAAGAAGTCTGTTAGCAAGCAATGTTTATAAACAACATTGTAAAGATAGATTCTCAAGCATCTCAAAACAGGTGATGGGAATAAGTTAAGTCATTCCTTCTCTACATTGTCTAAACCTACTTAGGAAATGCGAACTTAGACATCTCTGGCCATATTGAGCATATGTTCTGGAGCTGAATATGATCATTTTCCACATCTCCATTATGTTTTCCAATATATTATTCAGTCTGGTCAGGCTTTCAGAAGTACTTGGCACTGGCCTATCTCTTTATCTCAAAGTTCACGGGACTCTTACTACTAATTGAGACCAGAGACAGCCAGTAATGATTGTCAAATTCCACCTCTTAGCTCTAGGTCTCTGAAGATGGGCCTTGTAATATGAGGCCTGCCTTGCTATTTATGAATAGACGCCTCAGACATTACTTCTTAGATCCTGCAGTATTTCTGAGCTTTTCTGAGTTTTAATAGTGAATTCTTCAGCTTCACCTTATTAAACCATAGCCAAATGCATTCCCTACCATAAAACACATCATCTTTTCCACAAAGTGACAATCATTTCTGCAGTACAGAAATCTCCCTTGAATTACCTGCGTCACTGCAAAACAACCTATATTTTTATGACAAATGGCATACTGCAGTGCAGATGCACCCACCAATACAGCATTATTGCATAGAAATCAGGAAGAGCAAAAAAATGAAGGCACTTTAAATTTGAGGAAGGTGGTATTTTTATTATTTCTGAAGATGTTGTTGTGGGTCATGCATCTTCAGAATAGTCATCTTAAGTGCCATTGTTTGAGTCTGTTCGCATTCTTTAGTATCTGTCCTATGCATCATATTTAATACAAAGTTCACAGCTATTTGGCTTCTGATGAAGAACAAAGACAAGATGTAACACCTTGGCACATCAGGTGAAAATGCATCACTGAATAAAGTGCTAATGACTCAGAAATTACATAGAGGAAGCAACAGGGAAGTTCCAACAATAGGCAAATTAGCTTAATTCTCTGAAGACAATGGACTTGACTGGGCATGCTAACTTCAGTTATTCCTGAAAGTGGCACAGTATGCATTCAAAAAAACCCCCAAAACCCGATGAAAATTTAAAAATTTGTGTTCATTTAAATCACACCTCTTTAGCCTAGACACCTTGGGATGCTTTGGCACATACAGAGGCATCTTGCTTTCACAATCTAATTCAAATTCCCTTGCACTTGTCCAATACTTATAATAATACTTACACGTGCAGACTTAAAAGAGCTCATAAACAATTTGTTAAGATGGCAGGCTATATTTGAAAGAAGCGATATTCAAAATGGACAGCTGGGCTAGATCTACACCTCTCCCACCCTAACTTTTCAATGTTTTCTGTCAGAGATCGCATTCATCAGTCAGCAGAACCCTGTTCCCAGATGTTTGGAACATGTGAAAAACAACCTGTGAATCAGGGAGTTTTCCAAGACTCAGCAATATGGTCACAACAGAGTTTTGGAATGAAAAGGCAAGGGATGCTGTTCATGTCATCCTCTCACTACAGAAAGGAAAACCAATTACATCTTGTTAAGACATAATTAGCTCCCTTCTTTCCAATGGAGAAAGCCTTTCTCTCCATGAAAAGCTTATAGGGCCTCCTACACAAACACAGGATAGACAAAAAACCAACCAAAATCTTGCTGAGGCAGATGCCATGCTGAGGAAACACAGCAGTAACCTCAGATATGAGGGAACAGTGCCTGTACTGTGAGGCTCATGTGTTGAATCCAGGCTTATGTGAATCTGTTTGGAAGGAAAGTAGCACAGAGTTGCTCTCCTTGCACCATACAAAACTCAGTGACTTTGGATGTACAACCTCAAGATATTTAGGGATAGCTGATAATTACATTAACATATATATGATGGCAGGGTGTGCAGAGTGCAGCCTACTACTGCATAATATGGATTTGCATGGGGTCAGAAGTTTCATTTGCATACTGCCCTTCAACTCATTTCTGCAGCAAAATGGCCATAATCCCTGTTCACTGCCTTCTATGCTTTGTTGCTAGACACCATGGGACAGCAGGGCAGCACTTGCTTTTAATTGCTCTCTGCTTGACTTGTTTTGCTGCGTCCAAGTAACTGAGGTGAACCCAAGACTTCTGCAAAGCAACCTTGCAGGGTACTCAAGAAAGCTCAACAGAAGTTTATCTCAATCCCATCTCACATTTTGTCTGAAAACAAACAAGTAGCATTGACAAGTCTCTTTTGTTACTGAGAGTCCTAAAATTATGGCAGGGTGCTGGTGAGAAAGGCTGGGACTGCAGTTGGTTCAGAATTCTGGTGATTTTAGAATGCCATCCCTCTTCTCTGCAGAGATCTACATAACCATTAAACAGAGTTGAGGCAATTTTCCCTTCCTTGGTAACAGTCTTACTCCATTACAAGTGGACAACTTGAGGGTTATCTACAGTTTTGTCATGTCATTTGGTATCATCCTGCTGCCCACATGTTCCTGTATTTAGAGTAGGGCAATGTTACACATCCAAACTGGGAGTCTGCTCTTTATTTTAGAGTGTATTCCTTATGCTACCACAGAAATCACACAAGACCAACAATGTTCTGTGAAATTCTAGAGACTTAGAGCCTTTTTTCTGACTATTCCTCTTTTCCTTTTGCATTTTTATGCTTGCTAACATTTCTAAACTGTTGACCTTTTCCTTCTTTTTTTTTTTTTCCTAAGGCAGAATTGGTTTTCCTGGCATTTTTCCAAATATTTTCCATTTTCCCTTCGGGGTGTCTGAGAACCTGGGACCTGTAGAAAATGTTTTACTTCCATTTCAACAGTGTTTGAAGAGCATGCTTTAGTCTACACTACGATTATATAGTGAGTGTTTACCTGTAAGCAATAAAAGATGAGGAAGTGATGAAAGAGAGAAAAAAATCACCTTGCAACTTCTAGTAAACCTATAGGACAGTAACTCATCTTGCTCATGATCTCCAAATGATCAGTCACATAAAGCCCACAGGAGAAGAGGTTGCTGCCTACCTACTGAAGGCCTGAGTTTTTCAGTTCTACCTTCAAATGAATGAGCAGAAGCCTCACTCATGGAAAATATGTAGACACATACAGCTCTAGTACAGTCTAATCAAGGAAACATGAAGCAATTCTTCATATCTGAAACAGGAAAATTACCAAAAGAGAAAAAAAATTAAATCACCCTCATTTAAAAGGGGTCTGAATATTCTCAAATAAGACAATACTTCTGTAGATAGAAAGAAATTTTGTAGTGCATAGTTGTGTCCTTTCCTTGATCTGAACTGTAATGCCTCTTCCTCATCCTCTTCCATGACAAGTGTGCTTATTCTCCAGGACTCCAGATGGAAGTCAGCACCTCCATTCAGCTCTTTACTGGGATCACTCTGATGGTGGTGTCCTTTAGACCTGAGGATTCCCTTGAACACTCAGTTTGCAGCGGATTTCCTTTTTCTGGGAGTTGTCTGATGTTAAAAGTGAACCCACAACCTCAGATGTGAAACAGGACTGCAAGAATCTACAGAGAGTTTACGTGAATGAATGAGTTTGATTTTCAAATGTAGGCTAGAAGCAGCCCGGCTAGCCTAATTTTTATTCCCTCATACTGTTTATTCAATCAAAAAGATTTTCAGATGACCTGAGGGAATTGCCTTCATGGGTGAGTGTGCATTTTACCAGAAGTCCTATTTGGCAGAGTGGCTTCTATTGTAAGAATTTTGGTACTGTTGCTCCTACAGCATGCTGCTTTTCTTGGTCTTCTGGCTGTCTCCAAATCCCTTGCAAACTTCCCCTTCCACAGTACACCAGGGATCCAGCAGATGTATAAACTACAGAGCTGAACAATCACTTTACACCTCAAGCACTGCCAAACACTTTATTGTGCAGCTTAGGAGGGCATGTATATACTGCTGTTCTGCTACACAAAACCAAGGTGCCTTTCTAGAAAAATCCTCATTTTGGTTGAAATACCACCTGGATTTTATAGGAGTGACTCCAAAACAGCAAAATTAATCTGGCAAGGGGTTGAAATAGAATTTGTATTTTATTTTTAACTAAGGCTGGAGAATTTCCTTTTTTCCTTTTTCTCTTCCCCTTATGACACCTCTTTAAATAGAGTTGCTTTCTCCAGCCCCAAACGCACCTAATGCCAAGGGGTCAAGCTATGTTTCTCAAGTCCTTTGTTAACGGGAGCAGTATGGGGGCGTGAGATAAGTCTTTGCCGAAGCCACCAACGATTAAGACATCACCATTACGAGTGGCTCCCTTCTGTGCAGTCAGCTCTCTGTGAGCCACCCCCAGTCCTCTCTGTGCCGTATCGGAGCAGCCCACCTCTCCCTGGGGGATCTCCACAGTCAGCCCTGCAACGGGGCTTGTGCTCTGCTCCTCACATCCAGCCTGCCTGCTCATTAGTCATTCGGGATGTGCTGCTTCTGCCACAGCTGCAGACACCTAAAGACTGAGGATGTTGTCTCCTCCTTGCTATGCAATGCTGTTCTTCCTTCCCCAACTGCTTTTAAAGGGAAACATCCTTTTTTATTTTTATGCTGTGACAGAGGAATATAGATTCTGATCTCAAAAGCAGGAAAAACAGTTGGACTGCAGCCACTCTCAGTGGCTGTCTCTTGGTTACTCTGATGTTCCAGCAGGGCATTAAAATGTGTGCATGGAAGTAAACTCCTGTGCAAAAGGCCACTGTAATTCTTGCAGCTGGACTAATGACTCTGTGCCAGTTTCCCACCCAGGTATCTCAGTGACACATGGAAGTGCCAACTGTTGGGTAAAGCAAAACTGCTATTGTCCTTCAGTCCCTGGAGTGCAAAGCCATGGCGATCAAAACAAAAGTCAGAGCATATGTGAGGCTCCTCTCTCTTACCCTTGGAGGCAGGTGACTTTCTCTCTTCTCCCTTTAATGCAGCAGAGAGACTTGAGAAAGCAGGCTGTGCCCTTCAAGCTACTGACAAACCTATCTGCTTGGCAAAATGCACTACGTAACACCTGAAGGAAAGTCATCTTAGAGTAACAGCTTTTCCAAACCAGAGATCAGAGTCAACAGCTAGAACAGGACTGCCAAGCATTCCCAAAACATAAGGTGCAATCCCACTTTTCAACTCATCAACAGAAAAATGAGGGAGCTGCACGTGACCTATGTGCTGGTGCAAAGCAGGTGCATTGAAGTCAGAGCTTCTATTCCCTCTGCAGCACTGGCTGAGCACAAACAACAACCAACAACAACTCCTTCACTCTCACAGATGGCTCTTACAATGTGGGTATTTTGTTCTGCAGGACAAATAGCAGGACTCTAGAGAGACATCAAGAAAACTAACTGCTTTCCACAGACTTCTAGGGCAGCTTTCATGCCCTTGGAGCACTCCTACCTTCACACAGGACTACTCCACGTCAACCCAGTCAGAGAGGATTTAATGTTTCTTTGATGGTAACCTCCACCTGCATCCCCTTCTTTGCCTTCAGTGACACCCTTCCCTGCTGCCTGCCCCCTCCCAGCCCAGAACAGCTCTGAAAGCAGCCAGGTGCAAGGTGGTCTATTTGGGAATGACTGTCATCCTTTCTGTAATTCATTCCTTTGTCCTTTCCAAGCAAATTATCTTTGGGACTCTGGAACACACAGTCACTTCAGAAGTATCACCATCACACAGACAGCAGCCCTGGGACCTGTGGGACATGTGTGAACGGGCAGGCTGCATGGGAAAGCAGCATTGAGCACCTCACTGGCATATCTTCCTCACTGGGAACTGCTGTCAGTCATATGAGGTGTCCTCGTGGTGCTAATGTAACTTAGATCAGGCCCTCGATACCTGATAGCACCCTTTCTATTCCCAAGAAAAATATTCTTCAAACTGAAGCACAGGGATTTCCTTACATCAGAATTAAGGAGCTTTCAGTCTCTTCTTAAATGAGCTTTTTATCCTCTCAAAAATGCAACTATTAAAATTTTTAAAAAATCACCACTGAGAAACAATAAAAAGCTTTCTGTAATACTTCTTACAGCTAGTATTTACTTCCCTGTGGGAATTCAGGTGCTCTCAGTGGAAGCTTCACCAGATGCTGACAACTTCCCCCATCAGGAATGCTCTTAAGGATGTTTCCCCTCCTGCAGCTCTCCTGCAGGTGGCAGCAGCAGGCAATGCCCACGGTTTCAACAGGTCCAGTGATTTGGGGTTCTCTGCACTGAAGCACTCTGGAGACAGATTTTCAGATGCTGAACTCCCTCTGTTTAAGGTATTAAGAAGAATCCCTTTTCCAAGGAGGAACAACATAAAAATTAGATTTCCAAGTTGTTCAGACATTATAGTTGAATGGGTCTAATGAAATCTGGTCTAAGGGTGGAAGCTGAGAGCCTCTGAAAAGTCTAAGCCTATGTCCTAGATTTTGGAGGTGCTGAGAGGCTGCTGCTGGGTTCTAGCTATACTGTTTGGCATAAATACACATATGGAACAGAGAGAACAGTAAAATGAAAGAAAATGTGCAATACCTTCTAATGCATGAATAAATATAGTTCCTAACTTGAATTTGAATTATGTATGCATCCAAACCCACCTATGGCACATTTCCAAACAAAATTATAACCACCTCAACTCTGGAGATTTCATGGGGTGGGGTTAAAGACGGAATGATTATCCAAAATGATATCCAAAGGAAACCATAAAGCTGTCTAAGAATCTCATAACTTAGTCTGGAAAGACTGGCAAAAGCCATCATCAATACTGGCTTGCTCTGACAGCACAGGCTGTGAGGTTGAGGTGCTGGTGCTGATTTGTGATTCAGGGACTAGCTTCACTTTCTGATTTTCTTAATAGCTTCCTCGATGGGTTACTTTAGCTATCTGTGCAATAATTCAGTACATAGAGAATGGGAACAGTAAGATATTTGACTTTGCCTACATTTTTCTGCTTTTTCACATACATTGCCTGATTAGATGTAAGCACTTCAGGTCAGAGATGGCCCCTCACTCTGTTTTTAAGCACAGCTACAGTGTCTGATATGCCAGGACATGTGCTAAGACACACCCTCTGACAACCATGAATGACATTTCAAATGTCACCATAAACTCAACTTACAGCCTGCAGAGAGCAAAGCAGTGGGGGTTGAAGTCTGCAGTATGTCATATGGAGCAAAATGCAAGTTCGAACCATGCTGTCGTGGCTGAGCATCTGATTGTGGCTGGTGCTGGTGCCTTTCTCTGCTGCCCTGGCTCCATGCAAGGAATCAGGAGTCAGCAACTGTCGTCATGTAAGTCAGAAGCAAGTAGAGGCACTGCCCACCCTCCAAGAACAGGAAAATACAGTGCCTTGTAAGCTGGGAGGGCAGACAACATTATAGGTGGATGAGAAATAACAGAGCAAGCTTCACACTGAAAAGCAAGGAATCTTTGTCATGACGACAGAGAGAGCTGTTAAACTATACAACATACGCAGGGAATGTAAAGATAGGCAGTATACTGGCAGGACTGCAGCAGTGAATGATGGTTTATTTTTAACAACAGTTTCTAAAACCGGAGATGGTGATTTTGTTTGTTTGTCACTTTTTATTTCATCCAATACTCTAAATGGATACTAGTTCCTTTTGCAAGATACTTTTTTATTTATTATTGTTTCTCCTTGAAGCAAGGACTGCAAAGGCTGTGATAAGTAGACTGAAAGGTTCACTTAGTTTCAGCTGCAGTTTCCCTAAGTGCTTCTCTGTCCCCTGCTGAACTGGTGTTTTGTAATGCAGTGGAGGTAGAGCATGCTTTGGAGATAGTCCATAGCTCTCCTCTTGCCTCCACCAGAAAACAGAAGAACCATTTCCCCCCTCTCTTCCCTTCACCTTTCCTTTCCTGCAATGGGACAAGAGGGACCAAGGAAAGATGATGCACCATCACCTTCTTCAGGCCTTTTTGCGCCAACTAAAATCTTGCAAATCCAAAGCGTTAACTAAGCAGTTTCATGCTTCGTTCCTGTCCCATGTCCTTCAGGGTGCATGAACACAGCTTGCTGTGGACTAAAAAGACACACAGCAAATGCTTCACACTGTGGACTAACTTTGGGGGAGCAGAGGATCCAGAGCTGCAGCTCAGTGGCCTGAGGAAAAAGCTCTGCCAGTTTGTCCCCCTTAATAATGGGCAGTGAGCATAGAGGGCAAGCATGACTAGGTAGGAGAAAACAGGCTATTCAGGGAATCATGCAATGCAAGTGCTGGGCTTTGCAGTCTATAATAGGGGTGAGTCAGAGTCTGAATTGCTGTGCTGCTATCTTAGTTACAGTAGATGCTAATTCAGCTGGTCAGGTAAAGAGTGCTTTTAGGAGGCTAATATGAGCAACCATATTGAGGCCCTGGGACTTCATAGCTGTTCTGCCTGTCCTAAAGAGAAGATGCATTTATAAAACACAAATTCACAGTAGGATCCGGAATACCAGCCTCCTTTGGACTTTTCTGGGACAGGGGATAACACAAGACTTTGAGCTGTTTAGCAGATGAATGGGGTAGTTCATTCTTCTGTGCTGCTTTCAGAGGCAGTGTGGAGGGTCTCTGCTTCAAGCAGGCACCTTCCACCAGCTTCACAAAAACATATGTGGAAACTTTTAAAAGAGTGATTTCAAAAGAGGGAAACATTGTTGACAGAATGACGCTAGTCCCTTCTCTGCGTCTTAGTATCCTGCAGGATTTGAGAGTTTACTTAAAAGGATAAAGTGTCCAACCTAAAGCACAATGCAATTAAACTCAAAAGAGACTGACACTGGAGGGCACTGGATCAGCAGCTATGAGGCTTTTGGACTCATAGTGATACACCTGAAAACTTTTAGCTGGTCACTCTGTATGGAAGGGAGGTGAGGTGGTAATAAAGAGGGATAAGACTTGGTGCCTGCCCTTTCCTGAAGAGATAGTTGACGTGCAGAGAGGAGGCAAGGCAGTCTTCAGGGTGCTGGTGTACGAGGTGGAACAGACACGGCTCTTCCCTCTGGTAGCTCCATGGACCTGCAGTGCTGACAGTGACAACAGCTTGTTGCTGTCAGCTAGCAAAGCAGCTACGATGCAAGTATGCTGAGAGAAGACCCAGGGTGACATTCTTAGGGTTAGTTTATTCTGATTGGAACTGTACTCCAGTCCTGTGGGACCCGACCCTTTTCACTGAGTTTTCTGTAGGGACCAGAAGAGCAGAGGTGAGATTCTCAGCCCAGACATCAGAGCCAAGCTGTTCTCTGAAACACTCTTCGTTGCCGTCTCTTCGCAAGCCTGCAGCCTCCGCTCCCTCCTCCCCTTCCCAAAAATAAAGCTCCATGATGTAAAAACATTCCTTTGGGGCTGGAGGTGGAAAAACTAGGACACCACAGTTCGAAAAACGCTCAGCACTGCATGAAATATTCACTATCAACCGAAACAGGTTTACCCGGAGGAGGGTATGATGAAGAAGGAACGGGGAATCAATTTCACTGTCCTACAGTTTGTTATTCTGGCTGCTGCTTCTCCTTTCCAAATAAGCTAAGCTTTTTGGAAGCTTCTGTCTGACCCAATTCTTATTCCTTCACTTTTCAGTCCCTCTATCCCTCTTGTTTTATGAGCAAATAAACATGCATCCTAAAGGCATCCTTGCCCAATCCTAAATACTGCTGCTCTCCTGAACAGGGCCCATAATGTAATGACTCATCATAGAGAGCAAGAGAGCACATGTGCAGCTGAGTGATACATCAGCTGAGCACGGGCGGATGGAACTGAGAAGTGTGCCCCACACTCAGAAAGCACCTTCCCTTTCCCTTTACAGGGCCTTCCTCTGCCCTTCAGACACTACATCATGATCAGGTGTGAATCAAAACACTTCTTTCTATAACTGATTGCCAAGTTTTTTGCTCAATGCAACTGATAAGAAGATACCTGGAAAACATGGAAAGCAGAAGAAAAGGCTTTGGTGACATATCAGCCTTATGTGCTTGCTTTCTACCCTCTCTTAAGTACAGGTTTCAGACATCCCCAGCCTGAAGCAACATTAACTGTATGACTTTACATCCAGGCATACAGGAAGTTCAGCCACATCACTGGAGATACAGCATTTCGAGCCATAATCAGTGCAATGGGAAAAGGGAGATCAGTAGAAGTGATGAGAGGGATAACATGAACTAAATCTGTGGTTCCTTGTGTGTATCCTGGGATGCAAGATCAAGGTAAAACCAAAATGCCCAGGCAGAGCTCTAAGGGAGGAAGATGATGTTTGTCTGCCTGGGATACAACTCCCAAACCCTCATAATGCCTGACAGGAACTTAATCCCCTCAGGATTTTCAGCACTCAGTGTATTCAGACAACATATATGGGAAATCACATATTTAATTTTTTCAACGAGCTCTCACAGAGAATGGGGTTTTTACACAAAGTCCAGCTCCCATACATCAACAGCTTAAAAAA
The DNA here is from genome assembly GCF_047495875.1 of Pithys albifrons albifrons. Lineage (NCBI taxonomy): Eukaryota > Metazoa > Chordata > Aves > Passeriformes > Thamnophilidae > Pithys > Pithys albifrons. The sequence continues at coordinate 48,523,845 of NC_092463.1, read as the reverse complement.
AAAAAGCTACGAATGAAAGCTAATCTGCAATGAATACATTTTCCACTCAACCAAACCCCAAACACATTTTATGAAACAAAGGAGCTTTTTCAAATGCTCCAAAGGGCATTTTGCTAATGGGAAAGAGCATGCATACCCAATACTTGTTCCACTACAAGTGAATAAGGAGCTGTATATTTCTACCAAACTAGGGAAGCCACAGAAAAGCTCATCTCACTTGATGCATGGTACCTTCTCCCACCCTCACAGCTGGAGCCACTTTGCTTGCTTGTGTTGTACCCTTGATGGGATCTCCCAGGCCATCCCTCTGAGACCTCTCACCAGGCACAATGGGGCTCAAGTTATAGCCAAAACAAGCAGCAGTATGTACAACCTGGATGTGCGAAGTTGGTCCCAAGTTTACCAATGTTATAAAAAACCCTAGGATTTATTCACTCAGCTGAGTTTGGCCTTCTAATTTAATTCTTTGTACTGATAAAATCAATCGTTTTCACATTTATCAATTATCATTTCAATGTTCATATTTTGCTAAGACCCGATTTAACACATGCCTTTTTTGATACCTATAAGTACAAAACCTGTCAGTTCCAGCCTTACTGAGACTGGGAAAAAAGTTAAGGCTGGGCCTTAGACTAGGGGTCTGGCTAGTCCAGAGGTTTCCCGACAGATGCAAGCAGTTATTGCTTATGGAAACACACTAACAAACAGAACAACTAAGGAGTGAGTCTTGTTTAGTTTACCTACCACTCTCTCCCTTCTGGCAATCAGTAAGGACCACTTGACCTGCAATGTCTATTCAAACAGCTCTCTAACTCTTCAACCTATACATGCTTTAGCCTCCCATTATTCTGCAGATTCACAATATGGTTTCTGTTCATTTTAACGCCCTCTAACACAGTTATGTAATTATTTCCCACTCACTCTGGCAGAGCATTCGCTAATCACTTCTCAAAACCAATGTCCTCATGATAGGCCTATGGTCAACACTAGCCAGGACAAGGACTCACATTTCAGAGTATTTGGGGAATGAGATGAAAGCTACCTCCCAGTATCTATTTTTAATTTTTATTTTCCCCAGAAATCAGCTCACTACAAGAATTCCACTCACTAAGAGCAGCAGTGTTTTCAGCTCTGTTCAGTGAAACTACACAATAAATGACTGTATATGTTTGTATTTTTTTTTCTCTGTAAGGACAAAGAAATCCTTTCCTATTCATTAATGGGAAGTTCCTAAATGATAATGTATTAGCTCTCTTCACTAATGCTTTTCTACAGAAAAATCATTGGAAAGAAAAGAAGAATCTGTAATCAGTATCAGATTACAAAGGACTAAACGGATGGGTAACAGGTAAATGCCGTGTCACAATGGAGAAAGAAGCCTGGTGGAGAAAAGTCACAGATGAGCTCATATTTATACGAATGAATTATGCTGATAAATATTTATTACTTAAGATGCTCAGCAATAAAAATCTAGTTATTTTTACTACTCGTTGCTTGTATTTGCTTTTAGGAAAAAACCTGCCCTTTATGATACGAAAATTTGCTATTTTACTTAATTAAAATGTCTGAGAACAGTTCTTAAAGGGGTGCTCCGTTTGGTAAAGGTCAGTTCTATGCTGCGCCCCCAGAGGGCTGCAGCGGGAGGTGCCATCAGTGGCAGCATCAAGGAAGAGCACCGGCTGAATAGCAGCAGGATATTTGAGGAACTGTACATCTTTGCTGTACAGACAGATCTCTTCAGACTAGACTCCTCACCAGGGGATGGTGTATTTTTTTCTCTATAGAATGTCTGGAATATGAAGAAGTCAAGTGGCCACTGTTTCATTCAAACTTACAGTCTCTACTAGATATAAACAAGCAAAACCTTGCTACCTGCATGAACCATTATGCGGGTTGGTTCTGGAGGCTTCTGCAAGAAAAATCAACAATGCTCCCAAGGGTTTACAAATTGCTTAAAGAGACACTGTCTAATTCCTACATACTCTGCAGAGCTTATTAAAATTCTCCAGCAGACAGCCACAAGCACAATTGGGGCTGGTTCCAGTAGCACACAGCTGCATCCTGTGATAAGCAGGGGACTGAGAGCCTGGCAACATAATCTGACTCAGCCAAAATAGCTATCAGGGGGACTGATCACCACTATCCTCCCTTCTACTTGCAGCATGCTGTCACTGTGCTGGCAGCAACAAACTTCATAGGGAATAAGCACACCTGGGATAGGGCAAAATTTGGCAGGCACCTGGAACTCAGCAGATGTCAGGTGTTTTATATAGCATGCATTTTCCCTAGAAAGTCAGTCCATTTGGATAAACATTCTCTGACATAAACAAACCCTGCTCTCTTCCACCTCCTAGCTGTGTTATTTGGGAATGTCTGGCCACCATTTATTTATTTATGAGGAATATTCTTTAAGAGAGGCTCTACACCCTTTTGTCTCCAAGCAGGAGTCATCACTGCATGTTCCTTCAGCAACAGCTGGTGGTTTGCCTTCATTCACTAAGAGGAGACACAGAGGGCAAGCTGACGTGATTACCTCAAATTTAGGGCTCTATGACATTTCACTAGTCAAAGGGCTGGTAAGCCACAAGAGTC